>NC_059430.1:15444610-15785860 GCF_021028975.2 Sphaerodactylus townsendi
ACTCCACCACACTCCGAGGCAGCGTATCCCACTGTCAAACAGCCCTTATGGTTCTTCCTAATGTTTTGGTGGAATCTCTTTTCCTGTACCTGGAATCCATTACTCCTTGTCCTAGTCTCTGGAGAAGCAGAAAACAAGTTTGTTCCATCTTCAATGTGACATCCCTCCAAATATTGAAACATAGCTATCATGTGACGCTTTAACCTCCTCTTCTCCAGACTAAACATATCCAGCTCCCTAAGTCTCTCTTCATAGGGCATGGATTCCAGACCTTTCACCATTTTGGTCACCTTTCTCTGGACCCATTCCAACTAGTCAATATCCTTCTTGAATTGTGGTGCCCACAATTGAACACAGTGTTCCCAGTGATGTCTGACCAATGCGGAACAGAATGGTACTATTAGATTAGATCCCACAATCTAGACCAGGGGTATGCAACCTGTGGTTATCCAGATGTTCATGGACTACAAATCCCATCAGCCCTGTCAGCATTGCCCATTGGCCATGCTGGCAGGGGCTGATGGGAATTGTAGTCCATGAACATCTGGAGAACCACAGGTTGCAGACCCCTGATCGAGACACTATACTGCTACTGATGCTGCCCAGAATTGCATTAGCTTTCTTGGCTGCCACATCACACTACTGACTCACGTTCAATTTGTGGTCTACTAATCCTCCCAGATCGCTTTGACATGTAGTATTATCAAGCAAGGTTTCCCCCAGCCTGTATCTGTGCATTTCATGTTTTCTACCTAAGTGTAGTTTCTTATATTTATCTCTGTTGAAATTCATTTTGTTAGTTTTGGCCCAGTTTGAGTGACATCTTTGTCTTGCAGGCTCCCCCCCCCCCCCAAAAAAAAATCCTGACATAGCTTGGTGGGTGTAATCATGAAATGGCTGCCACAAAACAGCTGCTGCTAGAGGCAGAGCCAGACCCAAAATGGCGGTCACATTGAAGATCCTTGCACTGTGCTGGCAACTGCTGACAGAGCAACGTTTTTTTTTTTAAAAAAAAGTCTGTATGGCCATTCACACTTCCAGTGGCCAATCACAAGCCCTGCTGGGCAAAAGCCCACTAGCCCACTTTCTAAAGTACCAGAAAAGGTATCAGCAGATGCCATATCACTCATAAGCCCCACACTGAAGATCCCTGGTGTATGGTAATTTGACACAGCGTAGGCTACAAGCTGTCTTCAGAGTCCCTTCTCAAATCCTGGTATCTTCTTTGTCCTTCTCCACCTCTCTCTCCCTCAGGAGGTTCCTTCTTAAGCCACTGTATGTTTCTTTCATGCCTTCCTCTCAGTTTCCTAGCTTCCTGACATACCAACATGGAATCCTTTATCAGTCCATCAGTTGTCCTACAAACTTAACCTCACACTGAAGACTTTCACCCCAACCAAACTAAACTAAACGGACCGCTTTCCTTTCCCTCACAGAAGTAGATGAAATTCTTCCCTAACCGGCAGGCATATGTATGCTCCATAATATCATAACGGTGCAACTAATCAGCGCTCGAGGCTTCTAGCAGGGGCCGCCAACCTTTTCTTTATTGAGAGCTACTTCTCAGTAATGAAAAATATCCTGAGCTATTCCTTCCCCCCTGCCTTGGCATGCTACCAAGTCTTGTTCTGTCCTAGAAACCAAATAGGGACTAGGAAGAGCACCGGAAGATGAAAGCTGTCAGCTAAGCAACATAGAAAAAAATTCGTATTAAATAAAAGATTTTTTAAAAACTTAGAAAAAGAAGAAGAAGAAGAGGAGGAGGAGGAGGAGGAGGAGTTTGGATTTATATCCCTACCTTTCTCTCCTGCAGGAGACTCAAAAGGGCTTACAATCTCCTTGCCCTCACAACAAACACCCTGTGAGGTAGGTGGGGCTGAGAGAGCTCCGAGAAGCTGTGACTAGCCCAAGGTCACCCAGCTGGCGTGAGTGGGAGTGCGCAGGCTAATCTGAATTCCCCAGATAAGCCTCCGCAGCTCAGGCGACAGAGCTGGGAATCAAACCCGGTTCCTCCAGATTAGATACACGAGCTCTTAACCTCCTACTTAGAGCAGATCTTTCCACAATTTGTTCTGGGATCTTCCAGGGGAAGCCGAAACTGCTCAGCAGCAATCACTCACCAGCTATTGTGGGTTGTACCCACAAGAAATGTACCATACAGGGGTGCAACAGGTGAGAGAGTAGCATCCCAGGGGAGGAAAATTCTAAAGAAAAAAATGAGGTCTCATCTGTTTACAGGAAGTTCTTACCAGCAGGGGCGTAACGAGGCAGCCCTGGGCAAACTGTAGCCCTGGGCAAAACCTGAGTTGGATGCCCCCCCCCCCATGGGCAGCGGGCCTCAGAGTTGGAAACTTAGGGTATCATCTGGAAACTGTCCTTATGGTACCCCCAAAGTTTGGTGCAGTTTGGTTTAGGGGGTCCAAAGTTATGGACCCTCAAAAGGGGTGCCCCATCCCCCATTCTTTGCTAAGGAGATGGGGGCTACCCTTTGAGGGTCCATAACTTTGGCCCCCCTGAACCAAACTGCACCAAACTTGGGGGGTGCCATCATCTCCAGATGATACCCTGAAATTTTGGTGCCGATACATCCAAAAATGCACCCCCTGCAGGAACATCCTAGAAATCTGCTCCAAGAATCTTTGTTCTGCATTGAGTTTTCTGCATTAGTTTTCTAAATGGGGGTTGTAGAGGCCTGGGGGCACATTTCTAGGGGAAGGCACAGTCTCAAACTTTTCAGGGTCTCATCAGGAGACCTGCCCTAATGATAATTCTCCTCCCAAGTTTGGTGCAGTTTCTTGTTCAGGGGGGCCAAAGTGCTATGGACCCTCAAACTGTACCCCCATCTCCTATTAGCTCCCATTGGAAACAATGGGGAATAGGGGCACCCCCTTTGGGGGTCCATAACTTTGGACTCCCTGAACCAAACTTGGGGGATAGCATACGGACAGTCTCCTGATGATACGCTGAAATTTTGGTGCCGCTAGCCTAAAAACTGCGCCCCCTGCAGGCCAAAAATGGAAAACCACTAAAATACCCAAAAACGAACCCAGCATTTTGATGCCCCCCACAAGGTGATGCCCTGGGCAGCTGCCCACCTTGCCCAATGGGCATTACACCAGTGCTTACCAGACAGTTCTGGTGATTCCTAGAATTTCCCTTTGTCCCTTCCAGGCAGCTCTAGGAATCACCAAGAACTCTATGGTAAGAACTTTTTGCAAGTAGACAAGATTTTCTTTTTACTTGTTCTCCCATTGTTGCCTTCAGTGGTGGAGGGCAATGAGAATTGGGAGCTGGGGACCCCCCACCCTCGTTGGGAGCTTGGCAGCCCTAGTATCATAGATTTACTGGAAACTTGTTAATTAGATGGTCCAGCCAGTAACGGTTACAGCTCACCACATTGCAGACCGACAGAAGAGCAGGGCTGTCTGATGGCTGTCCGGGGAGGTGCTGAGCTCCCCTCACCACTGGCGGTCTTCAAGCAGTGGTTGGATGAACACTTCTCAGGGGTGCTCTAGGATGAACTTGCATTGAGCAAGAGGGTTGGCCCGTATGGCCCTTTCCAGCTCTATGGCTCATTCCGCACATGCAGAATAATGCACTTTCAAACTGCTTTCAGTGCTCTTTGAAGCTGTGCGGAATAGCAAAATCCACTTGCAAACAGTTGTGAAAGTGGTTTGAAAATGCATTATTTTGCGTGTGCGGAAGGGGCCTATGATTCTATGGCTGAAAAATCTCCTGGGCCTACCCTTTCCAGGAAAGTGGCGTTTGCTGCCATTCTTTTAGCATGATGGCTTATCTTCGTACAATGCATCACAGCTCAACTAGACCTTTCCTTCCCTCCCACTCTCTCCCCAAACAAGAATAAATTCTTTAAGATCTTCTGCACCATTAAAGAACTGTTAGAATGCGCTACAGAGCAGGTATGTCTATTAATCATCCCACCATTTATGCGCCATAATTCTGCCACTATTAAATAGCATGGGCTACTAAGTACCCAAATCAACTATTAAATGAGCCTCCGTGCTCATTAAAAGCTCACTTATTTGGGCTTCAGGAATAGCAAATGTAACCAAGCCCTGGAGGAGTGTCACCGAGCTCAGGAAAATGACACATTAAGCTTCATTTACCAAGCAATGTTGAGAGACAGAAGCGGGAAGAGAGAAAAGAAAAGGATCTGACAGGCTTGTAGGTAGCTTGGTGCAGCCAAACGAAGCACGGAGCAAATCCCACAAAGAGCATCAAAAGCAGGGTGAAACTTGGAGCACCAGAGCTCTGGCAAAATTAGGGAAGTCACCAATAGGAATGCTCCACAGATCTGAGGCCATGGTGTACATCTAACTTTTGGTAGTCCTTGTGTAGTGTTGGGGTACTGGCATGAGGGTTATGGTCAGGACTACCGGTATGCTGCCACATCGCTTCCAATTTAAAAAAAAGCAGAAATGACATAGGTAGCTCTAGGAATTGCAGGAAACTCTATGGTAAAGTCATCGAGTTTCCAGAAATTCCTAGAGCCACTCTATGCCATTTCCATTTCTTAAACCAGAAGTGATATAACAGCACAAGTGGTATTTCCTACACTGAGTAGCAACGGTCCTCTGTGGTCTTAGAAGTCTTTCACATGACCTACTTACCTGATCCATTTAATTGGAGATGCCAGGTATTGAACCTGGAAACTTCTATATGCAAAGCAGAGGCTCTGCTTCTGAGCTATAGCCACTCCTTATGGCATGGTTGAAAGAAACTCAATACAACAACTTTTCTCAAGTTATGTTAGTCGGGGGCTCTTTCTGCACAAACCTTTTAAAACGTTTTGGGGCAGGAAAGAAAACATATCCTCCATGGAGTTCCACATTGTCCCCACCCCCCCCCCCCAGTGTTTTATTTCTAGCTTCAAAATGTTTTAAATGATTCGCTGATTAAAATGATTCTCTGGCTGAAATGTTCTGACAGCGTCTTCAGTTGTCGGGCGATCCACTGACTATGTTTCTCTTGCAAATCTGCTTCCCCAGTCTTCCTCCTCGGCGCCATTTTCTGAGCTTGCTCAATTCCCTCTTGCCTGTGTATTTGCACAATTTCTCTGTTTGCCCCCCCCCCCCAATAAAAGAATAAATTTCAAAGCATCAAGTATAGCATGTTGCTGTGAAGAACTGAAGCTTGGATTTCAACAAAAAACTCAAAAAACACAGGGGGATATCACATAATGGCAGCTAGGAAACGTTTCATGGGGGTGAGTGTAGACAGACATTGTTGTAAAGGGGGGGGGGGTTAAATGTTTTAGAAATGTTTAGGGGATTTGTGTGGAAAGGGTCAGGGTCTGGTCAGAATACCTCCTGGGAGTTGTACATCCTAGAGCAGTGGTGGCGAACCTTTGGCACTCCAGATGTTACAGACTACAATTCCCATCAGCCCCTGCCAGCATGGCCAATTGACCATGCTGGCAGGGGCTGATGGGAATTGTTGTTCATAACATCTGGAGTGCCAAAGGTTCGCCACCACGGTCCTAGAGTTTCCAACTCTGAGGCCCGCACACGCAGAATAATGCACTTTCAATCCACTTTCAATGCACTTTGCAGCTGGGTTTCCCTGTGCAGAATAGCAAAATCCACTTTCAAACAATTGCGAAAGTAGATTGAAAGTGCATTATTTTGCACGTGCAGAAGGGTCCTGAGCTGCGAAATTCCTGGAGGTTTGGGGGTAGAGCTTGGAGACATCAGGGTTTGGGAAGGGACCTCTGGGATGTAACACTACTCTGAGTTCCACCTGATTTGGGGGGGGGGGCAGTTTATACATCGAAGAATCGAATCGAATTAAGAATTACTCTCTGAAGCTCTCTGGAGACAAGTTATAATTCCAGGTGATCGCCAAGCCCCATTGGGAGGCTGGCAAGCACATCAGCCACGTTGCATTTCACAGCAAAAGAATGGCAGGGCACCAACATGCCAAATAAGCAAAAGGCGGGATCAGCAAACAAGCTTTGGCATCGAGGACTGCGCTGTTTGCTTTCAAAAGGGCTCACGCGGCAGTCGTCACATTCAGAGATCATTCCCGTTTCATTTTTAAAGAAATAGTTTTGGCCAATTAGCAGCCCGATTCGCAGCATTTAGGTCAAGGTCAAATATCTGCAACCGTCGAGCTGGATTGTAGCATTCGTGCTGAACGCTCATGGGATTTTTTAAATGTCTGTTCCTGCTCCCCCAGTGTTCATGAAAAATAAAGAAAAATGAGAAAAATATCACAGAATTCAACAGTTTCTTTCTTTCTTTCTTTCTTTCTTTCTTTCTTTCTTTCTTTCTTTCTTTCAGCAGAGATAAATTTAAGATGCTACACTTAGCAGAAAAAAATGAAATGCTACAGATATAGGGATGGTGACTCGACTTGACAACACATCGCACATGCAAGGGATTGTGTCCTCGACTCTGACAGAAGACTGCAACGAACTGTTGCAATTGCTACAAGACAACACCTTTGAAATCCTTTTGTGGCCCCCAACATCAGTGTGCGTGAATGGACAAGTAAAATATAAAGTTTATTTCATTTAACATGATGGATCAAAGCAGATCTAGAAAGAGCAAACACTGATAAAGTCACAGAAAGATGGCTTTGTTTATGATGTTATATGAGTAGCATATGGATGGTCTCTACCTTCCCTGTTTTTTGAAAAATTTGTAATCAGTTGCATTTTTTTTCCGCTTTTCCTTTCTTTTCCTCCCTCTTCTTAACCACAAATTAAAATATTTTAAAAGGTCAGGAAAAAATCCACCAGGTGAAGATACTGCTGTCAGTGGTGGGATAAAATTTTAGTAACAGGTTCCCATGGTGGTGGGATTCAAACTGTGGTGTAGCCACCGGGCTGGGCGACACGACGTGTAGGCGGGCATTCTGTGACAGGGCATTCCTGCTGGCTGTGGCATGACGCAGCTTCACAAAGTTGGTCCTTGGTGGAACGAATGCACGAGGCTTAGGGCTGCCACGACGCTATGGTGCACTCGCTAGGACTGTTTAAGTTTGCACGCTGGCTGCTGAGAGAGCTTAACTAAAGTCACGTGGGCAAAATCACCAATTAGTAACCCCTCTCAGCACACACACAAATAATTAGTAACCTACTCGAACCTGTGAGAACCTGCTGGATCCTCCACCTCTGCTGCTGATCAGGCTGTATTTGGGCATGTCAGCTATAGATCTACAGTCTCACCGTGATTCACCCTCAAGAGCTCCTTAATGGCCAACCTGGGAATTTCTAGGTGGTTTACTAGGTAGTGCTGCTCACTGAATGGCATGAGCCAAAACCACCACTGACCACCCTTCCCTAGTCATAATTAATGTATTAACTTCCAAATGTCCTTGATAATCCGTATATCCGTAATAACCGCGCTAAATTTACTCTTGGTTGTTGACACTCTCAAACACGTATTTAAGTCCAGTAGCATCAGTTTGAGAAATCTGTCAGGGATCCAAAAACTGTGAAGACTAATCTTATTCATATTAAATGTAAACTAACATCTAAAGATATCTAACATTACGCAGTACAACCTGAGATACTGTTTTCTGAATTTGCTTACTAAGTTGTATATTGCAATTCTGGCTTGAGAGGGAAAGATCGTATTCTAACTGTAAGTCTCTAAAAAGTATAGTGTTTTCCATATTCAACAGAGTGGTGTTAATGAATGATACCAGATTTGATCCACATCAGCCATATGGAAAATCTTCCTTGATTTTGCATTATGGCTGCTACACAGTGTCAATTATATATGTGTACAATTTTATTCTTTGTTTTTCAACAAAGCATTTAACCGCATTTCTGTGTTTTCTGAGGTGGATGTGACATTTCGATGTGATGTTTCATTGATTTTAAAGAGATATACTTGCATACTTGCAAATCATACTATCACTAGAAAATCTTAACCTCCCCTGCAAATATAAACAAATTACCTTGCACATGATATAGCTGAAAAGAATATTGTCAAAAAATATGTGATGGAAAACAGAGGGATCACTTCCTTGCCAATTTTTTCAAACTCTTCCTGTCGAGATAGGGAGGTAAAATAGGCCACCTGCCACGAGAGAGAAAAAGGAGGAACACTTTGTTAAATATTATTTCTAACACAGTTTCCAAAGAGACTACCAGGGATCATGTGCTAGCAAATATCAGTTCTTTCATACTTTTTTTTCCCAAATCAAGTTGGAAATAATAGTTAATAACCGCCAAAGTTCTGATTAATCTGACCTTTAGTTTCTCAACCATCAGGAATCCATGACTTTATGGGAGTAATCTATTACTATGATATGATGTATGATTTGATGGTGAGTCTGGGGTGACACGCCATTAAAAAAAATCATAAGATCCATGAGGATCTGTCTCTTGAAATCACGCTTTGCACCATTATGGTGCTACGAAGCAATGAATGGCCGATTTTTGTGGGGCTGCCAGACTATATGATCTACAATAATGACAGTGGTTTTATTTCTTTTGTTTCTCTAATTTAAAATCCTCATATGAATTCATGCTAATCCATTTTAAAGCATCTAGATCTGACTTTTTACCCAATCCCACAAGCAACAAAATGACTGGACAAGTCAGTTCATTATCACAGTTATCTCAAGAATATCCTTCTAGGACTGCAGAATCTGCCCTAGCAAATTTTCCTACAGTATTCAGTACAATACAGACAAGCAGCAGTGGCGTAGTGGTTAAGAGCAGGTTTACTCTAAACTGGAGGAATCGGGTTTGATTCTCTGCTCTGCCGCTTGAGCTGTGGAGGCTTATCTGAGGAATTCAGATTAGCCTGTGCACTCCAACACACGCCAGCTGGGTGACCTTGGGCTAGTCGCAGTTCTTCTGTGCTCTCTCAGCCCCACCTACCTCACAGGGTGTTTGTTGTGAGGGGGGAAGGGAAAGGAGTTTGTAAGCCCCTTTGAGTCTCCTTACAGGAGAGAAAGGGGGGATATAAATCCAGCTCTTCTTCTTCTTCTTCAATTTGAATGGCTTTTTCTCAGATTTCATAACCATAGGTGCCCACTCCTATCACAACAGTTCCTATCTGTTTCACAAAGCAATTTTGGAACATAATCGTGTGCACTCAACACACACAAAAAAGGAAAAGCCAATGGTGCAGTTGGAAAATAAGCAATGCAATAATATCGAAAGCTCTGTGTGTTTCACATGGTGCTTTGTCAAAATATCATAGTGCATACTGACCTTCAGAGCTTTTCCCATTTGAAATGTGTAGAGGTTTTTATATTATTACTAATAAACTGTTTTTCTCACTGCAACATCAGCTTTTTAATGTTTTTGGTCATCTTTGTCTTGGTAACTGGAGCAGCCCCCTTTTCTAGGGCTCATTCCGCACATGCAGAATAATACACTTTCAAACTGCTTTCAGTGCTCTTTGAAGCTGCTGCGGAATAGCAAAATCCACTTGCAAACAGTTGTGAAAGTGGTCTGAAAACGCATTATTTTGCGTGTGTGGAAGGGGCCCTAGGTTACGTGAAGTCAGCCTGTCGCCATCCAACGATGATTCTGGACCAAATAATGGAACCAAATGTAATAAATGTTTTTTCCCAAATGGAGTCCAAAATACTGAAAAATATACAATGTGATGTGCCATAGTTGGTAGTAGGGATGTTTGCCTTATCTTTTTAATTTTTAAAAAATTATGACCGCTTTTAAAACACACTTAAAACTCACACATCAAAAAAAACTTCACAAAATCATATAATATTGTAAAAAAGAAGAAAAAGAAAAAGGACTTCTGGATTTCTTCTGTACCATTTTTTCTTTCTTGTGTAAAAAGGTTTCCAATTATCAGTGAATTCAGGTAGATTCTTTTCTGTAATTAACAAAATAAGTTTTGCCATTTCTGCCAATTCCAGCAGCTTCACTAACCAATTTTCTGTAGTAGGAATAGATGAATTTTTTCCACTGTTGTGATGTTGGAAGCTTTCACGGCCTGAATGTTGTGGGTTTTCCAGGCTGCGTGATTGTGGTCTGGTAGTTTTTGATATGAAGAGAAACACAACTCACTGTGACATGCCTCTGAAGATGCCAGCCATAGATGTGGGCGAAATGTTAGGAGCAAAAACTACTCAATTCTACGGCCATACATCTCCAGAAAACCCACCACAGGCAGTATTCTACTTTTGTGCATAAAGTATACTGTTGATGTCATGTCTAAAAATAACATTCCATATTTTTTATCAAATTGTCCATAAATCCCAAAAGGTACATTCCCAGTTTCAGTTGAATTTTAGTCTTTAAGATCTTCTGGATTGATGTATGGATTTGTGTCCAAATTTTTTTAGCTCCTTTACAATTCTCTCCTAAAAGTTTGACTTGCCTTATCTGGTTTTTATTACAATGCACTTATCCAAAGCAAAAGGGATGTGGGCATGTCACAAACACAAGAGTCACATATTGATGAATGGCAAATTACTGAAGCAGAACTTAGAAGTGTATTAAAACAACAACAAATCTTCATGTCAGACTTCTTTTACCATCAAGTCACAGCATTTTACGGCATCCCCACAGAGTTTTCATGGCAAGAGAGCATCAGAGGTGGTTCACCATTACCTTGAGTCCCAGCATTCCATGGTGGTCTCCCATCCAAATATTGACCAGGGCTGAACCTGCTTAGCAGCCAAGATCTAATGAGAGGGGGCCAGCCTGGGCTATCCAGATCAGCACACAAGCCAAACTGGTGACAAATCAACATTGTCCAGATGGGGCACATCTAATAAGCCATAATGATCATTTTTCTACAGTGATGGATCAAAGTCATACCCCATAGTGATCCTCTACAAAACTGGGATGCCATCGCATGGTGGAAGGATCAAATTGTAGGCAACTGATAGTATACAAGGGACATCATCTAAATGCTAACAGCAATCCGAAACTGGTCTACTCACAAGTAAGTCTCATGTTACTCACTGGGGAACACCTATAAGCCATAATGACTTGATCATTTTTCTACAATGTAAGAGACTCTCATCAGTCTCGGATGGATCATAGGCATGCCCCATAGCGATTCTCTACAAGATTGGGATGCCACTGCATGGTGGAAGTAACATATTATAGGCAATTGATAGTATACAAGGCACATCATCTAACTGGTAACAGCAATGCTAAACTGGTCTACTCACAAGTAAGTCTCATGTGACTCACTGGGCTTTACTCCCTCCAAACTATCCTGCAGCCTCAGCCTCCACCTTCTGAAATGGTCACACTTACCTGTACCGAGGTGAGGTTCAAGGAGGCCAGCACGTCCGGGATCTGCACCAGGAAGGCCTTCAGCCACTTCACGCTGGCCTCGCGCTGCGCAGGATCATCTTCTTGCAAGTAATAGAAGAGGCGCATCGCTTTGGCGGCCAGGATGGGGCGGCTCTTTGGACTAGCCCATTGAGCATCCACCGTGACGCCCCCCAAGGAGGCGCCCAGGAAAACCTGTCCTAGCCAGAGCGGGAAGGTGAGGCTGGGCAGCAGCACGACGATGCGTGCCGGGTCGTCCCCGACGGCGCCGAGCAGCGGGTTGGGGCTGGCGCAGGAGCCGTTGCTTCGGGCGCAGACTCCGCCGCTGTGCCTGCTGGCGTTGAGCTCCCGCACAGCCGCGTCCAGCGCCAGCAGCTCGGCGAAGCGCGCGGAGGTGAGGAGGGTGTGGCTGGGCTCCTCCACGACGGCCACGAAGGAGGCGAAGGCGCCCTCGGTGGTCAGCCTCTGCGCCGAGAAGCGCTGCGAGTCCCGCGACGGGAAGCGGTCCTGGACCAGGCGCCGGTTGGCCTTGGCGGGGCCCCAACGCCAGCGGGGCGTGAACTGCGCCTCGATGTCGTTGGACCTGCGGCTGGGCAGCTGCACAGCCGGCGCTCCAGGGCGGCCGCCGGAGAGCGCCACCGGCAGCAGCAGGAAGGGCCACGGGTGGGCGCCCAATTGCCCCCCCCCAGATGCCGCAGCGAAAGCGGACAGCGGCCGCTCCACGCAGTCCGCCCGGCACCTGCCCCATCGGCCGTCCCTGCGGCCATGCCCCCTTCCTTCGCCTCGCGCCGTCGTTCTGTGCCGGAGGGAGCCGCCTGACGCACGTCTGGTGGGACAAATCCCACGTGAAAGCAAGTGCCTGAGTCGTAGCCTCCTCCGGAGAGTGGCGCTGCGAGCGTCCCGGCTGCGGCAGAGGCCCGCAGGTCCCCCCAAGAAGCGGGCCGTCGGGTTTGCTTTGGCCTTGTCCCCCAGTGGGCTCCCCAGGATGAATAATTGCAGCCATCCAGTAAACTCTCGACATCCAGCCCTAGTGCTGCATGGAGTGTCCCTGAATTCAGTTTGCTCCGCCCCGATATTTATTCACGTCTTTTTAAAACATGTGCACTTTTCCCACCCAAACGCCTCATTTCTTGATCTGCGGTACGTAAAAGTGTTGGCTTAAGCATTTACTGTATCTTTCGGTTATGTTTGAATTAGTCAGAGTAATGTTTAAATCATTGGTATGTGGCATTTTTGCATGAACCTTTTGAAACGTTTCTTCCATAGAGTTCCACATTGTTTTTCCTCCTTCGGCTCTGGAAACATTTTATTTTTTCGCTTCACAAACGTTTTCAGTGAATCGCCTTTAAAATCTATTCTGTAGGCTGAAACATTTTCAAAATATATTGTCCAAGGCTTTCACGGCTGGATTCAACTGGTTGTGGTGGGTTTTCCGGGCTGTGTGGCCGTGGTCTGGTAGATCTTGTTCCTGCATCTGCGGCTAGCTGGCATCTTCAGAGGTGTATAACAGAGAAAAGTCTGTTTCACATTGGGCCTTTCCCCACTTACCTATTCAGGCCAAGTAGCACGGGGTCCCGCAGCACTCCCCGCTACAGGGGCGGTGACAACGCATTTAGCCTCTGATCTATGCCGCCTCGTGTCTTCAGTGCTACATTCCTGGCGCCTCAAATGGCGCCTTTACGCGCCGCCAGAAATGACGCCACAGAGCGCAGTAGCTGCAGCTTAAGGGGTGGTAGAAGGAAAAGTGGGGAAAGGCCCATTGTGTCTAGTGAGAAGGGAATCAGCTACTGCTGATTTTTTAGGATGGTTAAGCCAACAGTGTCTTTCGTGCTCCTTAATACGTGTCTGAATGCTGTTTTGTGGTTCAAAATGGTTTCACTACTCTGCGATTAGTTTAAGATGTTTTCCATGCTTCTTCGCCTTCCATGAACCTCCTCGGTTTCTGAGCTCACTCTCCATTCCCCCTTGCCTGTTTTTTTTAAAGAATATCTGTGAGTTTTTCTTATTTTGGGGTGCTAATCTTCAAGGCATCAATTATACGAGGTGCAAAGAAGAGGACCCCCCCCCCCATGGAGCATGAGCAGAGTAAGCATCTGGGATTATGCCGCTGCTGTGGAGGCGAAGGACACTTACTGACCATGTGTCCTCCTGGGGATCCCTTGCGGTGGGGGGGAGGGGGAGAAGAAGGATGTTCAAAAGAAGGAGCTGCAGAAAGGCCTGAAACCAAATGTCCAACCTGTCTCTGATACTGAAATGAGAGATCATGCTAAGAGGGGACAGAGAAGCAGTCTGAACCAGCTCAAGGAAATGGTGCCGACCTGGCCTAGAGGGCGCCTAGGTCACAAACATTGGTGTGAACAAGCGGGTGAGTGCCCTTTTTACTGCAAGTGACTTTCAAACAAATCTTTTCAGATGCAGGAGTGACCCTGTGGGCAGTAATTGGCTCAGGGCATGGAGCTTGATAAATTCACCCCGCTGTGGCAATGGGGCTTGGATTACAGTTCATGGACTTAAAGGATCCCAAATATATTTCCTATACTTGTCATCAATAAATAAGAATTCTGCTTCTAAAGTATTGATTCCTTCATTGAGCAAGTCTGTCTGGGGTCTATCCATATTGTAAATAAACATGATGCCCCAAAACAAACCTGGTTGACTTTTTGGTAACAATTATTTGTTGGCTAGGTTGCCAACAAGATATAATATTCAGCAGAGAATTGACTAGGAGTAAAAATGATTATGAGAATTTTACTGAAACTTAACACATTGATGGAATCAAATAAATCAGTCATGAGGATTACAGAAAACTCTTTGGCAAAAGATGTATGTTTGCAAATTCATTTAGAATACAGCTTCGTCCCTGGTCCCTTGACAAAGGTGTGTGGAGGCAGTCCACATTTTAATTAATAAATATTTGGAACAAAGTTTAACTACAATATCAGTCAGACTCATTGGCCGACATTTCATTTATCTTGTATACAGGAATAATACTAGTGCTTTGTCTAATATAGCTGCCTAGCTAAATTAACCCTTTGAAAAGAGTTTTGCTGTGGTTTGGACCCACCAATTGCAATTATTTCTAAATAACTTATCCAGAATACAGTCTTCCTCTGAATAAGAATTTCCCTTTTATGCATCTATTTTCTGTGACAATAGAACTTACTCCCACCAAATGCAAAAACACCAGCTTTCTAATGTATCTTGCTATGTACTGAACACCAATGTCTGTTAAACCTATCTCAATCTTTTTAAAGCAAAGTTGTGTACAGCAGGCAACATCACATCTCCCCCAATACTACCAGAATTTTTATAGTGCTACCCATCAATCTGCTGCTATTTTAAAGTTTTCCCAAAAGGCCAAAGAATGTTAGAAACACAGGAATAAAAATGAGACCATGGAGAGCTCCAAACAAAATGACCAAGAACATAATCTTAAAAAAGGTTCTGAAAATGTAATGGATCTCATGGAGAGCACCACCAATACTCCCAAAATGGTGGAAACAGCTCCCTGGACAACAGGGTACCCAAGGTGGTACAGAGCATCCACTGCCCTGAAATATTCATACTGACTTCACTGCAAACAAATGCATAATAAATAGGAGCAAAGCAGTCCACTGAAAACCCTATGCAAATAATCAGGTTGATTATTGATATGCAGTCACCATTTACACCCAAAAAAGCCATGAAGCCAGTCAAATTCCTAATAACAACAGATCCTATAGCAAAAGTTACCTACAACGAAAGCACACAAAAGGATTTGAATCAGCAGCAAGGAAATAAGTGGGAACATGTATTCCACTAGCAATTACAGCATTCCTGAATGGTATTCTGAACAATAACAAGGTAATTGATCAAAGTATATAAAAGCTGGATGATAAACCCTTAGTGGTATCTTGCATCCTGCTGCACGGCCTCTCAGTTGTTCTAAAAGCATTCGCTCATCAACTGCAGTAAGGACATTGACGGTCTGTATGAAAAAGCGGGAAGCTGGCACAGCCTGGTCAGTAAAATTAATATCCCACTGAGATTCTGGATTGATTTGAATCAGGACAGATAAATTCCCAATGAAAGAAAGACGATCATTTATATTTAGAGACATTCCGTTAGCAATTGTTATATATATGCTTAACCAGGACTTTGACAAATACTTATCAACATAAGTTGAGTTTTCTATCAACTCCATGCAGTTCTCAAGATCTGCACGAACAGATGAATTCCAATAAGGTATGCTTTGAGGAACAATGACCATAACCCATACCGCACCTTTAAAAATACTCATCTCTCCAGTTGTAATATTTAATGACATAAGAATGATCATTTGCCAGATTCCGAAGATCTATACCTTCCTTAACCTGAGTGCACCCATAAATACTACTACCTAAGTATCCAAGATACAGGACTACCACAAACACTTTGGTGCAGGGCATATGAAAGGACCAAAAATGCTTTCTAAAGAATCCATTCATAGGGTGCTCAAACTCTGCCCCAGTGCGGGATTCCATTATAAGATCCTCCCACACAGCACATATTATAAGCAGATGTACGAGACTCTTGGGTTTCTGTTGGCACTTTCATGAATGTGAGCCAATGTCTGTTGTTTTCTTCTCTTCTACCATTTAGAGCAAGAACTGCCCCAAAGAATGTCAAGTTGTATATGTAGCAGAAGATGAAGGCTGCTCCTGTATAGATGCAAAAGGACTGAACAGATGGGAAGGATGTTGCGATTCCAATGAAGAAGGCTAAAACGTCAGTAAGAGTTGTGATGGTAACAGACACAGCTGCCTCTGCATAGGTGTCAGCCATCCGATCCTTATTCCCATCCTTGACCTTGCCTTTAGTTGCAGGACACCATGATGAACATGTCGTCGACACCAACCCCTGGAGAAAGAAAAAGGATATTATAAGAACAGAAATTTATGTGAGAGGAATGTGCCCTGTAATCTTATATTCTAATAGTAATATTGGCCTCATCTTTGGTATTTAAATCCTGTGATTGGTGGTGTGAATGGGCAAGATAGATCTTTCTGGAAACCTGAAAAGGGCTCCAGTTTTGCTGAAAAATATGAAATCTAAAAAGAAGTACCTTGGAGGATTAAAACCCCCCAAAGATGATAAATGACTCAATTCCTACCTTACAATAGATTTCCATGGCTGTTGCTAAGAAACCACAGCATTCCAGGTTTCAGTTTCTGTGTGTAAAAGGCAGGGGGAGAGGCCACGGTCATTTCCTGGACTATTACGGCCTTTGAGGGAAGATTAGTGTTGCCAGCTCCAAAATGGAAAATTTAAAGAGATTACATGGTGAAATCTGAGAAGGACATAGGAAGAGGCCTCAGCAGGATATAATTTAGTTATTTTATCCATTCATTCAATTTTTACCTCACCTTTCCCTACCAAAGTTGTGCTCAGGGCACCATGAGGTCATCCTCCTGGGGGACAGGTCTCTATTGTCTGGAGATCAGTATGAATTCCAGCATGAGATTTGGGCATGTCCTGAAGCTGGCAACCCAAGGTTTAAGACAGACCTACTAGGGGATGTTCAGGAATCCACACCCCATCACTACCAGCATGGCCACTGGCTGCTGACAGAGGCTGATGGAATTGTAGTCTCCTGAACATCTGAGAGCCACAGGTTCCTACCCCTGGCCTGCTAGCAGCAACCTCTGGGTGACTTCATGCCTCCTGACTTGCATGACTCAACTAGGCCTCACTGCCTGCTACTGTTCAGCAGCAGCCACTCTATGAAAGCCAGTCTGGTGCAGTGGTTAGACTTCCTGAGCAGGATTTGCGAGACCCAGGTTCAAATCCCAATCTTGTTGTGGCGGTTCATTGAGTGATTTTGGACCAGTCACATACTTTCAGCCTAACTTATCTCCCAGGGTTGTTGCCAGGATAATAAGGAGGAACATTAGGACCGAAAAGTAAAGCTACATAGCAAGGCAAAATTCTAATATGCTCAATTGTGCTGGCGAGGTAGAAGAATGTAAATGTTCTCTAACTTCTGTTCGAACACAACCATCTAAAGCCATAGCGATAGGTATAGTACTGGAAACAGTGTTATACTTGCCAAGTATAAGGAATGGTGAATTTGCGACTGTAATGACAAAGGGAGCACCACAGAAGAGCAGCAATCCAAAGCTGCTAAGAACAGCCAAGCCTGATGACAACACTCCGAACGCTCCAACCCACACTTTTGTTCGTACACAGTCCAGCCTGCAAAACAGGAACTGATAACACATTTGCTGTCTTTTCGAGGTCTTTCTCCGCATTACGAGAATAATGCTCCTTTCAATTCAATTTCACAATTGTTGGCAAGCGGATTTCGCTATTTTGCACAGTAAAAAACCAGCCGTGCGCATTGAAAGTAATATGCGCATTAACTTGCATAAAAGGTGAAGGCCCGTTAGAGTGTTGACGCTGATCCACGTTAGTCATATGGAAAATCTGTCTGTGATTTTGGCATCATGGTTGCCACAGTGTCAATTATATATGTGTACAATTTATTATTTGTTTTCAACATGCATTTTAACCGATTTCTATGTTAACTGTGCATGTGATGTTTCACTGATTTGTTTCTGATATACATGTGACATTTTTGATATGACGTTTCATTGATTTTAAGAGATATACTTGCAAGATTTTTTTGCAGTTTTAGTTAACTAATGAAAACGACACAAAATCATCCTCTCACTAGAAAATTTAACCTCCCCTGCAAATATAATTTCTTTCTTTCTTTCTTTCTTTCTTTCTTTCTTTCTTTGGCTGATTCCGCATGGGCCAAAAACAGCAGTGTGAAAATGGTGTGAAAACACTAAAGGAACAGGAGAGTTTTATTCAATGCCAACCTAGTGATCATCACAGATTAGCTGAGATTGGGGTCTCTTGTCTTTGCAAACTAAGCCCAATAATTTATAATTTTTTCAACAAAGGCTTCTTTCCATACTTTAATACACACTTCTACAAACTCTTCTGCCCCTTTTCATGAATACATCTTTGTGCAAAAGCAGAACCTTTCTAGCTCTTTTGCAGGCATTACGTTACCAACAAACATTCCATAACTCATTGCCCACCTTCTGGAGAAAAAATGGATGACCCATACAAATATGGCACAATTTGAATTTGCATAAACTTTATTTCTCAAATCTAAATGGCATAATAGATCCAAACCTGCTAAGTAATTTCGAATGGACAATGTATGGTCTGCTCTGCAGAAATGTGATCTAGAGAAAAGGCCAATATCATTTTGTGTGGCAGATCGTTTTGAATCATGGCAACTGTTGGATGCTGGTTCAGAGAGTCTGGAATCCAAAAAAACATTCCCAGCACAGAAGTTGAGTGGGAAGAAGCACAGGTAGAGCTGAAATTTCTCCCTCTCCCATAATACTCTCCTTTTCTTATAATAATATCAACAGCCTCCTTCCCTACATAATTTGTAAGATTTTGGGCTGGGAATTAGAACTTAGGAGCACGCAATGCAGAACAGCTGATAAATACGCTCAGGAAAAGTAGTGTGCTAATACCTCTTTATTCAATGAATAAGCTGCGGAATTCATTGCCAGTAGATTTAGTGTCGTGTACAAGCACAGATGGCTTCAAGAGGGGATTAGACAGATTCATAAAGGTGATCTATCAATCACTAGGGCGACTAATGGGAACCGCTATGTTCAGAGGCTGCAAACCTCTGCATACCAGTGCATAGAAGGCAACCATTGGGGGGTTGCAGCCTCTATGCTCTTTATTGGACCTTCTGAACAGCTATGAAAGGGAGAAGCAGGACAGACTCATAGACCATATTGGTCTGATCTAGTAGGGCAATGTATGAGTGATTACATAGGTGTACTCTAATCTGGAGGAACTGGGTTTGATTCCCCGCTCTGCTGTTTGAGCTGTGGAGGTTTGTCTGGGGAATTCAAATTAGCCTGTGCACTCCCACACATGCCAGCTGGGTGACTTTGGACTGGTCACAGTTCTTCTGAGCTCTCTCAGCCCCACCTACCTCACAGGGTGTTTGTTGTGAGGGGGGAAGGGCAAGGAGATTGGAAGTCCCTTTGAGTCTCCTATAGGAGAGAAAGGGGGATATAAATCCAACTTTTCTTCTTCTTAGGATGCTGGACTAAATGGACCACTGGTCTGATCCAGCAGGGCTCTTCTGATTTCCTTGGGCTGCTGGACAAGATTGACCACTGGTCTGATCCAGCAGGCTTCTTCTTATGTAGTTAGGACACTGGACTGGATGGGATGCTGGCAGTGATGGGATCCAAAAATTTTAGTAACAGGTTCCCATGGTGGTGGGAATCAAACTTATAGGGCAGAAAGCCAATGGGGCTGGGGTGAGGTGTTGGGGGCGTGGCTGGTATTCCAGGGGCGGGGCATTCCTGGGCAGGGCTGTGGCAAGGACACAGCTGTGCTGGTCCTTGGGCGGGAAACGAATGCACGCAGGCGCAGGCTGCCACACACGCCGGTGCACCTCCTGCTAGACTGCTTCAAGTTCTGCGCGCTACTGCTGAGAGGAGGGGCGTAACTAAGGCAAAAATCACGTGGCAAAATCACCAATTAGTAACCTCCTCTCGGCACACACAAATAATTAGTAACCTACTCTCAGGAACCTGTGAGAACCTGCTGGATCCCACCTCTGGCTGCTGGTCTGATCATCACAACTCTTTTTACATTCTTAGGATGCTGGACTAGATGGACTACTGGCCTGATCCAGCAGGGCTCTTCTTCTGTCCATTAGAAATTGAAACATATGTAAGTAAATATAAAGAGCATAAGGTTGTGGTTGAGATCTAAAATTCCAGGGCAGCTCTTTTGCTACTTCCATTCCCTAGTAATATATATTAAGCACTGTTGTTTGCTGTTCCATTGTCTCTTACTTTTCAAACCAACTTTGTTGTGCCAGATATTGTATGTATTTTACGGCTTTAGTGCATTGCTCTCTGATTCTGTAATTTTTTTCCTTGCATGTTTTATAATGTTCCCACTCCATTGTTATAATTGTGTAATCTATCTCCAGGCTATGTGATAAAGGCAGACGATGAATGAAGAAAAAAAATAAAATAAAATATGCAGAGCCATGAAAGCATCCCGAGCACAAGATATTCCAGAGCTAAAAGGTAAACATTGACTTGTGCAACTCATCCCATGCTTCCAGTTTGCTGTTATAAGTCCCAGAAACAAGAACCAAAGTTCTTTATGAGCAGACAGTAGCCCTGAGTAGATGAAGAAGAAGAAGAAGAAGAAGAAGAGGAGGAGGAGGAGGAGGAGGAGGAGGAGGAGGAGGAGGAGGAGGAGGAGGAGTTTGGATTTATATCCCCCTTTCCTATAGGAGACTCAGAGGCTTACAATCTCCTTGCCCTTCCCCCCTCACAACAAACAACCTGTGAGGTAGGTGGGGCTGAGAGAGCTCCGAGAAGCTGTGACTAGCCCAAGGTCACCCAGCTGGCGTGTGTGGGAGTGCACAGGCTAATCTGAATTCCCCAGATAAGCCTCCACAGCTCAGGTGGCAGAGCTGGGAATCAAACCCGGTTCCTCCAGATTAGATACACAAGCTCTTAACCTCCTACGCCACTGCTGCACACATCCATGTGTGTACTCAACACATGAGGAGGGAGACAAGCATCCTGCCTCAATTCTGCAGGTCAGGACATGGAAAACTGGGCACAGGAAGAGAATTTTAATGTGTGGATTGGATAGTATGTGGGAAGGTTACATGCGTGAGCAAACCCAGCCTTGCCCTGGATAGGAGCACCAGATGTATGGCAAAATAAATCTTAGTGTTTACCAACAGAGCTTATCTCCATGTGCCAGTACAGCAAAGAGAGCTCAGTTGTGTCTCTTGGCAATTACTACAGCACCAGGGAGCTCCAACCTATGGGCCTCCAGACGTTCATGGACTCAATATTCTCGAATGCAGCTTCACATAGCAAGTTATCCAATTGGCAGGAGCTGATGTGGGAATCATAGTCCTCGAACATCTGGAGGCCCACAGGTTGGAGACTTCTGCTCCAGCACATATTGCTATGCTTCCATGTAGACAAAAAAGGTGCGCTGTGTTTTCATTTAAGAAGTTAGCATACTTTGAAATGACTCTTTCTTTTAGGGGAGTTGTTTTTTAGAAAGGGGCTACAATATCGATATAAATGCTGTCACAGGCATATTGATATGACTGCAACTTAAAGGGCTTTAACAAATCCAGCAATCTTGCAACTACCAGGTGTGATGAGATCTGTGCCTTCAAGTGAGAGTTGATAGGTGGAGTTAAGAGAACGAGGAAAAGCAGAGGCCTATTGAGACTTCAGCAAGCTAGCTGCAGGCCAGGCAATGAATGCCCCCTCCCAAGTAAATAGAGAAACATGAGGAGACAACACTACAGCCCCACTGGGGAATCCAGTAGCTCTGAGGCAGGTAATCAAGGGCCCAAGGTGGCCAACAAGTGTAAGTTTACATGGTGGTTAGTTGTTGCCAAGGATGATGAGATTTTATCTCCAGCAAGCTGGGTACTCTTGACTGACATCAGAAGGATAGAAGACTGAGTTAACCTTGAGCTGGCCACCTAAAACTGACTTCCACCAGATTCGAACTCAGGTAGTGAGCAGAGCATTGACTGCAGTACTACAGCTTACCAGTCTGCGCCACAGGGCTGCCTGTACAGAGGCCTGGAGCTGGGGGGAAATTCGGAACTCGAAAACACCCTTCTAGAGCTAATTATTCTAATCATTTCACCTCTCCACAAAAGCGATAGGATTTTTGACCAAAACAAGCAAGTTACAAAAATAAGTTTATTATAGGATTCACAAAGCAGATGCTCAAATGGGCGGGTCACGCGAGGATAACTTGTGACACAAACGATCATTTGGAAAATTGCAATCAATAATCCACTTCATGAGCCTTGATAAATTAGACGTTCCGTCAAACGTTTCTTAAGAAAGGACGACATTTGATTTTTTTTCCTTTTAAAAAAAAAATCTTTTTCATGAGCGCTTCCCCAATGAAAATTGCTTCTGTGGAAGAACAATGGAGACCTAAATCGAAGAGATTTTTTTTAAAAAATGCAAAAGAGCTAAATTATAGATAATATTCACAGGACTGTACCTCTCTTATGAAAAAAATACTGGCATGCATTATGCGCCAGCATTTCTTAATCCAGTGCTGATATGTGCCATCTTGCAATTGTACGCAATTACAGTTAGCTATAATTAAGAACAATTACAGCTTTTATTTCTCTGCTTGTTCTTTAACAAGCACATTTGTAATAAAACACACCACTTCTCCACCTCCCTCCTTTCCACGTTCTGTGGGGGGTTTTTTTTTTCTCAAAAAGGTGAATGTAATTATACATCCCTATAACATTGCCAATAATTAGTTTGACTCTGGTTTCTTCCAGCACCGCTTTCATTTCATCTGCCATTCTCAAGCATTCAATTCCTTCTCTGGAACTCACTAAGAAAATTCCTCTGTCATTAACCCAGACACCTCTTACAACTGTAAAGAAACTTATATAAAATGGAATACTTTATTACCTAGAAAAGGCATTTTAAATAAACTAAGGTTTAGAGAATGAACTTAGGCAGTTTATCTATTTTCTTCCCCTAAGGGGGGCGGAAAAAAGATGCAAAATGTTTTGTGCTTTACAGATAAATGGCGTTATTGTTATCAAATTGGGGATTCAAATAGTAAAGGGACAATGAAGCATAGTTGTTTTCATTCAGTCTGTCAGTCGTAACTCTTCGTGAAAAGTTTTAAAGGGGGCAGAAGTTTATAACAACGAGAAGGCCTATAAAGTTAGGGCAGAGAACTTCCAGGTCAGACAAAACTCTTTCTTGGTCGCAGGTATTTTAAACAGTTATTGTGCCATCGGGGGTGGAGGGGAGAACTAAACTCCAAAAGGGGTGTTGACCCCAGCGTATTTAAACGCCCCATTTAAGTTACATGCAGAGGTGTCTAGCAGCCTCAGTGTTAAGGAGCCGGGTAGTAGCTGCAATCAGGCGCCAGTATGTCTCTGCAGTGCCATGCTCTCCAGTGCATGGGCTCTCACCAAAAGCAAGCTGAGATTCTTCTGGGGTGGGGATGGCTTAGTCAGCCTCCCGAGCCCTTTCAGTTTGGGACTAGCCCCATTTGCCTGTGGACCCTCAAAAGGGTAGCCCCATCTCCTTAGCAAGGAATGGGGGATGGGGCACCCCCTTTGAGGGTCCATAACTTTGGACCCCCTAAACCAAACTCCATCAATCTTGGGGGGTCCCATAAGGACAGTTTTAAGATGATTCCCTGAAATTTTGGTGCCCATACATCAAAAAAATGCGCCCCCTACAGGAACATCCCAGAAATGTGCCCAAGAATCTTTGTTCTGCATTGAGTTTTCTGTATTGCTGTCAATGGGGGTTGCAGACTGGGGGGGGGGCACATTTCTGAAGGCACAGTCTCAAAACTTTCAGAGTCTCATCAGGAGTCTGCCCTGATGATACCCCCCCAGGTTTGGTGCAGTTTGGTTCAGGGGGGCCAAAGTTATGGACCCTCAAAACTGCAGCCCCCATCTCCTATTAGCTCCCATTGGAAACAATGGGGGATGGGGCACCCCCTCCCTTTGGGAGTCTGTAACTTTGGACTCCTTGAACCAAACCTTACCAAACCTGGGGGGGTAGCATAGGGACCGTCTCCTGATGATACACTGAAATGTTGGTGCTGGGATAAGGTTTGAAATGCACCTTCCAGTAAGCACCAATGTCCCAGAGTAAAAACATTTGGTCGTGTAGTAGAGTGGGCCACCTAAAGCAAGGCGCATCCAACTCCAGGTTTTGCCCTAATAGTTTGCCTCGCTACAATTCCCCAAGATATGTGGAAGAGTGGGGAAATAAACCTCTTTCTCCAGATTAGAGTCCATCTGTTCTTAACTACTACACCACGCTGACTCTTCTATCACTTCCAACGGGACTTCCATCATGCTGGAAAATCACCATCCAGGACAGTAGTTGTGGGTTTGGCAGAGTATGTGCAGGAGACAGGGGGTTATTCAAAGCAGATATTCTTTTTTAAAATTGTGCAATCCAGGGGGTGGGGGCAGAAACCACATTGGATGCATCGGAAGAGTGGTGCCGGCATCCACCCCCTCAGTACCATGACACAGACACCAATGCCGAGGGAACTACCTTGGCAGCCATTTGCTGCAGTGTCTACACCTGGAAGCTGGCCCCTGTGGCAGCACGAAAGGTGGCATTTCAGGGGTGTTCCCGGGGGCTTCAGCTGGCTCCCAAAGGATGGTCTTGTCTGGTAATGCCCCCCTTCAGTGGCGCAGACTGATGTCACCCAGAAGTCATTTTTCACTGTGGCCTTTCCCGGGTCCCCCAGCCCAGCCCAGCCCAGCCCAGCCCAGCCCAGCCCAGCCCAGCCCAGCCCAGCCCAGCCCAGCCCAGCCCAGCCCAGCCCAGCCCAGCCCAGCCCAGCCCAGCCCAGCCCATGCCATTAATTTTATTTTATTAAATTTGATGTCCTGCCCTTTCCTGACTAACACCAGGCTCAGGGCAGCTTACACACATTATAATAAAAACATTTTGCATATGCAATAATAAGAAAGTAACTTAAAACTTTAGAATCATAGAGTTGGAAGAGACCACAAGGGCCATCCAGTTCAACCCCCCTGCCATGCAGGAAGACATAAGAACATAAGAACAAGCCAGCTGGATCAGACCAGAGTCCATCGAGTCCAGCTCTCTGCTACTCGCAGTGGCCCACCAGGTGCCTTTGGGAGCTCACAGGCAGGAGGTGAAAGCAATGGCCTTCTGCTGCTGCTGCTGCTCCCGAGCACCTGGTCTGCTAAGGCATTGGCAATCTGAGATCAAGGAGGATCAAGATTGGTAGCCATAGATCGACTTCTCCTCCATAAATCTGTCCAAGCCCCTTTTAAAGCTATCCAGGCTAGTGGCCACCACCACCTCCTGTGGCAGCATATTCCAAACACCAATCACACGTTGCGTGAAGAAGTGTTTCCTTTTATTAGTCCTAATTCTTCCCCCCAGCATTTTCAATGAATGCCCTCTGGTTCTAGTATTGTGAGAAAGAGAGAAAAAAAGAAAACAATTGTGAGAAAGAGAGAAAAGACACAATTGAAGCACCCTTGACAGATATCAGGAGTGCTCGACAGGGGTTTGGCCTTGATGACCCTTGTCTCTTCCAACTCTATGATTCTATGACTTCATCATGGGTGTTTTATACCATTAGCCATCTTGGAGTCTCTTGCAAGGGCAGAAAAGCAGGATATCCATTTTTCAAATAAATAAAATAACAGTTTAGGATTGGGGAGGTTGCCTGGTTTGTTGCTCTAATGCAGAAGTCTTCAAACTATGGCCCTGCAGATGTTCATGGACTACAATTCCCATCAGCTCTGCCAGCATGGCCAAGTTTGAAGACCCCTGCTCTAATGTTTCAGCCTTACCTATTTTGCATCCTTGTTCAATCTCCAAAGTCTTGTTTGTTTTAATTTGGTGTTACTCTGTATTAATTTGAGTTTCTTTGTACCCTTGCAACGTCACCTGGAAACCAGAACTCGATGCAGTACGTTGTGAGTGTGTATTCGCACAGAAAACCCTGCCAAGAAATGAATGCCACCAACTGTTCAGATGACAAAGTAGTATGTTCGCTCTAATGTAATTGATTCTAAGTGCCTCATGACCTGCCACAATGACTCTGGGACACACATAATACAAGCAAGAACGCTTGCAACGGATGCTATGCAAACATGAATACACACAATCAACAGCTGCTCCGCCACGCTGAAAGGCACCGTGGCATCAACACGGAACGTCTCACTTTTCCGGAACAAATACGAGCAATCATATGAGGTGCTGGATTCAACCAAAAAAACCAAGCATTACTAGTGAGGCAAATACAAGTTAGGAGGGTGTTATCTGCACGGACACTGAGAATTTTTCATTCTGGACATGTTCAACAGCCAAACCTACGGGGTTCGAAGGCGTTAGTCAGATGTGAGTCAGTCCCCCAGCCTGTTTGGGGTTTTGCCAGTCAGTCACAAACAGGTTTGCGCTGGGTTTTTGCAAAACTGACCATGGCAAAGAGGATGCCAGTCTGTCCGAATGTTTAGGCGTTATACTCTTCTTAAACGAATGCCAAAGGGTAGGTTTTTTATTGAAAGCGCAGCATTGATTTATGTGTGATTTATATGATTTGTGACTGCTTTAATTGCCTATCTAAACTATTGCCTGCTGGGCAGAGCAGCTGTACAGTGGAAGAAGAAGAAGAAGAGTTTGGATTTATATCCCCCCTTTCTCTCCTGCAGGAGACTCAAAGGGGTTTACAATCTCCTTGCCCTTCCCCCCTCACAACAAACACCCTGTGAGGTGGGTGGGGCTGAGAGAGCTCAGAAGAGCTGTGACTAGCCCAAGGTCACCCAGCTGGCGTGTGTGGGAGGGCCCAGGCTAATCTGAATTCCCCAGATAAGCTTCCACAGCTCAGGCGGCAGAGCGGGGAATCAAACCCGGTTCCTCCAGATTAGATACATGAGCTCTTAACCTCCTACGCCACTGCTCCTCCTCCTACACCACTGCTGAGGGTTTATGTTTTCGCTGTCAAGTCACAACTGACTTATGGAGACCCCTGGTGGGGCTTTCAAGGCAAAAAACATTCAGAGGTGGTTTGCCATTGCCTGCCTCTGTGTGATAACCCTGGTATTCCTTAGTGGTCTCCCATCCAAATAATGACCTAGGTTGACCTTGTATAGCTTCTGAGATCTGACAAAGGGAACCTTGACCCTCAAAAGCTCATACCCTGAAAATTAATAGAATCATAGAGTTGGAAGAGACCCAAAGGATATTTAGTCCAACCCCCTGCAATGCAGGAACACACAATCCTGACAGATGGCCATCCAGCCTCTCTTTAAAAACCTCCAAAGAAGGAGACTCCACCACACTCCGAGGTACTACATTCCACTGTCAAACAGACTTGACAGTCAGAAAGTTCTTCCTGATGTTTAGGTGGAATCTCTTTTCCTTCACTTTGAACCCATGACTCCTGGTCCTAGTCTCTGAAGCAGCGGAAGACAAGCTTGCTCCCTCGCCCAGATGACATCCCTTCAAACATCTAAACATGGCTATTATGTCACCTTTTAACCTTCTCTTCACCAAACTAAACATACTCAGCTCCCTAAGTCTCTCCCTTGTATATTTGGCTAGAGGTGGGATCTAGTGAAGGTTCTCACTGGTGTCTCCAGAGTGTAGTCACTAATTATTTGTGTGCGCCGAGAGGGGGGTACTAATTGGGTCTACTTTTCCGTTAGAAATTCCATTAGATCCAAAAATCATAAAGTCCTGTTGTTTCCTATGTGGCTGGTTAGAGAAGGTAGAAAACGGGATAATTCTCCCTGTTGGGCTGTTTTAAAAACAAGTTTTAGAAATATGGTAAAGTTCCTTGTTTAAGGAAAGCATCCTTCTTTTGATTTCTAGAAACAAAATTAAGTATTTGAAAGTATTAAGTATTTGACAGGCAGTCAATTAAAGGAGAAGTAGTTGAGTCTGTTGTAGTAGACCATAGACCTCGCCATAAATGAGTCGAACAGGAAGGTGAAAGATACCAGCTGGAAATTAGGAACTTTTTTTAACAGTAAGAGTTTTTTACAGTAACAGAGAAATTATTAATGCCCTGCCCCCGGAATGTCTACTCTACCACTGTCGTCTCCCCGCCTGAGTCCCATTGGCGCTACCCCACTGTTTGAATCCCACCACCATGGGAACCTGTTACTAAAAATTTTGGATCCCACTACTGGGTGGAACCTCTTTTCCTTCACCTTGAACCCATGACTCCTGGTCCCAGTCTCTGGAGCCGCAGAAGACAAGCTTGCTCCCTCGCCCAGATGACATCCCTTCAAACATCTAAACATGGCTATTATGTCACCTTTTAACCTTCTCTTCATCAAACTAAACATACCCAGCTCCCTAAGTCTCTCCTCGTAGGGCTCTAAGGTGTAACTGTGTTGGTCTCTAAGGTGCTACTGGGCTCAAATCTAGCTGGTCTACTACAGACCGATACTATCTGAAACTATCTGCATGATTAGAAAGCAATTAACAATCAGTCAAACTGATGGTTGAAAAAACAGTGTCCCTGACTGGTCAACAGGACATGAGCTAAAGTGTAGAAGCATGTCTGATGGTGGTGGAAAGTACCTAATGAAGTCTGAGCGACTTAAGGGCTACTCCCAAAGGGTCTTTGCAGGGTGGGGGCACTCAGAGTTATTTCACGCTGCTCGCACCCAGGGGAGCTTAGAGATTTCAGAGAGAACTGTGACTGGCTCAAGGTCACCCAGCAGGCTTCACATGGAGGAGCGGGGTATCAAACCCAGTTCTGCAGATTAGAGTCAGCTGCTCTAAGGTCGAATCCCCAATTGAAATTTGCACGCAGAAGCAAACCTGTTCGTTGTGAAACTGTGTCCTCTTCATTGGAGTTTCTTCCTCCCCACCGCAGCGAGCACACAGCAGACACACCCGTTTGCAGAACTCTTAGCAATCCCCACTACCAGGCGAGCTTGCTTCGCCGGTCTCGCCTGATTGGCTGGCATGCCTTGATGGGGCGGGACCTTTTCCCACTGCGGAAACGTACATTGTAGAGGGGTGATAAAAAAAACCAACGTGTAAAAGTTTAACGTTTAGCTGTTTAACTGTGCAAACAGTTAATCGTTAGCTGTGTAAACCATGAATGATTCAAAGTTATGCATTTGGACTGTTTAATGTTTGCATCCCCTTCATATTAGCTTCTCACGGGACCCAGTGCTGAAATGAGTCCAAGGAAAGGCTCTAGTAGCATCGCAGTGCTGATTAGGTTGCCTAAATTCTGCATCACACTCCAGGGCTTAGAAACGAAGTCAGGGTTTCAACCCCCATTCCTCCTTCTCTGGATCAGCTCTGAACTGTGTTAATGGGGTCTGTGCCACTTGCAAGCAGGTCCTGCCAGAACGCAGATTAACGGGGAGAACGAGCACCAGAAACGGAATCTGCCACGCAAGCAATGGGGAGGTCGTCCCTCAAACCTGGTTAGTTTGTGTTCTGAAACCTGGCTAAGACGGTAGTGGGGATTCGACCTAAACCACTACATCATGCTGGCTCTCCTTAAGCATCCCTATTCATATGCAAATACCGGCTTATCCTTAAATGGGCCAGTGTGGGGTAATGGTTAAAAGTGGTGGACTCTAATCTGTAGAACTGGGTATGATTCCCCCCACTCCTCCACCTGAGTGACGGACTCTAATCTGGAGAACCAGGTTTGACTCCACACTCCTCCACATAAGCCGTGGATTCTAATCCAATGAACCTGGTTTGTTTCCCCACTCCTACACCTGATGTCTGCTGGGTGGCCTTGGGCTAGTCACAGTTCTCTCAGAACTCTCTCAGCCCCAACTACCTCCCGGGGAGTCTGTTGTGAAGAGAAGGTGCTTTGAGTCTCCTTAAAAGAGAAAAGGTGGCATATAAATCCAAATTCTTACTCTTCTTCCATTTGGGCCTGCCATTTTTGTGGGCGTGCCCATCGCTTGTCCTGTGGAGATAAATTTGGAATGGAATTTCCATTCCCGTAACAAATACTTCCAGTCATCATTTTGAGCCATGGAGTTTAGACAAAAGACTAGCAGAGGGAAATGGGGAGAGGGAAGAAATAACTGCTGATGTTCCTGCACTTGTTTAGCCAGTAGGGCACTGTTGTAAATATCAGAGACGAACCAATTTCCTTGATGTTTTTCCGAAAGGCAGAGGGAGAAATTCACACTTCCCTGAGAGCCTCTTGAGGCAGGTAAATGTTGCAGCTTTTAGAAGTGCAAATTAAAGGCAATTATAACCCGGCTAACCTGGCTTATCATTAAAATGCCTGGCAGAATTCTGTCTTTGTGAGCTGGAGATAGCGCCTCTTTCAACGTATCCTACTGTGTGGGGTTCACTGTTTCAAAGACTTGATATATGCTGTTTCCCACCCACCCCTCCCCGATAAAAGCAGGAAGAACTGGGGAAAGCCCAAAAAATCCTTTCTCTCTGTAGATTTAGTGATATAAAGATATATAAAATTCACCAGGATATAATAGAGAGAGAGAAAGAGCCCACTTCCATAATAATAAAGTGGAATTGACCAAGACTCATTCTTCTAGCACCAATTTTTCTAAGGGTGAATCATACAATGAAATAAAAATAAATTCTGGAAACTGTCAATCATCTGCGCACAGCAAGAACCGTGAAACTTGAAAATAAAGCTTTTGTGACAATGGAGGTTTCGGTTCGAGTGGGAAAATTACAGTGCGGTGGGTATAGAATATGTTGGCTTAAAAACATTTGCAACTGTGAAACTTCTCCAAATTTGATCTGTCGGCCCAAGGCCATGACATATCAAAAAAGGAACCGGCTGTGTGTGTTTCCTCTCTTCCTTTCACCCATACAAATTACTTCTTTTCTCTTTCTGCTCAATGACAACTTCAAGCAGCTCACATGGTTCTCCTCGGCTGTAACGGTTTTTTTTCACAACAACCCTGTGAAGTTGATTAGGCTGAGAGAGGGTAGCAGGCCCAAAGGAGCAGCAGTGGCGTAGTGGCTAAGAGCAGGTGCACTCTGATCTGGAGGAACCGGGTTTGATTCCCAGCTCTGCCACCTGAGCTGTGGAGGCTTATCTGGGGAATTCAGATTAGCCTGTGCACTCCCGCACACGCCAGCTGGGTGACCTTGGGCTAGTCACAGCTTTTCGGAGCTCTCTCAGCCCCACCCACCTAACAGGGTGTTTGTTGTGAGGGGGGAAGGGCAAGGAGATTGTAAGCCCCTTTGAGTCTCCTACAGGAGAGAAAGGGGGGGATATAAATCCAAACTCCTCCTCCTCCTCCTCTCCTCCTCCTCTCCTCCTCCTCTCCTTCTCCTTCTCCTTCTCCTTCTCCTCCTCCTCTTCCTCTTCCTCCTCCTCCTCTTCTTCTTCTTCTTCTTCTTCTTCTTCTTCTTCTTCTTCTTCTTCTTCTTCTTCTTCTTCTTCTTCTTCTTCTTCTTCTTCTTCTTCTTCTTCTTCTTCTTCTTCTTCTTCTTCTTCTTCTTCTTCTTCTTCTTCTTCTTCTTCTTGTAAGTTTCTATGGCAAACCGGGGGGGGGGGGGGCTCCCATATTTTATCCTGATAAAATACCACACTGTCTTACCACACTGGCTCTCAATAATTTATGATTCAATCCATATTTACTTAATAGGTTTCAACATAGAAGCCCATAGGTCATGGTCTAGTTTACCCCCAACTTCCACATCCCAAACAAGTCCATGAACATATCTGTGTAGCGGTGGAAAACAAATGTCCACGTCACTCAGCTGCCAATCACAAAGGAGAATATGTGTCCATTTTACGACATGTGAAGATCAAGGCCTTTTCTGCACATGCAGAATAATCCACTTTCAATCCAACTTGCAGAATAGCAAAATTCACTTGCAAACAATTGTGAAAGTGGATTGGAAGTCCATTATTCTGCATGTGCGGAAAGGGCCTAAAACCTTGACCAAAAGTGAAAGCGTTTTTTTTTTGCAGATGGATTCTTCAGGTGGGTTCTGCATATTCATTAATTTTTTTTAACCTCAAGTGAAACTCAAACTGATATGCTTCCCTTTCACATGACGCATGAGAAGAAGAAGAAGAAGAAGAAGAAGAAGAAGAAGAAGAAGAAGAAGAAGAAGAAGAAGAAGAAGAAGAAGAAGAAGAAGAAGAGTTTGGATTTATATCCCCCCTTTCTCTCCTGCAGGAGACTCAAAGGGGCTGACAATCTCCTTGCCCTCCCCCCCTCACAACAAACACCCTGTGAGGTAGGTGGAGCTGAGAGAGCTCCGAGAAGCTGTGACTAGCCCAAGGTCACAGAAGAAAGCCAAAGGATTATTTTAGAAGACGAGTTACATTTCTGAAATGGGTTTCGCCCATTGCTGTGCAAGGGCAACATGAATGTATTCCACAAATATACAAAACAGAAGCAGAGATGTGAAGGCTCAGGAAAAATTAGGAAACATTTGAAACATTTTATTACATTTAAACCCCACCCAATTCTTGGCTGACGTTGAGCTCCGGGCCTCTTGCAAAGAAAGGTTAAAATCCAAAACAAGGTCGATTTATGAGTGTCATAGAAGTCTTTACCCATTAAAAACTCCAAACAAGGGTGGCTAATAGCAAGCTAGATTTATTGACATGTCAGGAGGACATGAGGCCTTTCCCCACTTACCTTAAGCCCCGCGCTACTCTCCGAAAGTAGCGCAGGGTCCCCCGGCACTCCCCACGACAGGGGCGGTGACAACGCAGCCGCCCCGATGCTGCCGCTGTCACACCCCCTCAGCGCGCGGCATCCCTGGCGCTCTTTTAAATGGTGCCTTGTGATGACCCCGCGCAGAGCAGCATAGGGGGAATTAAGGTAAGTGAGGAAAGGCCCATGGAGAGAGCTATACCGTGGTACCAACTCTCTGAAGTCTGTATCGCAGTACAGCTCATTTTAAGGTGTTTCTGAACAGACCTTCTGATCACACCTGGCCAATCCTGGCCGGCTGTCGGCTGTCCACTCAGGCTCACAATCTTAACCTTTAACATGATTAACACAATCAGCAGAAGACATTTTTAGGCGCTTTGTCATTAATACAACCAAGACAATAGAATCAGCATCATTTGACTTGATTGCGTATAGGGTTACATATAAATCCCGTTCAGTAAGTAGAATCAGCAAAAAGCAAACGCCTAACTAGTTGGGTGAACCATCTCTGATACTTCAGTGGCCGGGTCAGTACCTACTGTTGATCCATAAGCATACATCTGTTGGTTCTTACAAAATAGCGAACGCAGCGGTTTCAGTAGCATCCAGTTACTGATTTCCTGAGCACAACCGCAAGAAATGTTTTCCAAGCTATGAATATTTCCCAACTGGGGTCTTGCAACAAGCATATCTATATAATTTTATATCAACGAGAAGACAAGAATCCTCGGAAAAGACAACAGGGCTAGGAAAAGTTAAGGCGGCAGGAAAAGAGGAAGACTCAACGTGAGAAGGACTGACTCCATAAAGGAAGCCAGGATCCTCAGCTTGCAAGACCTGAGCCAGGCTATGAACGAGAGGATGTTTTGGAGGACATTGATCCATAGAATCACCATGAGTAAGAAGAAACTCGATGGCACTTAACATACATGGACATTCATTCATTCATTCATTCATTCATTCATTCATTCATTCATTCATTCATTCATTCATTCATTCATTCATTGACTTATATCCCGCCCATCCCCAAAAGGGCTCAGGGCAGTGAACAACAGCTTAAAACTAGATAAAGAGAGCAGAGATAATGAGAGCAGCAGTGGCGTAAGAGGTTAAGAGCTCGTGTATCTAATCTGGAGGAACCGGGTTTGATTCCCAGCTCTGCCGCCTGAGCTGTGGAGGCTTATCTGGGGAATTCAGATTAGCCTGTGCACTCCCACACACGCCAGCTGGGTGACCTTGGGCTAGTCACAGCTCTTCGGAGCTCTCTCAGCCCCACCTACCTCACAGGGTGTTTGTTGTGAGGGGGGAAGGGCAAGGAGATTGTAAGCCCCTTTGAGTCTCCTGCAGGAGAGAAAGGGGGGATATATTCTTCTTCTAAATGGCAAACATACCGATTAAAATTACAGCTAAAATTAAGCACACAGATGGCTATAATAACCTTACCATAAGCACCCATGGGGGTTCAGATGGCCCGGTCAGGCCGGCTGGCCAGATGTGAAAACCTGGCAGAAGAGCTCAGGCTTGCAAGCCCTGTGGAACTCACCGATGTCCCGCGGGGGCCCTGATCTTGGTGGGGAGCTCATTCCACCAGGTGGGGGCCAGGGCAGTGAAAGCCCTGGCCCTCATAGTAGCCAGCCAATTACATTATTTATTTATTTATTTGTTTGTTTGTTTGTTTGTTTGTTTGTTTATATACCGCCCTCCCCAAGGCTCAGGGCGGTGTCCATCAATAATAAAACAATTTAAAACATCATAATATATAATTTACATAAAATAATACATAAAACCAAGACTACAGATGGCTTCAAACCCTCCCCCCCTTAATATACCCACGGGAGGCCAGATGTTCTTATGGCGGAGTTGACATCATCCTGGCTGGCCAAACGCCTGGAGGAACAGGTCCGTTTTACAGGCCCTGCGGAAACTTTGTAAGTCCCGCAGGGCCCTGATCTCACCCGGAAGCCTGTTCCACCAGGTAGGGGCCAGAGCCGTAAAGGCCCTGGCCCTTGGAGAGGCCAGCCGGATCGCCAATACCCAAATATGCTGCTAGTCAGATTGAGACCACATTAGACTATTTGTCCAAACACATCCCTTCCTTAACTCTGAATTTTAATTTTCAGCTTTGATTTTTTTTTTTGCTTGCGTCTCAGCAAAACTCTAAGTTTTGTGCATTAATGCAGCATAGCAAGCCACAGCGAGCTCTGTCTTTAAGGCTGGATGTGTTTGCTATTTTGCCTGAAGAAAACTCACAGAAGATTTGAATTTTACTGGAGGCAAAATTGAAGCCAATGATGTTAGAAGGGTAAAATCCTGCTAAGGATTGGCCTATAAGGCATTTGCGCCTTCAAATTGATGAAATATGCCAAATCTGATATGCTACACAAGTTATAAATGGCGTATTTTATATTTTAGGCCAAAAATATATATATTCAGGCTTGATTATTATTATCTATACTGGAATTCCCCACCACCAAATTTCTGTTTTCTTCCAGAAAACTCCTAACACATTTCAGATCTCTCAGTAGGGCTCATTCCGCACACGCAAAATAATGCACTTTCAAGCTGCTTTCACAACTGTTTTTGCCATTCCGCACAGCTTCAAAGAGCCCTGAAAGCAGCTTGAAAGTGCATTATTCTGCGTGTGCGGAATCAGCCCAGGAGATTAATGTACAGTCCCAGACCTATTTTATTTGGATTGCCCTGCTCTTCCTTGCAAAATTCATAGCATTTTCTACACAAAGAATCCTATTTATGGAGAAAACAGAAATATATTAATCGATATCTTGCCCCAAAGTTGCCTTCATAAATCATTTAGAAATAACCTATAGGAAAAAAAAGCACCACAAATCCTGTACTATTATGGATGCTTTGACAGCCAAACTGAAGAGCATTAAACTAAAAGGACCGTTGGGGATGGCCACACCAAAAAGTAGATTCCAAAAAAGTTTGTAAAACTGGGTGTATAGGGAGCGGAGTTATCTCCGGTGAGCATTCCAAGAAAATTCAACAATCCGTTTGCAAGCCTAACCGAAGAGCTGTGAAGCTCATGAAACATCAGAATCATGAATGTAAGGCGGACTACCCATGTGGATCATTAGAAGTTGACCTTTGAATCTCTAGAAATGCGTGTCAGCTTGGATTTCATCAGCGTGACCCCAATCTGTCCTCTCCTATGCGTGCATAGAACTCTCTATGGCAGCCATAATACCTCCGGCTATGGGATCGTCAGATTTCATAAGCTAAAGAGGGTCAGGTTTGGTCGGTACTTGGTAAGAAAGTTCTGAGGAAAGAATGAAGCCCTTTCAGATTACTGTTCTTAACTGGATGTCGTCCATTGTTGGTCTGAATCCGAGTCGAGCAATACTGGGATCGGTGATTCACGCAGCTTGGCCAATTACTCACAGCGGGGTGTTCCCCGCAATTGCCCTGCTCTGGCGCCAAAAGTCATGTGAGAAGTGCTCTCGTTTTCCCCGTGGAAAATCAGAAGCACGCACGGGGGAAGAAGAAGAAGAAGAAGAAGAAGAAGAAGAAGAAGAAGAAGAAGAAGAAGAAGAAGAAGAAGAAGAAGAAGAAGAAGAAGAAGAAGAAGAAGAAGAAGAAGAAGAAGAGGAAGAGGACGAGGAGGAGGAGTTTGGATTTATATCCCCCCTTTCTCTCCTGTAGGAGACTCAAAGGGGCTTACAATCTCCTTGCCCTTCCCCCCTCACAACAAACACCCTTTGAGGTAGGTGGGGCTGAGAGAGCTCCGAGAAGCTGTGACTAGCCCAAGGTCACCCAGCTGGCATGTGTGGGAGTGTACAGGCTAATCTGAATTCCCCAGATAAGCCTCCACAGCTCAGGCGGCAGAGCTGGGAATCAAACCCGGTTCCTCCAGATTAGATACATGAGCTCTTAACCTCCTACACCACTGCTGCTCCTTGTCAGGACAAGAAATCATGCTCCGATGTGTCTCCTCTCTTTACACACTGCAAAGAGGAAGCGTGTTGGAACAAGATTTTTTGCCCCAAAGTGCTTTCGGTCCCACTGTGTGCCAGAGGATCGGTGGGTAATGGGCCCTTGTTTTGATACCACCTGCAAAGCGCTCCAGCCATTTCAAACAATGCTGCTATTTTTCCCGTCTTTTTCCATGGGGTGTTCCTTTTTCTGCCAATGGTGCTGCTAGAATGCAAATTTTAGAATATTTTTAAAAATCCAATCCAATCCAAAAACCTTTATTAGGCATAAACCAGAAGTACCATACATTCCAAATACAGAAACAGGATCATTGTTACATATCATGTAGAACATGGGTTAAAAATGTAGCAACTGCTTCAGAAATTTCTACATTAGGGCTGTTCAATAGCTTAGACATTTTTTGTTTGTCTGAGAGAAACATAAATTCTAAAGGTAGTAAAGCTCCCAGATCGGTTCTAATATCATTATACCTCGAACAGTAAAGCAGGATATGAGGGATTGAGTCTATAGCATTGGGACCGTACCGACAGCAACGCTCACTTTGTGGGATGCTAAGGAAACGACCTTGAAGATAGACAGAGGGGAATGAGTTGCACCTTGCTCTGGTCATGACCCATCTGCACTTATAATTAACAAGCTGTTCTAAATATACAGCAGGGCTAGATTTCGGGGGTGTGATCCCAAAATATGGAGGGGAACAGGAGCTTTGTGCAGCAGGAGAGATTGGTATTCCTGGTCGTACAGTCTGATCTTTAGATGATGGTAAATTTCCGTGGCGGTAAGCATATGAAAAGACTCCCATGAGAAACCCAAGGAGAAGATTTTTTTTTCAATATGGAGCCACCACTTCGAAAGCTGAAGCTCCCTATATTTTTTAAAAGCTGAGAAAGAACACTGGGTGGCAAAAGGCAGAGAAAAAAAAAACATTGATCCTTTCTGAAGCACTCCGGACCGTTCAAACAGTGCACAAGAATGACTGGACTGAGAGCTACAAAAAAGAACTCAAAATGGGGGAAACCGTTTTGATTAAAAAAATGGCTGCGCCCTGTGATGCCAGCGAGACGCAAGCGGCTTTGTCTGAATGGGTAAAAGAAACCCGATAGTAGCCAGGAGCCGAAATGGTTGTGTCTGAATTGACACAAAAAATGCCGGCTACTCAAACAGATCATGAGGGCGATTTGAAAGGGCCTATCTATCCAAGGAGCTCATGGTTGGCATTAGAACAGAATTCTAGGTTTTGGCCCCTTCCGCACAGGCAGAATAATGCACTTTCAATCCACTTTCAATGCACTTTGCAGCTGGGCGGAATAGCAAAATCCACTTGCAAACAGTTGTGAAAGTGGATTGAAAGTGCATTATTCTGCATGTGCGGACGGGGCCTTTGATGCACAATGTTCTCTGCCTCTGCACTATGTACAGTGAGCCAGCATGGTGTAGTGGTTAAAAACTCTAATCTGGAGAACTGGGTTTGATTCCCCGCTCCATGCATGAAGCCTGCTGGGTGACCTTGGGCCAGTCTCTCAAAACTTTCTGAGCCCATACAGAAGTGGGCAAACCACCTCTGAACATCTCTTGCCTTGGAAACCCTACAGGGTTGACATAAGCGAGCTGCTACTTGATGGCGAACACACACACTATATGGAATGTTGCCATTTCAGTAGCATCGAGAGAAATTCTCTTCAGTTCCTCTCTGTCAATTTCTCACACATTTTGCTTCGTTTCGCCTTTTTAGAAACGGGGAGTCGGTTTCTAATCGATTTGATTTTGATCTGTGGGAAAGGTGAAGAGAGGTACAGCCAAAAAGGAGGTGCTGCCACATTTCAGAATCCCCCTTTCTAGATGATCAGAATCAAGCGATGCTTTCCCGGACCTTTGGACCCTCCTGCCGGAGCAGCACCCTGTGGTGTGTAACATAAAACAGCTACAAGGGTTGAGGTTATAGGAGAGCCTATTGATTTCTCTTCAGCAAGAAGTCAAAGAGAAGTCCCTCTTCTAAGAGAGGGGGGAAAAAACAGAATAAGAGGAATCGATGGCTATACCTTTAAAAAAGTGAATTTTAGAAGAAGATATTCCCTTCCCCAAAACCACAGAGATCTGGCTTTTCCCATGCCTGGGGGCTTGACCAGAGGTGGGATCCAGCAGGTTCTCACAGGTTCCTGAGAGTAGGTTACTAATTATTTGTGTGTACCGAGAGGGGGTTACTAATTGGTGATTTTGCCACGTGATTTTTGCCTTAGTTACGCCCCTCCTCTCAGCAGTAGCACGCAGAACTTGAAGCAGTCTAGCAGGAGGTGCACCGGCGTGCGTGGCAGCCTGCGCCTGCATGCATTCGTTTCCCGCCCAAGGACCGGGGCAGCGGCTGCGTCCTTGCCACAGTCCCACCCAGGAATGCCCCACCCTGTAATGCCCGGCCATTCCCCCATCGTGCCCCACCCAGCCCCATTGGCGATACGCCACAGTTTGAATCCCACCACCATGGGAGCCTGTTACTAAAATGTTGGATCCCACCACTGGGCTTAACAATTATCCAAATTAAAGGTGGTGATCTGAGAGCTTTCTCAAAGATTTCAAATGGGATCTCTCATACGAACATCCAAAGTTTCAACACTATATGATGCCATGAAGTTTGTAAACAAAAGCTCATATCCTGGAAGATTTTGTGGGACTGAGGCCCCTTCCACACATGCAGAATAATGCACTTTCAATCCACTTTCAATGCACTTTGAAGCTGGGTTTTCCTGCGTGGAATAGCATTTGCTAACTACAAATTCCTGAAGCTTCATTCAACGGAGATTTCGAAGATATTTCTCATCTAAGCCGATCCCCAGATTGCAGAGGTCCAAACTCCCCAGCCTGATTTTTCAGGTGGAACTGACACTTCCAGAGTACTCCATTAAAAAAATATATCTGAATTTTATACAATAAATTGTGCAGGTGTAACCCCCATGCTCAGAATGGGTTGACCCAGTAAGGGGTGGAGACTCAGAGCAGCACGAGGCAGCAGACCTCATGTAGTTGGAGGAGACAAGGCTACCAGACTCGGACCTTGATTTCTATAATGATTCTTTCTTTTGTGGTTGTAATGGGTGAGAGTTCTCCTGGAAACCTTCATCATGTTGAATCCTGTTCATCAAGCCCTTGGAGTCTTCAGGAGCCAACCCACTTGCAAAGAAGAAATGGACTTGGCAGTATCAGTAGACTGTAAATATAAGGACTTGAAATTGCAACCTGAACAGGACCTTGAAATGTGATGTTAAATGTTGATGTTATATGTTATGTGTTAAGAAAGTAAACCATTTGTTTTTAAAAATTGCTGTTGCAAACTCATTCCAGGTTCTGCCCCACAGAACCCACAAGCTGAGGTTACACAGGCATAGAAAGCCAGCTTTCTGTTCCTTCAAATGATTTGAATTTTCCCCAGCTTTATTTCACACACTAGACATGCATTGAATGTGTGGTGCTCCACATATGTACAGGAGCATATGTGCGCATCAGTAGAGCATCCAATAAACAATGCTGGTGCAATTACCCATACAGTCACATCATGATGTCTGTCCTGGCTGTGTTATATCCCTGTACACACGAACATCAGTGATGTAGGAGACAAGAGTTCATGTGAACTGACAGGTATGTTTAGCTCCATGATGACAAATAAGATAAATACTGTATTGTCAAAGGCTTTCACGGCCGGAATCACTGGGGTGCTATGTGGTTTCCGGGCTGTATGGCCGTGTTCTAGCAGCATTCTCTCCTGACGTTTTGCCTGCATCTGTAGCTGGCATCTTCAGAGGATCCACAGATGCAGGCGAAACGTCAGGAGAGAATGCTGCTAGAACACGGCCAAACAGCCCGGAAACCACACAGCACCCCAAGATAAATACTCCTGAAACTCTTGAAGTTTCTTTCTTGCTGAATAATTGTATGGCTGATATAACGGAGAAGGTAGCAAAATGTCCGAGATGCCTTTAAATTACATTATGGAAAGATCTGGGAGGCTACTACTAATTTTATTATTCCTGTATCTATGTTATATTTTATACTCTAGATCTCCTTTTATTATTTTTTAAAATGTTGTGTTAAATTCACAAGACAATGTATTTATCATATAACGGAGATGAGAATAAAATGAATAAGTGTGCTGAAAGTTGCCACCAAGGGCTCAGACCCCAGTTCTGGGATTAAGAAGAGAAGAGAAGAAGAGTTTGGATTTATATCCCCCCTTTCTCTCCTGCAGGAGACTCAAAGGGGCTTACAATCTCCTTGCCCTTCCCCCCCTCACAACAAACACCCTGTGAGGTAGGTGGGGCTGAGAGAGCTCCAAGAAGCTGTGACTAGTCCAAGGTCACCCAGCTGGCGTGTGTGGGAGTGTACAGGCTAATCTGAATTCCCCAGATAAGCCTCCACAGCTCAGGCGGCAGAGCTGGGAATCAAACCCGGTTCCTCCAGATTAGATGCACGAGCTCTTAACCTCCTACACCACTCTGCTAATTCAACTCACAAAGGAATGAAATACGGCCCAGAAGGAAATCACACAACAATAAAGGAACGGAGAATGGAAAACCCATTCTGTTATGCAATGAAAACTTGTGCGTTCTTTAAACAGCTAAGGTTTTTCAATGCCTATTCTTTGTCCCCGCAATTTTTTTAAGGTTCCTTTAAATTTGATTCCACCCAACTAAACCCCAGCAGATGTCTGCAATTTTCAATATCCTTCCAGAGCAATCCAGCTCATTCCCTCCGGTTGATTATCCCAGTCACTGGGGATCACTGGCTACGTTAGTGCCCATCAATTGATCATTGGGAAATACATTCAGGACAGACACAAGGAATTAGTAATTGAATCATGGAACTCAATGCCAGTGAAAGTTATAATGGCCTTTGATTGACGTATCTTTAAAGGGAGATTCGTGGAAGAAGCATTCATCAATGGCCACTGGTCATGGTGACTGAAGCGGTACTCTATATAGAAGAAAAAGAAGAAGAAGAAGAAGAAGAAGAAGAAGAAGAAGAAGAAGAAGAAGAAGAAGAGGAGGAGGAGGAGGAGGAGGAGGAGGAGGAGGAGGAGGAGGAGTTTGGATTTATATCCCCCCTTTCTCTGCTGTAGGAGACTCAAAGGGGCAGGAACTTTGGAGTTTCCCCCCCAAGATGTCCCCGGAATGTCTTATTTCTGCTCAAACCATCCTATTTTTAGGATGCTGCAAAGTGTACCTTTTTTCACCGAGCCACCTGCAAGACATTTCCTGCCTGGCAGTGTGGAATGCAGAGCTCAAGAGGCATCACATTTTTCCCCACCTGACCACTTTGCTCTCTGGTCAGTTTCACCCTACGCTTGCACCCAACATTTGTGTGCAGCTGAAAGGATTCAACCTGCCTCCGTTTGCTGAAGTTTGCCCCAGGACGTTTGCTCTGCGGGCTCCGAACCTGGGTGCCTTTTTAGCCTGAAAAGAACACAGTTGAACTTAGCTGGTCCTGCTGATTCTAGCAATATATAGTTTTCCTTTAAAAAAAAACAATTTGGAGGAGCTATATTCGAAGATACGTGGATACGCGAATGAGAATCTTAGCCACTCAAAGGACTCCCATTGAAAAGCCCTGGGACCGTATATGGAAACTGTCCTCCATGGCCTCAGTGCTTTTCAATGGGAGTCCTTTGAGTGTCTAAGATTCTCATACGCGTATCCACGTATCTTCGAATATAGCTCCTCCAAATTGTTTTTTTTTAAAGGAAAACTATATATTGCTGGAATCAGCAGGAGTTGAGTACAACTATGTTCTGGCTGGAAAAGCACCTGGGATTGGAGCCTGCAGAACAAATGTCCTGGGGCAAACTTCAGCAAATGGAGGCAGGAAGAATCCCTTTGCCAGCACACAAAATGTCCGACCCAAGCAGAGGGTGAGACTGACCAGAGAGCAAGATGGTCAGGCAGGAAACAAAAGACGCCTCCTGAGCTCTGCATTCGGCACAGCCAGGCAGGGGATGTCTTGCAGGAGGCTTTAAGGAAAAAAAGAATACACTTTGAAGTGTTTTTAAAAAGACGCCTTGAGCTGAAATAAGGCGTCTTGGGAAAAAAGCTGTGTGGAATTCCTTCCCAAGGTGCCTTTCTTAAAGGTCCTCAGAATGTCTTATTTATGCTGTGCAGAACAGACCAATGCTAGGAAAAGAGGAAAACACAACATGAGATGAAGTGATTCTACAAAGGAAGCCGGGGCCCTCAGTTTGCAAGATCTGATCAAGGCCGAACAACAGGACATTCGGGAGGACATTGATTCGTAGAGTTGCCATAAATCAGAAACAACTTGACGGCTCTTCACACACCCACACCCCATCCCTGACCGACATCTTGGTGGTAGGGGAAACACCCCAAATCCATTTTGGAACCAAAGCAAGAGCAGTTCAACACTTGGCCCCTTCCAGCATCCTTGGATCCCAGCCTTAATGAGCTCCCGTCATCAGCTAATTTTGCTCACCGTGTTACATAAAAGCCCTTTCAGGTAAGGCTTTGTCCTCTGCTTCCCCTCCCCAATCCCAGGAACTGAAATCAGTCAAAACAAAGAAGTGATGGCTCCTCCTCCACCTCGAAGAGGAGGAAGACAAAGGAGGAAGCGGGTGGGGGGACGCCATTGTGCGCAGTTTCCAGCCCACGCACATCCTGTCAATCACACTCGAGGAACAGTTTTTACAAAGATTGAAAGAAGAAAAAGGGGAAAAGAAGGAAAGGGGGGGGAGATGTACCTGCACACGGAGGAGGGAAGGCGTATCTGAGGTTAGAGAAGACAAAGGAACCGCAGAACAATGGAGACGGAAGCCAGCCAAAAGTTTTTCATGGCGTGTGCGCTTATTTCAAAAGAACAGAGGTTGGGTAGGGTGGTCAGTTCCCCGTGAGTGGTGGACTCTGATATGGGGAGTTGGGTTTGGTTCCATGCTGCTGGACGTGAGCGGTGGACTCCGATCTGGAGAACCAGGTTTTGTTTCCCCTCCTCTACATGAAGCCTGCCGGGTGACCGTGAGCCGCTCCCAGTTCTCTCCAAACTCTCTCAGCCCAGATAGAGACAGAAAGTGGCAGGCCACTTCCAAAAAGCTCCTTATGCTTAAATTCTCCTTATGCTGCAATTTAGTTATGTTTAAATATTTGAAGGGATGTCAAGTCGAAGAGGGAGCAAGCTTGTTTTCTGCTGCCTCAGAGACTGGGAATAATGGATCCAAGGTGCAGGAAAAGAGATTCCACCTAAACATTAGGAAGAACTTTCTGACAGTCAGGGCTGTTCGACAGTGGAATTCACTGCCTCAGAGAGTGGTGGAGTCTCCTTCTTTGGTGGTTTTTAAACAGAGGCTGGATGATCATATGTCAAGAGTGCTTTGATTGTGTGTTCCCACATGGTAGGGGGTTGGACTGGATGGCCCTTGTGGTCTCTTCCAACTCTATGGCCATTTCCGCACGGCCATGGTAAGCCGACCCAACTCCTCTGGGACCGTTTGCATGAACGGTCCCAGAATCCCCGGGACGATGGCGCTGAGCTGCGCCGTCGTCAGGTCGCCCTACCTGCTCTGCAGCCCTCCGGCACGTTGCTGAGGCCAGAGGACATGCCCCCTGCCCTGCGCGACCGCTCCGGAGTTGCAGGGCAGAGGGGTGTGTCCCCAGGCCTCGGCGAGGCGCCGGAGGGCCGCAGAGCAGGTAGGGCGACCGGACATGGGGGGAGGGAAGGCGCCTTGGAGCCGCTGCCGTTCGCACGAAGCAGCTGCGCCCCCTGTGCAAACGGCTCCCTGGGGACGGCGTTTTTGCCGTCCCCAGGGCGCTGTATTTGGCCCGTGCGGAAAGGGCCTTTGATTCTTGAAAACCTACAGGGTCACCATAAATCCACTGCAACTTGACAGCAGCTTCCACCCCCACCTCACTACAGTGGTAAGTTGAGAATTCAAAAGACCTGGGTTCAAATCTCCAACCAGTTTTCATGGGGGCCAGGGTCACTCCATAAACCTGTGGCTAATGACTACCTTAACCTGGGGAGAGAGAAGCAGGTCCTGAAACGGGTTAAAAGGTACCACAAATCCTGATTCCCAAGCTCCAAGTCATCTGAAGCGGTAGACTCTTAAGTACAGGGCTACCAAGAGCCCCTATACAAAGATTCTGTATCCCCCCAATACAACCCTAATCCAAACTACTACCCCCATATGACCCTAGGCCAAATCAAGTAGTATAACAAAACATATCACTTTCCTTGCTGGTATCGTGAATGTAGAATAATGGAAGAACCAGACTGTCTATCCATCTGTCCATTTATGGGAGGCATATTTCATCGGAGAATAAAGCAAGGAGATCCAAAATTGGCCACCAGAATTCAGGACAGCAGCAGGAGTTCCAGGGGCCAAAATCAAAGGGCACGGGATCATCCTGGCCCAGGTGAGACCAACCACACAAATACACCTGGTGTTATTTGCAATTGAAGCTAAGGGTGTAACTCATCGATTATACGAGAAATAGCAGCAACCGACTCAACGGGGGCAGCCATTGTGGCTGTGGTGAGCAAAATAGGCAAAGGGTGGTTGCTTGCAAGATGCAGTGCCTAGCAGAAAGCTTGCAGGGATCTGCATTGATTGGCTCCAAGCCCAAAAGGCGGGAGGAGCCAAGGTTTAAAGGACGCCACACCCTGAGCTCGGCCTTCTTGGCTGCCGAGTCTCGGGAACGGCGTGGCCCACTCTCCCTCCCTATGTTTTCAGTGATTGTTGTGTTGCATATGTTTTTGCTTTATATTTTGTTGCAGCCCGGTGGGTTGACAACGGGAGTCGCAACATCTGGGGGAGAAGCCAAGCCAGGCGGCTGGTCTCCCATGCTTGTGCCCTGCGGAAGGGCCGGGGGTGTGGCGGGCCGGTAGGCAAGCCGGTAGGCTTAGCCGGTGCCCGACACCCCAGCAAGTGGAGTTGGGTTGGGCTGGTAGGCTGCCGGTAGGCTTAGCCGGTGCCCGACACCCCAGCAAGCAGGGGAGGACGGCGGGCTGCTAGGCAAGCCGGTAGGCTTAGCCGGTGCCCGCTTCCTCATCAGCAGGAAGGGTTGAAGGTGGGGGTTCGCCCCTGGGGCTCCCAGTTTCCTGCAGGTGGCCCCAATGGAGATTGGGGAATCGCTTGATGTTGCGACCCGTTTGCTGCCCAGCTTCTATGTATATAGTTGTGTTAATATTTAATAAATTGGGCTGTGGCCCAATCCATTTTCCAAGCCTGTCGTTGTTAGTGTATTATTTGCCGGAGAAGGGTCTCACCATCTGCACGCAAATAGATTATACGAAAAATGCAGCCCGAAGCTGGGAAACACTGAAGCATTGTATTGTCGAAGGCTTTCACGGCTGGAATCACTTGGGTGCTGTGTGGTTTCCGGGCTGTATGGCCGTGTTCTAGATCAGATCCTCTGAAGATGCCAGCCACAGATGCAGGCGAAACGTCAGGAGAGAATGCTGCTAGAACACGGCCATACAGCCCGGAAACCACACAGCACCCAACTGAAGCATTGCTTCAACAAATGAGTTTTTAAAAAGAGGACAAATGCCTAACGGCAGCCATGAATCATTTTGAGGGTGTAAGTGTGCACTAACATTGTGGTAAAGGATGGATTGAAAACATTTCACAAACGTTTTAGGTGCTTTGTGCGGAAAGGGCCGTGGTGTAGCTTTAAGTTCTGACTACTGAAAACTGACAGGCAAGGATCTGCCTCAGAATCAATCTTGAATAAACTGAACCAGGAATAAATCTGTCTCTGTGTGTGCGTTTTTAAGCAACTGTTCAAGTTTCTAAAAATGTTATTGTTGAAATGTTAATTAGAAACAGCTTCAGATACAGGGCGCAGAGCCAGCCCCCAAAGATCTCATTTCTCTCTTGGCTCTCAATAACAGACTCACCTGCCTACCATTGGCTTTATTTATTTAAACCTCTGCAGAAACAGAGAAACAGTTAATGAAGCTATTTAAATGTTTAATAACCTATGTCCATAAAGGGGAACTAGTTAAAACTGGGAAAAAATCTCAGGCGCTCTCAAGTCCAATGGATTTTTATTCCCTGAAAAATTTATTCTTTTATTAGACATTATTTATATCCCACCTTTGTCTCCAATGAGGACCCAGAGTGGTTTGCATTACTCTCCTATCCTTCATTTTATTCTCACAACCACTTTATAAGGTAGGTGAGGCTGAGAGTGTGTGATCGTTTCAAGGCTACTTAACAAGCATCCATAGCCAAAGTGGAGATTTAAACCTGGGTCTCCCAGATCTAATTTGGGGCACTGGGTTCAATTCCCCACTCCACCACATGAAGCCTGCTGGGTGACCCAGGCACAGTTCTCTCAGAACTCTTTCAGCCCATGCAGAGGCAGACATTGGCAAACCACCTCCAAATGTCTCTTGCCCTGAAAAACTTACAAGGATGCCATAAGTTAGCTGTGACTTGACAGCACTTTCTACTACCACCATTCTCAGATCTTGGGTCCACATTCTGACTCTATGCAATGTTAGAAAAAGTCCCATGGAGTTATCCCAATCCACAGTTTCTCCTGAACATACTTACTACTACCTAAAACATAAGTAGGTAGTAGTTTGGCCAACAGAGAGGAAGAATGATTCTTCCTGCTCTCCCTTGTCTCCCGTCCTTTTAGACATCTCAGAGACATGGCGCCTTTTAAGAAATATACTTTCCACTAGCAGGGCACCCATGCTTTGCTACACATACTTCATCACAGGCTCTCTATGAATTTTGGGGTGACATTCAACATACTTCTTTACAGCATGTTTGTGAACTTTGGGGTGACATGCAGCATATTTCCTCACAGCCTGTCTGTGAACTGATGGGTTTGATTTCAAATAGGTTCACATGCGTTGTGGAAGGCGGTGTTAGAGTGGTGCACCATGGTAAAGGACATGAAGCTGGTGGTGTTTAACTGTCACCCTTAGAATGTTCGTGCAGCATGTCTGTGGACTGAGGGGCTGGTTTGCCCTTAGAATGTTAGCGCAGATGACCAGAGATGAGCAGTTAAAACAGTAAATGTGTAATAACTCGAGTAAAACTGAATATTTTGAAAAATCCTTTCTTAGTGAGCACCTGAACCACATAATGAACCGGTGTGACAAATTTCAACTTTGTAGGTTGGGTTTTTGAGTTCTTTTGATGAGTCTGTCAGTGAGTCAGTCAGTGGTATTTCGCATTTACAGATATAGATAATGGCCCAGTGTCAGAGGTTAGCCATTCCCAGGTACTCATAGACACCTTGATAAGCCATATAATCAATCAAGATTCCTGTTTTTGGTGGTATATTTGTGCCCTTGGGGGAAAAGAAGCCAGTGAAAAGTAAAGGCAAAGGCCCCTTCCGCACATGCAGAATAATGCACTTTCAATCCACTTTCAATGTACTTTGAAGCTGGATTTACTGTGCAGAATAGCATAATCCATTTTCAAACAATTGTGAAAGTACATTGAATGTGCATTATTCTGCATGTGCGGAAGGGGTCAAAGATAAGGTTCAAACAGAACCTTTACCCAGTTAGTCTTTAAAAGAGGATGTAGGGATAGCCACAGGCACAGACAGCTTTGAAAGAATACTTGCCGTATTTGTGGAGGCTAGGTCTATTAGTACCTATCAACCACTGTGACTAAAGGGAACGGCGATTGTTTGATGCACATGAGATCACACTGTGTGATAAAAAGTATTATATATCTGTTCAAAATTATTTTCTCTCAACCTTTTGGTTCCTAGCTGACATGTGTGCCCCCATGTTGTTGTTTTTTTACGCGATCTGCTTCTATTTGTTTTTAAAACTTATGTATTTATGATGTTTTAAAAGTTTCGTATATTTATAATATTTATTTATTATGCATGTTTTGTTGTGAGCCGCCTTGAGTCATCGGAGATATGGTGGGATACAAATGCAATAAATAAATAGTAAAGGGAACCTCCAAATGCAGAGGCAGTCAACCTTTGAACACCAGGAGGCAATATAAGGGGAAGACCTCAGTCTCCGTTGCTGGCCCTCCATGCCAACTCATTGGCCACTGTGTGAAACAGGATGGTGGACAAAAGGGACCAACTGTGTGACCCAGCAAGGTCCTTCTCAGGTTTTTAAGGAACTGGGAAGAAGCCCAAGCAAAACATTAAGAATTGATTTGAGAAGAAAAACCTAAGACGAAGTTCCTGACACGGTGTCAAACAGAAAACAAGATCTGGTAAACATCCGGAATCAGGAGAAAGGTTCTTAACCTTGAACAGATAATAGCTGAAGCGCCCCTGAATCATCAAAAAAGTGAAAGAATGAAGGATTCACACAAGTCTCTTCATGACCCAGACACATCTAGAAGAACACAGAACAAGGCTTGTTCAAAAACAAGGTTAACCGTGGAAGATATGAAAGGCCGCGGCCTTGAAGAAGGTGAAGGAGGGAACCGTTATGTATCACTCGGAGTAACCTTTCTATTCCGCCCGTCAATCTATGTAACAAGCTTTTTTGGGCTTTCTTTCTGACTGCGTCGCTTCCCCCACCGCACACAAAAGAATGAATCTGCCTGTTCAGAAGAAGGTGAAAAGAGCCAATATCTGAACAAAAACGTATCGTGTATTCCAGGAGAGTTGGGTAGCACGGCCTTGCCTAATGACGTCCCTGAGGATTGGCCGGGGGAACAACGCGCTCTATGGAAAGCTGCCGTACAGCGGTAAATGAACACGGTTTATGATCTTTTCAAAAGACTGTGCCTCCCCCCACTAGCTGGGTTTTTGCAGAATATAAATGAGGCACAGAGGGGACCCTAGAAATACAAGTAAATAAAGAGATGATCTCTGTCTGGCTTAGTGATAAGAGGAAGCTTTGGGATAACATAAGAGTGAATGGTGGTTGATCGACTATCAGAGGTAACGGCAGGCCGGCTAACATGAAAGTGAGCAGTCAGGGTAGAATTGGCTGTTGCGGGATCTGCTGCTGCGCGGTTGCGGGTTTTCTGGACTGGTAGTGTTTACTCCTAATGTTTTGTCTGCATCTACAGCTGGCATCTTCAGAGATAGGTAGCGGTAAGGTATGTTTCTTTTTGTGACACAGTATGGAGTGATTGTGTGATGGGGTGTATATTTGGTCCATTTCACAGGGGCTGAGGCCAGTGGTGGGATTTAGCCGGTTTGCACCACTTCGGCAGAACTGGTTGTTAAAATGATGCCTGTAAACAACCAGTTGTTAAATTATTTGAATCCCACCACTGGAACTGGTTATTAAATTATCTGAATCCCACCACTGGGTGAGGCATATTTGCATGTGTCTGGGCGAAGTTTATTTACAGTTGCAAGCACCTCTTCAATCACATTGCAATCACATTTGCACCTGCAATTGCATTAGGATAGGTCTGGGTGGAGTTCATTTGCAGTTGTATTCGAATACCTCTGCTTTTCGGTTTCACTGTTTTGTAGCACTGATAGCCAGCACTAGTAACTTCACCACACAATCACTCCACACTGTGTCATGGAGAGAAACACATCTTACTGTGACATGTCATCAATATGGGCAACATTTTAGGGCCAAAAATGCCAGACCACAACCACACCACCAATTGATTCTGGCCAGGAAAACTTTTGACAATATAAAGCCAAATTCTTATTCTGGACATGCTGGCTTTCTGCAGAAAGGGAGATTCTGGCATGCAAATTTGAGTCTGTGGCCTGAATGGGCATGTTTTACCCAAAAAGCTTTATTGCTTAATTCTGCTATAAATTGGCCTACCACGGATCTGACAGTGGAACAAAATATGATGTTTGTGGGGCCAAAGACAGGTAACCTGAGCTAAAATGGAATCTTGGGACCTGTCTCCTGCCTCTCCAGTACTATCAGAAGACAACACATTACACTGTTTCCCAAGATAGCAGCCATGGAAACTCTGGTACTGTGAGTGGGTTTCCTGAAACACACTTGCTTCATCCCCACCCCCACAAAACACAATTCTGATTTGTCCCCTCTGTTTGGAAAAGGAGGTGCTTTTTAAGAGGTCAGGAGAAACAGGCCAGCCATTCAGAAATTGCTGGAGGGAGTTCAGCTTCCAACTTCCCATCCTTTTGTGATGGGCCCCAACACACCTAGCAACTATCTTGTGATTTCCCTCCTTTAATGGCCACATTGAGCAAGCACCTGCATCCTGGCCTACCATTCGGAAACTGTGACATGATACACATCATATCGCGGTTCCCAAATCATAGAATCAGCCCTTACTGTCAGGAAGTTTTTCCTGATGTTTAGGTGGAACTGGAATCTCTTTTCCCTCACCTTGAATCCATTCCTCCTAGTCCTAGTCTCCGAAGCAGCAGAAAACAAGTTTGCTCCCTCACCGACATGGCATCCCTTCAAATATCTAAACATGGCTATCATGTCCCCTTTAACCTTCTTTTCACCAAACTAAACATGTCCAGCTCCGTAAGTATCTCCTTGTAGGCAGAGGTGGGATCCAGCAGGTTCTCACCAGTTCCCGAGAGTGGGTTACTAATTATTTGTGTGTGCCGAGAGGGGGTTCCTAATTGGGTCCGCTTTTCCATCTCTGTGCCCTCGCCTCCCCGAGAGGCATCCTGCCTTTGAACGTGAAGGTTCCAAATAGCAATTGCGACTAATAATGTCACTCCCTGAACTGGGTTAATCCCTTCCAGGTGCTGCAATTCATGGATTCTCAGCCTTTCGTACCTTTTATCTCACCAGTCTCTATCAAAGAGCCTGTGTGTTTCACCATTGCTGTGTTCAGATTTGTGAGTTGGGGCATTTTCTATAATGTGATGATGATTTAGAAATGACCTGGTGCAAAAAAAATTTGGGGGGGTTGTGGTGGGGTGGCTGCCCATGGGGGGGCATCCAACTCAGGTTTTGCCCAGGGCTCAGGTTTGCCTAGGTACGCCTCTGCCCCCTTTGCTGAGGGGGGGCTGGCGAGGGAACCTGTTTCTAAAATTTTTGGATCCCACCACTGCTTGTACAGCATGGATTCCAGACCTTTTACCATTTTGGTTGCCCTTCTCTGGACCCGTTCCAGCTTGTCCATATCCTTCTTGTGGGTACCACTGCAATACAGTTGTTGCAGGGGGGAAATCACAAAATAGCTGCTATGGTGTGTTGGGGTGCAACACATTTTGTGAAACTTCACCACATTTTGAGATTGGACACAGTCCTTCGTGGCAGCCATTTTGAGATTGGTCCCATATACCCCATAGAAGCCATTTTATTACAGTACCCACTATTTGCTCTCAACGTTTCAAATATGCCCAAAGGTTCAACAAGGCTGAGAAAGGGTATATGAAAAGTAGACCCCTGTCTATATTAAAAAGAAAGAAGCAATGTTTTGACAGAATAACTTCCATGAACAAAGTTAGGTTTATCTTGAAGATATTTCCTTGTTGCTGAAATGATTGCCCTCCTCACCCCCCCCCCCCAGCAATTCCATTTTTCTCCATCTCTGCAGAGAGCAATTTGTAGATCTACCTCATTTACACCATTAACAACAGTGGAACTGGACAACAACATCCATAAACACAATTCTTGCTCTTATCACACACTGATACTAAAAGGTTGGGAACAATTCCACAGCCTTCAGATCGCTCCGTAAGTAGATCATTGGATATTTATGTTTCAGGTCACACCTCTATGCAAAGAGACTTTGACAACAAAGAAAACATCTATGTTTACTGAACAGGAGGCATTTGGTACGGTAAAAAAAGAGAGACTTCTCTAATTGTTCACCCCTTTATTTGGGCATCCCATTTAACAACTTAACTATGGCCAGATATCTATACTTGGTTCCCCCCAGAGGTGGGTCCAGCAGGTTCTCACAGGTTCCTGAGAGTAGGTTACTAATTATTTGTGTGTGCTGAGAGGGGGTTACTAATTGGTGATTTTGCCACGTGATTTTTGCCTTAGTTACGCCCCTCCTCTCAGCAGTAGCGCGCAGAACATGAAGCAGTCTAGCAGTAGGTACACCGGTGTGTGTGGCAGCCTGCGCCTGCATGCATTCGTTTCCCGCCCAAGGACCAGCGCAGCGGCTGTGTCCTTGCCACAGCCCCGCCCAGGAATGCCCCACCCCCAGAATGCCCCACCCCCGGAATGCCCAGCCATGCCCCCATCATGCCCCGCCCAGCCTCATTGGCGCTACGCCACAGTTTGAATCCCACCACCATGGGAACCTGTTACTAAAATTTTTGGATCCCACCACTGGTTCCCCCTTAACTAAAGCTAAGGCCCCTTCCACACATGCAGAATAATGCACTTTCAATTCACTTTCAATGCACTTTGAAGCTGGATTTTACTGTGCGGAATATCAAAATCCACTTCCGAACAATTGTGAAAGTGGATTGAAAGTGCATTATTCTGCATGTGCCGAAGGGACCTAAGTGATGATGGGCTGTATCACTGGCTAGGGGCAATGTCCTACCTCCAGCTCTCAGATGAAGGAGAAGACTTGGGCTCCCATGCCATGAGAGAAAATGCATTTGTGAGGTTGGCTGGGAAGAGTCTGTCTGGCAAGTTTATTATACTGCCCCTCTTATGCATCTGCAACAGCCAGGCTTTCAGCTCCTTTGCTAACAGATCAAGTGGAGGCAACTAATTCACAAAACAATTATATTTCTTTTAAATAGTGAGAATAATGTGGCCCCTGGAGGCCGTGGACAGATTTTTATGTGAGGTTATTTTCATATGTTCTTAGCTATGTTTTTATTTAACTTGTATTTATGACTTTTTTTTATTCCGATAAAGGTAGTGAAATGAAATGAGACTTTGACAAGGACAGGTTACAACCTCTTTGCATAGTCAAGGTTTGCTCTCTCCATTTAATGTGGCCTCCCATCTAGCCGTACGCGTTGTGATATATTTTTACACTAATGAGATATGTTTCATCTAGAAGGGAAGCCTCCAATTTCGGCTGCTTTGAATCTCCACGTTTTCAAACATGACGCTATCTCCTTCCCAAAGGTAGGTCTCAGCCATTAGTCATTCGCAGACATAGGAGTCTGAATATATGGGGGAGAAACTATAGGACTTAGTAACCTAAAACGGCTGAAGAGTTCTGCGTGCAGCACTTCAGTCCATTTCAGAAGAAGAAGAAGAAGAAGAGTTTGGATTTATATCCCCCCTTTCTCTCCTGTAGGAGACTCAAAGGGGCTTACAATCTCCTTGCCCTTCCCCCCTCACAACAAATACCCTGTGAGGTAGGTGGGGCCGAGAGAGCTCCGAGAAGCTGTGACTAGCCCAAGGTCACCCAGCTGGCGTGTGTGGGAGTGCACAGACTAATCTGAATTCCCCAGGTAAGCCTCCACAGCTCAGGTGGCAGAGCGGGTAATCAAACCCGGTTCCCTCCAGATTAGATACACGAGCTCTTAACCTCCTACGCCACTGCTGCTCCTCCTACGCCACTGCTCCTCCTCCTACACCACTGCTTCAATGACATTTCCATAAATTACAATACTTAAACTGGGATTTATTTATTTATTGAGCCTATCAGAACCAAAATTCCATTTTACTTTTCCCTATTCCAGATATGAGTTGCACAAGCTACCCCGACGAACTTCTCCCATTGGGCACCTGTTCAAGTTTATAGCCTCTGCAAATGGAAACGCTTGCCTGTCAATTACTGAACCACCTTGGGGGATGATTTACAACGGATGCCGGCACCTCACAATTGTGACTTTGGGAGTGTGCTTATGAGAGTCCTTCCCCATCAGCTGAGGGCACACAGACAGCCCTCGTATAATTTTGGGGAGCCACGTTTGATCGGAGCTGTAAACCTTCCCCTCAGTGACAAGATGCTCTGAGGGAAAGTGGAAAGGCATTCGGTTCACTGCCATGAAGTTATGTTTTGGGGGTGAGCAAGACAAACTCGGAAATCGTGGAGGCAGGAGTTGGATGTAAATAGCAAAGATTTATTGATTGTTAGACAGTTTTGCAAGAATAAATCAACAGCACAGCAGATCTCCAGACAATGGAAAGAAAAGCTGGGTGAGGCCATAAATTTGAGCTAGTTAGAGCTCCAAAGTTCGGGGTGGATTCTCTAGGATGCTTGCAGGTTACAAACAGGCTTTTGCGCGTCATTCCTGGTGCTCCTCAAAACGGCGCCTTTTGATGACCCCACACTCGTGGAGAAGCCCAGGAGCCCGCCAGCAATGACATGCGCTGGGAGTAGCTTGCAGCGAAGGGTGGTCGAGGTAAGTGGGGAAACGACCATAGATAGCAATTACACAATGCATCTGCCCAGTGGTGGGATTCAGCCGGTTCGCACCACTTCGGCACAATCGGTTGTTAAAATGGTGCTCGTAAACAACCAGTTGTTAAATTATTTGAATCCCACCACTGCATCCGCCCCATTGAAAATGAAGTATTCACCATGATGGTTCCATGTGGTCCCATGGGCAGAATATCTGCTTCAGAACAAATGGTTCTCTCCTGGAACTCTTCTAGCTGTAAAACACAGGCAGACTTGCTTTTCCACATTAATTGAACAAAAGAAAAGAATTACAGCATGTTTACTTTTAATTTTTATTTGGTCTGCCGTCCCCCAAGGCCCTGGGCAGGTACAATTACACAAACGCATAAAATTAGCCCATTAAAATAAAACAAATATTATTGTTTTCAGCCATTAGTCATCTTTTGACAAGAAACCTGAAGTCATACAGTGAATAATTTGGGCACTCTAAAATGTGTTAAATAGAGCACAACTGGCAGAAAAATAAATCCTTACCAGTAGCATGTAACAATTAGTCAGTGTTCCCGGAGTTCAAATGCTTCTCACATGCTACCATGGAAACATTACAACAACCCTTTAAGGTAGTCCAGTATTGCTGTCAGGGATAGACGAACTTAATTTTTTTTTTCTATAGACTACCCAGTTCAATAACTTGTCAACGTGGGCAGCTAATTTTCATTGAGGGAATGGAAGCCATATTTATCTTGGGCTGCACATGCAGAATAATGCACTTTCAAACTGTTTTCAATGCTCTTTGAAGCTGTGCGGAATAGCAAAATCCACTTGCAAACAGTTGTGAAAGTGGTTTGAAAACGCATTATTCTGCGTGTGCGGAAGGGGCCTTAGACTTCTATACCAGTGATGGTGAACCTTTTTGAGACCGAGTGCCCAAATTGCAACCCAAAACCCACTTATTAATCGCAAAGTGCCCACACGGCAATTGAACCTGAATACTTTCAGTTTAGAGAAAACGGTTGGCTCCGAGGCATGCATTACTCAGGAGTAAGCTTGGTGGTAGTCAGTGGCTTTGCTTTGAAGCAACCGTGCAACTCTTCCAACGGGTGAATCATGACCCTAGGAGGGTTTACTCAGAAGCAAGCCCCATTGCCAGCAACCGAGCTTACTCCCAGGTAAAGGATCTTGCAGAACTCTCTCAACCCCGCTGACCTCACAAGGGGCCTGTTGTGGGGAGGGGAACGGGAGGAGTTTGTAATCTGCTTTCCTCTTATTGTTTAGAAAAGCAGGGTATAAATCCAAACTCTTCTCTTCCACGAGGCGTAGGGGTTAAGAGCAGCAGACTCTAATCCGGAGAACCAGGTTCAATTCCCCACTCCTCCACATGAACCTTCTGGGTAACCTTGGGCCAGTCACAGTTCTCTCAGAACTCTCTCCGCCCACCCAGAGGCAGGTAAGGGCAAAGCACCACTGAATATCTCTTGCCTTGAAAACAGAGGCGGGATCCAGCAGGTTCTCACAGGTTCCCGAGAGTAGGTTACTAATTATTTGTGTGTGCCGAGAGGGGGTTACTAATTGCTGACTTTGCCACGTGGTTTTTGCCTTAGTTACGCCTCTCCTCTCAGCAGTAGCGCGCAGAACTTGAAGCAGTCTAGCAGGAGGTGCACCGGCGTGCGTGGCAGCCTGCGCCTGCATGCATTTGTTTCCCGGCCAAGGACCGGCGCAGCGGCTGCGTCCTTGCCAAACCCCCACCCAGGAATACCTCGCACCGGAATGCCTGGCCCCGCCCCCGTCATGCCCTGCCCAGCCCCACTGGCACCACACCACAGTTTGAATCCCACCACCATGGGAACCTGTTGCTAAAATTTTTGGATCCCACCACTGCTTGAAAACCTTACGAACTCACCAAACATCTGCTGTGACATTACAGCAGTGTACTCACACACATATACACACACATTGTGAGGGACAACATGGAAACCAGAAGTCCCACACGACCAGGAGACCGGGAAGTCAATGACTCCCTGTGAACACCACTGAGCAACCAAATGGCAGAAGCGAGGTCCACAAGCACATCATAAGAACAACTTTAGAATTTATTCGAGGGGGAGCAGGAGAGTGGACCGAGATATTTCAACTGTTTTTCCCCTTGCTTTTAATATGCGGAGACAACTGGTGCCCAAAAGGGAACAGACTCTATAAAAATTCTTTGCAAATATGATTACACATAAAAACCATATAAACTGCACAAAATGATAGATGAACCCAAAGAGAACAGCTGTGTTTTTTCATTTGTTTTGGAACCAAGCAGAGAGAAACATGTATAGAGAATGATGGCAGTTAAAAAAAAAAGATCTTCTGGGCTTAATTGAATTATGCCTCTGTTGGGATTTTAAACTTTCAAAAGGAATATCATGTTTCAGGTAAATTGAATTCCACATTGCTGAAATAAAGAACAGTTCATAAAATATTAGCAGCAAGGCAGATATATTTCAATAAAGCTGCTTTAGAAAAGGACGGCAAAGTCAAGTGCGGTATATTTGCTTTTGAAAAAAGTTGCCCCAGCTCTAATCCTGGGAAATCTGAAGACATTTTGGATTCAAAACAGATGTAAAAGAAGCATCCGAGTTCCCAGATGCTGATTTTGCAGATGCTCTTAAAATTCATAGGCACTGTTTTGTTAGTATCTGCTACTATCCACTCCATCTGGAACCTGAATACCTCTCTTTAAAAGGAAAGCATCCCAGATAGGATAAAATTTTAAAAATTGCATCAACACTACTTTGGAGGAAAACTGGAAGGTTGACTCAAACTTGAGCCAACTACCAGAAACTGGCCTCTGAACTCAAGCTTTAAGCAAACTTTGACTGCACTATGGCAGCTTACCACTCTGTGCCGGGGCGTATCGAACCAGAGGTGGGATCCAGCAGGTTCTCACCAGTTCCCGAGAGTGGGTTACTCATTATTTGTGTGTGCCGAGAGGGGGTTACTAATTGGGTCTGCTTTTCCGTTAGAAATGCCATTAGGCCCAAAAATCATAAAGTCCTGTTGTCTCCTATGTGGCTGGTTAGTGAAGGTAGAAAACGGGATCAATCTCCCTGTTGGCCTGTTTTAAAAACATGTTTTAGAAATATGGTGAAGTTCCTTGTTTGAGGAAAGTATCTTTCTTTTGATTTCTAGAAACAAAATTAAGTATTTGAAAGTATTAAGTATTTGACAGGCAATTAGAGGAGAAGTAGTTGTTTCTGTTGGCAGTAGACGATAGGACTTGCTTTAATGAGTTTGAATTATGGACAGAAAGATACCAGCTGGAAATTAGGAACTTTTTTTTTACAGTAAGAGTTTTTTACAGTAATAGAAAAATTATTAATGCCCCATCCCCAGAATGCCCGGCCACGCCCCTGTCATGCCTCGCCCAGTCCCATTGGCGCTACGCCACTGTTTGAATCCCACCACCATGGGAACCTGTTACTAAAATTTTTGGATCCCACCACTGTAATCTAACCATCCCACTGAGAACAATGAAAACTGATGCTGAATATGAGGATACTAAAAGACTAAATCTGATAAGAGTTGCCAGTTCTAATTTTGGAAAATCCTGGAGAAGTAAGGTATGGAAGGGGAGGGACTTCCCCTGGGTAGGGGAGGGACTTCCCCTGGGTATAATGCTATCGAGTTGGCCCTCCAAAGCAGCAATCCAGGACACAGAGAAAGAATGTGTTTGTGTCTCACCTTGTTTTATGGTAGGGCTGGACAGGATCGAAAAGAAAACACTTCTTCACACAACGTGTGATTGGTGTTTGGAATATGCTGCCACAGGAGGTGGGGATGGCCACACACCTGGATAGCTTTAAAAAGGGCTTGGACAGATTTAGGGAGGAGAAGTCGATCTATGGCTACCAATCTTGATCCTCCTTGATCTGAGATTGCAAATACCTCAGCAGACCAGGTGCTCGGGAGCAGCAGCAGCAGCTGCAGAAGGCCATTGCTTTCACATCCTGCATGGGAGCTCCCAAAGGCACCTGGTGGGCCACTGCGAGTAGCAGAGTGCTGGACTAGATGGACTCTGGTCTGATCCAGCAGGCTAGTTCTCATGTTCTTAACACCAGAGGCATAGATCCAAGGGGGCATGGGGCACGACACACTGGGCGCATACCACTGTGGGGAGGTGGTAAGGGCATTCCGAGGACGTTCTGAGGACGTTCCGGGGGCGTGGCAGGGGCATTCCAGGGCGGAGGACGCACCAGTGCACCGAGCGCTTTCCCCCCTTGCTACGCCTCTGCAGAACACTGTCATAAGAATGCAAGCATCACTGCACTGGACCGCACCAATAATGTGTCCTATGATCCAGCATCTTGTTTCCCAAACTAAACAAACCGACGTACCGAAAAAAGCTCACAAAACCAAACATTCTTCCCTCCGGTGTATCTAAAGGGAGCAAAACATTTCTCTCCTGTGACAAGCCTCAAGGCAGTTTACAAACTCATTTCCTTCCCCCCCCCCCTCTCTCTCTCCACAAGAGGAACCTTGTGAGGCAGGTGGAGCTGATGTTGAATATCAGGATTTTGACATGTTATCGCAATCCATAAGATTTACTACCACCAGCACCTTTAAGCTCAGCAAGATTGCCAAGGTACACACTTTTGAGCGCCTGCGCTCTTTCATCCAATACCGAACTGGACGACAAGGGCGTTGACTTCTGAAAGCGGATACCCTGAAAATCTTGTTGGTCTAAGGTTCTCCTTGACTTGAATCTTGTTCCCCTGCTGCACAGCCACACAGGTACCCGCTTGAAAACATCACAAACTGTGACAAACATTTTTTTTTATTTCCCAGCCCCTGTAGATATAAAAGGAGGACAGACCCAAAGCGTTTTACATGTTTCTGTTTCTGCTTCTGCAATTTGTTTGTTTGTTTGCTTGCTTGTTTGTTTGAGATACCGCCCTATCCCCGAAGGGCTCTGGGCGGTGTACAACATAAAACATCATATATAAAATCATCACAAATACATCATCACTAGAGGAGTGAATAAATAATTATGATTAATATCCAAGCTCCATCACTATAAAATTAATCCCATTTAAAACAGAGGTTATTTCCTAACATAGGCATCCCACAAAAAACCCTTACTTAAATTTAACCCTCCCAGAAAAGGAGTGGGGGGGGGGTGGAGACGGTGGGTCCCAATGATGTTAAGCGACCCCTATGTAGAAAGAGGAGGGGACAGGGGGAACACTCAGCGGCTGGTCTCTACGAAGGCCCGGTGGAATAACTCAGTCTTACAGGCCCTGCAGAAATCACCAGGGTCCTGCAAGGCCCGGACAGCTGGAAGGAGAGTGTTCCACCAGGCAGGGGCCAGTGCCGTAAAGGCCCTGGCCCGAGTGGAGGCCGAGTGGAGGCATCATTGAGGGGCCAGGGACCTCCGGTAGAGGTCACTACAAAGTGCTATTTACATTTCCAAGTAATCTCGCTTTTCACTAGAGCTGCACATGCTTCCGAACATAAGCAAGGATGCCCTTCTAAGCCTCCCTTTTTTAACTTAGCAAACACAAACACAAACTCACCAATTAATACCACAATAATCGATACAATTGCTTTATGAATCGTAAATTTTCCCTCTCTCCTAAGCGGCTTATTCCAATTGCGAAACCAAACCACTCCCTTCTTTCAAACTCTGCAGCTCCGATTACACCAGAACAGCTTAATTAATACGCATTGATTGTGCTCATTGACTGCTGCAAATTTTATTAAATATTAACAGCATTTTGTATATTTTATACATCTCATGAAATTTTTATAGCTCTGCCCTGCAGCTGCAGTAGGCTTTATGTAAGCCTGTAAACATGAGCGACCGGGACCGCTAACACGCCAGAGTATAGCCATAAATAAAAATCAAACTCATTTAGGGATATGTCATCATGTGTCCACAAATTTGTACACGCACTCACTGTATGACAAAGCTGACGCTCGAAATGCAATACTTGGAGGAGGAAGCGATCCCTGCTGAGAATCTGTTAGAAGAAAATAAAGATTTGGGTCCCGTGGGTCCCCTCTATCAGCTCAACAGCGGGTTCTCTGCTGGAAAGACTTTTTTGTTTGCACAGGTGGGGGACGGAGAACAGTTTTTGCCAATTCTCTCTCAAGAAGAAGAAGAGGAGGAGGAGTTTGGGTTTATACCCCACCTTTCTCTCCTGTAAGGAAACTCAAGGTGGCTTACAAGCTCCTTGCCCTTCCTCTCCCCACCACAGACACCTTGTGAGGTAGGTGGGGCTAAGAGAGTCCTGAAGAACTGTGATTAGCCCAAGGTGACCCAGCAGGAATGCAGGAGTGTGGAAACACATCTGGTTCACCAGATAAGCCTCTGCCACTCCAGTGGAGGAGTGGGGAATCAAACCCGGGAATCAAACTCGGTTCTCCAGATGAGAACCCACCTGCTCTTAACCACTACACCACGCTGCCTGCCACAGGTTCCCAGTTTTCTCCAGGCACTGTTGCCCAGATCCATTAACCTGCAGGAGCTCAGTTTAGGGTAGCACAGAAGGAGGGTTGCCAGGTCTACCCTGACCATTAGCAGGAGATATTGGGTGGGGGAAGATTGCCAGATCCAGTTGGAAACCCCTGGGGATTTGGGGGGTGGAGCCTGGGGAGGGGAGGGGCCTCAGTAGGGTGCAGTGCTATGGAGTCCATTCTCTAAAGCACAGGTGTCAAACTCGCGGCCCTCCAGATGTTATGGACTACAGTCCCCATCATCCCCTGCCAGCATGAGCAATTACCCATGCTGGCAGGGAATGATGGGAACTGTAGTCCATAACATCTGGAGGGCGGCGAGTCTGACACCTGTGCTTAAAGCATCCATTTTCTCCAGTGCAGCAGACTTCTGCAGTCTGAAGATTTGGAGGCAGTGCATGGGAAAGGAAATTCTGAAGGGATGGGACATCACAGAGTCAAGCTGCTATTTTCTGCAGGGGAATGGGTCTCTGGACAACGAAGACCAATTGTAATCCGGGTAGAACTTTGGGCCCCTCCTGGAGGTTGGCAACCCTATGTGTTGGGGGAGTGGCCTAATTCTAGCTCAGACCTGCTCGTATTACTTAGGATCCAACCCAAAGTTCCCACCTATTGTATAAACAAACAAATACGACATTTGGGTTTTTTTCATTTCCCCCCGCCTTCCTTTCCTGTAAGGAATCTCAAAGCAGTGGGGTGCTGTGTGGTTTCTGGGCTGTATGGCCGTGTTCTAGCAGCATTCTCTCCTGACGTTTCGCCTGCATCTGCGGCTGGCATCTTCAGAGGATCTGATAGTAGGAATGGAAAGCAAGTGGAGTATATATACTGTGAGGTCAAAAGGTGAGGCCCTCTGAATAGAGTAGCCTGGTATGTGAGTCACAAAGAAGTCTGTAGCCTGGGAGTAACAATGAAGATAGCAAGGTCAATAGGTGAATGCATCTAATAGAAGTATCCTGGTCTTTGTTTGCTATCCTTTGATTGCTATTGTCTATAGTTGTCCTGTGTTTGTGTGGAGCTGATTAGTCACTGTCTTGATTCTAGAGTTTTTCAAAACTGGCAGCCAAACTCTGTTCATTTTCATGGTTTTTTCATTGTTACTCCCAGGCTACAGACTTCTTTGTGACTCACATACCAGGCTACTCTATTCAGAGGGCCTCACCTTTTGACCTCACAGTATATATACTCCATTTTCTTTCCATTCCTACTATCAGATCCTCTGAAGATGCCAGCCACAGATGCAGGCGAAATGTCAAGAGAGAATGCTGCTAGAACATGGCCAGACAGCCCGGAAACCACACAGCACCCCAGTGATTCCAGTCGTGAAAGCCTTCGACAATAAATCTCAAAGCAGCTTACAAACATCTTCCCTTCCTCTCCCCACAACAGTCGTCTGGAATTAAGCTGTGGCAATCATTTTGTGGCAGGCTCCACCACCTGCGGCAGCCATTTCTGGCAGCCATTTTGTTGTTGTGCCCACGATGCCACGTCAGAATTCCAAACATGCTTGAAGGCTTAAAAAGGTCGGGGACCCCAAGCTTAGAGCAATGAAAAAAGCTTCAACGTTGCTATTTTAAATGCAAACGCTTCCCGGTATCCTTGAGTGGCAAATTTGGGACAAAGCGTTATCAGATACACAGTTACCAAACAAATGGGAACAGTCCTAGTTTTAATCCTAGGTAAAAAACTTTCCATCTCTTTTCAGGCAAGAGAGAGAAAATCATTTTACAGCTAGATGAGTTGTCTTGTCTCCTGTTACTAGTGGAAAGGGGAGCAAGAAAATATATTGCTTCCTACTGCCAGACAGCTGAAGGGAAACCATTTTCATATAACCAAGAGATAGTCCAAAAGGTGTGTATTCCCTTCTAAGATCAAGCCAGCAGCTTTTGGAAAACATTTTTGCCCACGTTCACCTGCTTCCAACCCTAGAGAGCACAAGGGCGCCAGCATAGCCACCTCTTAGCCTTGGCCTGTGAGTAAATTAAATCGGCATCTTAGCCATGTTGCCCGGAGGAAGTCATTCAATTATTTACAGGGCAATAATAGGGTTTCTTCACTTGCGGGGGGGGGGGGAGCAGCTACCAAACAACTTTCTAAACTGAAGAAAAATGGACCGAGGCAAGTTAGATTATTAAAAAAACAAAGACTGGCCACTGCATCTATGAGTGTAGCGCCCCCCCCCCCCCCGGCTTCTCACATTCCCTCACTAACTGAGAAACAGGATAATGTACCTTGGCTCTCCCCCTGTCCTCGCATGACAAACTTGAAAAGTTCATCTCCGTTTCTCTGAAGACAGTGCCCAAGTTAAGAAGTAAACAGCTTCCAGACCTTGCAAACATTTAAAAGAAGCATCTGGGCTCCCTAGTTTAAACGCCATTGAAAGTGATGCTGTTTGGGGTGGATTCCAATAGGGGGCGCCCAGGGACATAGGATACCCCAAATACGCCACTGCCTGAGACTCCTAGGGGAATTGGTGAAGATTAAGCTGGATTCAACCCCATGACACTTCTAGCCAGTACTGGAGGTGTTTTGTGAGAGATGATGCTGACATTGGTTTGGTAAATGTTTTGCTGGGGGTGATTTGTGGGAGATTTACATGCTTAATACCCTTCAGGGGTGGGCGGTATACAAAATTAAATAACAGTAGCAACAACAAAAACAACAGTCCTAGATGCTTGAGAAGTGTCCGATGTGTGATTTAATATAAAATCCAGCATAGTGATCTTGTTTGCTGTGTATAACTGTTTTTGTATCAGTAACAACAACCAACTACCACCACCACCACCACCACCACCACCACCACCACCACCACCACCACAATAATAATAATAATAATAATAATAATAATAATAATAATAATAATAATAATAATAATAATAATAATAAACCAGTGTGGTATGGCAGAGTATTTAATGAAGATCTGAGAGTCTTCAGGTCAAATCTTCACTGTGCCATGGAAGCTTGCTGGGTGATATGACTCAGTGGTAGAGAGCATCTGCTTAGCATGCAAGAAGTTCCAGGTTCAATCCCAGGCATCTCCACTTAGAAGGATCAAATAATACAGTGGTTCTCAACCTGGTGGTCGGGACCCCTTTGGGGGTTGAACGATCCTTTCACAGGGGTTGCCTAAGACTCTCTGCATCAGTGTTCTCCATCTGTAAAATGGATTAATGTTAGGGTTGGGGGTCACCACAACATGAGGAACTGTATGAAAGGGTTGCGGCATTACGAAGGTTGAGAACCACTGAAATAATACATGATGTGAAAGATCTGAGACTTGGGAGAGCTGCTGCCAGTTAGAGTAGACAATACTGACCTTGGCTGTCTGCTTCAGTATAAGGCAGTTTCACTAGTTCATGTGACCATTCAACCTTTAACACCCAAAGAGCCATTTGGACCCATCTTCGACTGCCATCGATCCCTGACCCCCCATTCAAGGGGGGCAGACTGAGGTTAGGATTGAGCTAAAAATATGCACTCCTGAAACTCCTTCCTGTTTCCCGCCCTTTGCTGCTCACCTGTTCAAGAGAATCCACCAGCAGTGCTCCGCCCCTGCCCCGCGCCATTATCACCAGCATCAGCCAACCAGGCAGCTGGGACAGGAAAGCCAGAAGTGGCTTGAGACAGCTATCTCGGGCTGTGCCTTTCTAGGAACGGGGACTCTTTCCCATTAACCCTTAGGGTGACTCTCCGAAGGATGCTGAGAGGACCCAAGCCATGCAGAGCCGCAGTGCAAGGACGAAAGAGCCGCATGCGGCTCTGGAGCTGCGGGTTGCAAACCCCTGAGCTAGTCACACCCTTTCAACCGACCCTACCCCATAAGATTGTTGTGCAAACAAATAAAAGAAAAAATGAAGAAAGCTACTTTGGATCCCCAGTAAAAACCACTGGGGGTGGGGGAGAGAATAAATGTTAGCGGTACTCTTATAAAAATGCACTGGCTCTCCTGCATTTAGTGCTTAAGTATATTTTGAGCAGCGATTCAGCGTTTTGCGAAGGGAAAAAAATCATTTTAACTTACAGTCCTTGTGATGTCCCTCTGTGTCAGGGTGAAGTTTGTTCTCCACATAAAATATTTGGGATGATAAAAAAAAAAGATACGGTATGCTGAAAAACACAGTAATGGATTGGACATGGGGGAGATAAAAGGGAAAAACGCCCAACTGTTAGATTTGAATTTCGTATCTTTGAAACAGGACGGTTTTTATCTTCCCAACTACACAGTCTTTGGCTAGCAGCCAAGAGAGTTTACAGGTGTTAGAACTTGCCCCCAGCAGGTTCTCGGCTCCCTCTTTCCCCCAAATGCAGATGAAATTCTCTCTCAGGTTCACAGCGAGAGCTGCCATGCCTGAAAAGCTACATGCAAATCCAATTTATCTCCCAGTGCGTCCTCGCTTTTGGAATAAACACATGGAAAGGGATGATTAAGAAAAACAAGAACCCTCGGCCCCTTTAAGCTAGGCTTTAAAAAAAGAGACGCCACTGAACCACTGACTCCCAGTTCTCCCTGGCAAAGCCGTACCACGTATCAGCTCCGGTGGTAGCGCACAAGGTGTGGATGCAGAACGTCTTGGGTTCAGTCCAGTGGTTGGATTTAGCAGGTTTGCACCTCTTTGGCAGAACCGGTTGTTAAAATGGTGCTTGTAAACAACCGGTTGTTAAATGATTTGAATCCCACCACCAGAACCGGTTGTTAAATGATTTGAATCCCACCACTGGCTTCAATCCCTGGGGCCTCTAGTCGAAGGACCTTCTCTGCCCTGGACCCAGGAGAGTTATGGCCAATCAAGGTAATTTCAAAGGGCAGTCATGTTGGTTTGCAGTAGAATTGATAGATTTGAGCCCAGCAGTACTTTACAGCAGGGGCGTAGCCAGGTTCTAAAGTTAGGAGGAATGAGCAAATAAAAAGGCGCGATGACACATACCAAGTGGCGGCATGGGTCAGAACCTAGGGAGGAAGAGCCTGGTTTTGGGAGTGGGGCTTGGGCTGGAAGCCAAGGGAGGGGATTTTTGAAAAAGCACCCCTTTTCAAAAATGTGTCCAAGGGGAGCAGTTGCTTCCCTTGTACCCCCATTAGCTACGCCATTGCTTTAGAAAAAGAAGAGGAGGAGGAGGGGGAGGAGGGGGAGTAGTAGTAGTAGTTTGGATTTATATCCCCCCTTTCTCTCCTGCAGGAGACTCAAAGGGGCTTACAATCTCCTTGCCCTTCCCCCACTCACAACAAACACCCTGTGAGGTAGGTGGAGCTGAGAGAACTCCAAGAAGCTGTGACTAGCCCAAGGTCACCCAGCTGGTGTGTGTGGGAGTGTACTCCCCAGATGTGAATTCCCCAGATAAGCCTCCACAGCTCAGGCAGCAGAGCTGGGAATCAAACCCGGTTCCTCCAGATTAGATACACGAGCTCTTAACCTCCTACGCCACTGCTGCTCCTACAAGATTAGAAACTTACAATATTTTTTGGGAGTACAATCTTCTGAGAGTCAAAGATCCCTACATCAGAAACATGTGAGAATGGAGATCCCCGAGTCCTTATACACCAATCAAAGGCGCATCAGCGAGCCTGATGGCCTAAAAGTAGAAGGAACCTTCCAGAAAGACCAGCGGGTATATCTAACAGTGAAAATTTAGACTGAAAACACTTTGGATTTCAAGTTTAGTGGGCACAAAGACCAAGGCCCTTGCTATTAAAATCAACCTTGGCGAACACAGGAGTGGGAGACATTAGATTACTGTCGACAGACAACAGGAATTAAGCTCCGGCACTCGATTTTGTCAAAACCACTCAGATTCCACATAACTTTCCCTCCTGCTTGCTTCGTAAGTACGTTTGCCTTCCTCGTTCTCTCTTTGTTTGCCATGAATCACTACTTTTCCGCTTTATAACTCACACAGACCTGAAATCAATGTTAACTTGCTCGGCCTCCAGTCTGGCAGACAAAGGACATTCACAGGGCAAAGTGTGTGTGGGGGGGAGGGGAGACACCACTTCCTATTTATTTGGAAAAACAGAAGAGTTGCGTGCAAATCTATGAAACTTTCAGAAGTAGGACGATTTAAAAGGGCAGAAACACAGGACATCAGGTTGGAACGTACAGACCCATCCCACAGATCAGTGTAAGGTTCCCAGTATGGTGTAGTGGTTAAGAGTGGTAATAAGGGTGGACTGTAATCTGGAGAACTGGGTTCAATTCCCCACACTTCCACATGAAGCCTGCTGGGTGACCTTGGGCCAGTTACGGCTCTCTCCAAACTCTCTCAGCCCCACCTACATCACAAGGTGTCTGTGATGGAAAGTAGTTAGCTGAACCATGTATTAGCTAGAAACATGTGATATTATGCAACCAGTGTTATTAGGAAGCTGAAGTATGTGAAGATGGATTTTACAGACTTCATCTCAAAAGGGGCATGTCATGGAAGATGCTATCACTACAGTAAAGGGAAGTCACATATGACTGTGAAAAGCATCTTTGCCTTTTGATCTCCTGGAGGGAGGACAGGAAACTATGCAGAGGTGCCAGGATGAAACTTCAAAGGCCTAAGTTACCTCTGGCACAGGGTTTTCCTGAGAAAGGGAAAACAAAGGTTTTAGAATTCCATCTTGAGATGTGGTCAGAGAAGCATCTCTGGGCCATGGGTTCCCGGAATGGGGACAAAGAACCAAAAGGAATGTAACCAGTTGAGCAATCTCTTACTGCATTTATGTTTTATTTCTTTGTTTTGAACTTTTACAATAAATCCTTGAACAATCAGCTGGTCTGGAGTTATTGGAGAAAAGGACCCAAAGGATTTTACTGAAACAAGCGTGGCTCTCCCAGGCTTGCTTTCATTATAGTGTCTGTTGTGGGAGGGGAAAGGAAGGAGTTTGTAAGTTGCTCTGAGACGCTGTCCGGTTGAGAAACATAGGGTATAAATCCAAACTACTACTACTACTACTCTTCATCTTCAATGGCCTCTCTCTCCTAATTAATTTGTGTTTTGTACGTATTTTAACCATTTCATATGCATTTTAATGCCATCTCTTTTTAAAGGAGTTTTGATGGGGCATATTTGGGAGAGGAATTTTCATGGTTTTATGCTGTATTTTATTGCGGGCGGTTTAAATCGTTAGTCACTTCTGTGGCCCCTGCAAAGGCAGGAATGCAGGATACCAATGGTGGAAATTAATTCAATAAACAGAGACTAGGGCTGGGTGCTGCATTAGTTGTAACAGTTTGGTCCAGGGAATGATGGTATTATAGCCATCACTTCAGTCTGTGTTGCACAGGAAGAAGAAGAAGAAGAAGAAGAAGAAGAAGAAGAGGAGGAGGAGGAGGAGGAGGAGGAGGAGGAGGAGTTTGGATTTATATCCCCCCTTTCTCTCCTGTAGGAGGCTCAAAGGGGCTTACAATCTCCTTGCCCTTTCCCCCTCACAACAAACACCCTGGAAATCCCAATGCCTAAATCAGGGGCCCCCAAATGGTCCCCATGAGTGCAACGATACCCCCTAAACTTTTCTTGGCCCCAGTCAAGTATTTCTAGAAGATGAATGGAGCCAGATGTGGCTTTTCCCCAGCAGGATTTCTGAATGGCTTGCTGTTTTGGCAGCAGCACCTGGCTCTTCCATGTGAGACTCAAGGTGAATTGTGGCAGCCATTTTGTGGCTGGCTCTGCCTCCTGAGGCAGCCATTTTGTGGCTGTGCCCATCACACTGTCTCAAAATTCCAAATGTGCTCGCCAGTTCAGAAAGGTCACAGACCCTTTCCTAGATCCTCTGGTTTAGGTTCCATTTTGGGGCAATTTTGTCACCATTTTCCGCTCTCCCTTGCATCATATAACGAAATAACTGAACCTCAATACTGCTTGTAAAGCTGCCATTTATGGTCAAACCCAGCTGCTTCCACTTATCCCAAATGTAATCTTAATTCAATTCATGCTGTCTGTAAGAATAACCCACGATTCTTTGCGACACATATATGTGACTTCTGTTTACTCAAACCCATGCTCATAACCTTAGCACTGTGTGATAAAACTTAATTTTCCCTCACAGTGTACCGCAGATATTAAATAATTGGGGGTGGAGGCATCGGCCATGCAAACAGATTTACTTTAAATCTTTTCCAACCACATAAAGTAAACCTTCATGGCTTTACTGTTTTTGGAGCAATAAAGGGGGGAAAAATCAAATAAAAAAAATCTTTCATCCAAGTTGTGCTTGTTTTAAAAGAGCAATTTTCAACAGAGGGAAGGAAATGAAATTTGCTCAAAAAGGATTTAATCTCAACAGATATGCACAATATGGGGCAGGAAATTGCAATTCTCACTTATCTGATGGCCCTACATACCTCAAGGCTGTAGGGTGAATAAGCTGTTTGGGGTTTGAACTGCCTACTGTGGAAAATTTTTTGTGTTAGATGATTCTGTAGCATGCTTATCCTAGATAGCTCGCAAGCATTCCTGAGGTGGCATGCTAAAAGCGTACATTAAGAAACACTTTCAGGCCAAATGCAAGATTCAGAGGCGGGGGCAAAAAGGGACATTGCACCCTCTCCCCCCCTGGTGTGGCAGAGGTCACCTGCCCACCTGCAAAGGATGCTGGGACTGCCGGGTGGCCTGCAGTAGGCTACAGAGGCTCAGCCTGGTGGGTGGGAGCGCTGGTGGCTTGGGGAGTCTCCACCACCACTAGCAATGAAGGGAGTACCTGGAGCTGACATGTTTGCTGCGCCCCACAGCCTGAAGGGGGCAGCCACACAGTGCTGGGCCAGACCAGCTGGAGGGAGCAGAGCCAGCTCCCCAGGCAGCCGAAGAGGCTCTGGCCCCGCTTTGATGGCTGAGCCTGCAGGGCGTGGAGCGCTGCCCCAGCAGGTCTTTGGAGAGGCTGCTGTGGTGCCCCGAGAGAGGCTGCTCCTCTTCATGATCACGACTTATTCTCCTCTGCTCCCTTCCTGAAGCCATGCAGCTGCTCCTGGCAGTGGTGCAGAAGCAGGTAGCAGCATTGTTACAAGGGCTTGGCCAGGGAGTCTCCGCCACCCCTAGCCATGGAGGGGGCAGGTGCTGCGTCAACATGAGAGTCTTCGTGGTGTAGTGGTTAAGAGCAGGTAAACTCTAATCTGGAGAACCGGGTTTGATTCTCTGCCACTTGAGCTGGGGAGAATTCTGGGGAATTCAGATTAGGCTGGGCTCTCCCACACACGCCAGCTGGGTGACCTTGGGCTAGTCACAGTTCTTCAGAGCTCTGTCAGTACCACCCACCTGCCCAGAGGGAGGCAAACAAGCTCCAGGTTCCCTGACCTGGTAGAAAAATCCTTCCTGACCCTTTCAAACTGTAGCAGCAAAATAAAATAGGCGGCCAGCGGCACCTTAAATATTAACAATATCCTATTTATTCAACCATTCAGTGACTGACTTGGATGGAACCGGAGGTGGGATCCAGCAGGTTCTCACAGGTTCCCGAGAGTAGGTTACTAATTATTTGTGTGTGCCGAGAAGGGGTTACTAATTGGTGATTTTGCCACGTGATTTTTGCCTTAGTTACGCCCCTCCTTTCAGCAGTAGTGCGCAGAACTTGAAGCAGTCTAGCAGGAGGTGCACTGGCGTGCGTGGCAGCCTGCGCCTGCATGCATTCATTTCCCGTCCTTGCCACAGCCCCGCCCAGGAATGCCCCACCCCCAGAATGCCCGGCCATGCCCCCATCGTGCCCCGCCCAGCCCCATTGGTGCTACGCCACAGTTTGAATCCCACCACCATGGGAACCTGTTACTAAATTTTTTGGATCCCACCACTGGATGGAACCAATCTTACAAATACCATCCTCGATTTCCATTCTTGAATAGAAGCCGCAGGTTTGCATTTTAGTCATTATGCTACACCAACTCTGGTACAGACACCTGTTTGTAAAGCATATCTCCTGCAAGTCAAAGCTATCTTGGCTTGCCCAAAGGATCCTGGGGATTGTAGTTTCATGCAGATTTGGAAAATGCACCTTTTTTTCTGGCCCCCACCAAATGTTTTCAGGAAGTAAAGGGCTCAGACAGGGCTTTTGCCTATCTGATCGGCAACTCTGATAGGCTGTACAGATTTTTTTTTTAAAAAAAAATGTTGCTGTATTGTGTTGCTGGAGTTAAGTCGGCTGTGACAGCCATTTTAGGAAAGCCATTTTGTTGTTCCTTACAGCATGTGGCGTCCAAATTCCAAAAGTGCCCACAGGCTCAAAAGGCTTGGCAGCAGAACAGACACCCAAATACAGGTCACCCAGATTGCAGCCCACCCCTCTAGCCAATGCACCACACTGCCTTCTTGACACTCTGGATTGCAGGGAACTGTACAAGACAGGGAGGGGAGAGGCATGGATGTAGGTAAGAGGGGGGGGGGTTCTCGGGTTTGACCCCCCCATTCATGTCCGAAGCTCCGCCCCTCGGTTTGTGGGTTTTTAAAACATTTTAGTGCTTTTTTGGTTTTTGGCCTGCAGGGGGTGCATTGTTTGGGCTAGCAGCACCAAACTTTCAGGGATTGTTTGGGGGATTCTCTTGATGATACTATCCGGGCTTGGTGAGGTTTGGCTCAGGGGGTGTTATGGACTCCCAAAGGGGGTGCCCCCATCCTCCATTGTTTCCAATGGGAGCTAATAGAAGATGGGGGCTACACCTTTGAGGGTCCATAACTTTGGACACCCTGAACCAAACTTCACCATACCTGGGTGGTATCATTAGGAGAGATACCCCCCCAACCCCCCCCCTCATAAAAATCTATACCTACGTCCCTGGGGAGAGGTATATGTGCCAACTCTGGGATTTTCAACTACCTATTGAAAGTTATGTACAGCAACAGCAAACAGTGTGGAACTTTTCACAGTTCACTTTGCATTTAGAGCAACTGTTTGGGTATATGCGTCAATTTGCATTAACATTTCTCCATCCTACAAAGTCTTTTGTGAAGGGGCACGGGGCGGAGGGAGACATTGCTAAGCTGACAACGAAACTGAGGAAAAGCTGGCACTGGGACTTTAATCAGCAGAAGAACAAGGTATCCCATGACAACCCTTCACTTAGGTTAATTCCTTCAATTGCCTGAAATTTACCTATTAGAAACACAGGGCGAGGGAGGTCAGATCAGAGATGAACGCACTCAGCTCTTGGCGGCTACATTTCGCCTTGGGCTGCTTTCCAGCCATAAAAGTGAAACAAGATATACAAGCAGTGTTTTGGCTCTGGGGGAGAAACGGGAAAGGTGACTGTTTCAACCAACACAGGATGAGTTTTGAGGATCGAGAACGCGAGGCTCAGACTTCATGCATGGAGTTCGCAGAGGCAGAGGCTCCGCTATCCCCCACAGAAGGATTCTCCAACCTTTCTGAGATTGTGGGCGCCTTTCGAATTCTGATCTGGCTCGGTGGGCGCGCCACAACATGGCTGCCACAACATGGCTGCTGCAAGAGGAGGAGCTAGACATGAAATGGCTGCCCCCGGTCACATAGTGAAGGCCTGGTGTTGTGGTGGCAGCTCCGGTCGAAGCAACATTTTAAGAAGTCTACGGCCAATCGGAAGCCTTGATGGGCAAAGCCACATCCGGCCCCACCAGCTTCCTAAAAACACTTGGCAAGTAACAGGACAAATACAAGAAGAAGAAGAAGAAGAAGAAGAAGAAGAAGAAGAAGAAGAAGAAGAGGAAGAAGAGGAAGAAGAGGAGGAGGAGGAGGAGGAGGAGGAGTTTGGATTTATATCCCCCCTTTCCCTCCTGCAGGAGACTCAAAGGGGCTTACAATCTCCTTGCCCTTCCCCCCCACACAACAAACACCCTGTGAGGTGGGTGGGGCTGAGAGAGCTCCGAAAAGCTGCGATTAGCCCAAGGTCACCCAGCTGGCATGTGTGGGAGTGCACAGGCTAATCTGAATTCCCCAGATAAGTCTCCATAGCTCAAGCGGCAGAGCGGGGAATCAAACCCGGTTCTTCCAGATTAGGATGCACCTGCTCTTAACCACTATGCCACTGCTGCTCCCCAATAATAGGTTTGGGTGAGGGGGGTTACTGCATTTATTACCCCCACTGGGAAACAGTTGCCCTTTCTTTCATGCCCATGGTAACACTGATCCCCACTTTGTGGCCATGAAGAATTTTTCCTCTGGGCCACCTTGACCAGGGCACGAACAAAGAAGGGGAACAAAAACTTAACCCTGTAACAATGAAATCAATTGTTATTGGGTTAAGTTTTGTCTGGAGAGAGGATGTTACCGCGAATTGCCAGGTAACAATAAGTGATTTCAGCTCAGCAACTTAATGAGGCGCAGGAAGCCGGCGTTTCTTCAAAGCAGGAAGGATTTTATTGCAAGTGATCTCTTGGCACAGCTCAGCAGAAAGGAACCCCACATGGCTGTGCATCAGCCCTTTATACATTTCCCAGTAACCCAGAAAAGGGGTGTAGGGCAGTCCCACCCCCACAGTGCAAAACCCAGGAAGGGGGCGGTCTCCTTCCATCTAATATCCTAGAACACAAAAGGGAGAAAACAGTCCCTTTGCACATGCTGATGAAATCAAATCCCAGAAGAAAAGCTAGCACCTTCTTGCCTGAGGTGGTTCCTTGGGAGTTGGGTGCTGTGTGGTTTCCGGCTGTATGGCCGTGTTCTAGCAGCATTCTCTCCTGACGTTTCGCCTGCATCTGTGGCTGGCATCTTCAGATGATCCTCTGAAGATGCCAGCCACAGACGCAGGTGAAACGTCAGGAGAGAATGCTGCTAGAACACGGCCATACAGCCCGGAAACCACACAGCACCCAAGTGATTCCGGCCGTGAAAGCCTTCGACAATACATTCCTTGGGAGTGTTAGACAGAGACAAGTTCAAATGATCCAATGAATTCTTGGATCCTGAAAGTAAGGATGTGAACAGTCCAATGAGCTTCTGGATCCTGAGAGTAAAACTTCAAACAGTCCAATAGCAAAACAGGGTGACATCTTCCAAGGCTGGGTGACCCTTGGATGCTGGCAACAGATTCAATTAGCAAGTCCAAAGAGGGTCGTTGTTCTTGTCAAAAGGTCGGCTGGGCGTTGGTCTAAGCAGCATTCCAGAGTCAACTTCCTTGTTACTTAATATCAGACCTTAACTGGCTATTGCTTCTATTCTCAGACACAAATTTCAAAAATAACATTTCTAACTTAAACATTAGGAAAACCTTAAAGGATAAACACACATACTTATACTTATAGGCAGGACTGTACATCTACCTACTGGCAGGGCTCGCTTAAAACTAATAGAACCTTAACCTAACAGAAGAACCTTATTAAACTAAAATCCTAAACTACAGGCATAAACTTAACTAAGAGGAGCGTTTACAACATCCTAGAATGACACAAACACAAGGGAAATCATATAGCATTGGCACAAACATACATATGCGTTCTCTGTGAACCTTATGGAGGCTTCTGAACCACACAAGTCTCCGTGTCCAGGCAAGGAGCCAGTGTAGCCAGGCAACCTGATTTCAGGAAAATATTTTGTTTATTTTCCCATCGGTAACAAGGAGGCTGGAATAAATTTCCTGGATTGGGCAGCGGGTTGGACTAGCTGACCCTTGAAGTGCCTTCCAGCTCTCTGTTTCTCTGTTTTTATTATTGCCATGGAAGGCCCCCAATTCAGATTGCAGCTACTAATTGGAGGAGATGAGCTGAACCTGGTGCTATTTTCCAAACCTTAAATGGTCTCTTGGTAGTGGGACTAGCTCCCATGGGAAAACATGAAAGGCTTCTACTCGCACATTTTCCCTAGAAGAACAAAACGGCAGTACCAGGAAGCAGCTTGAGAGGTTACAAAAATGGTGAAGAAGAAGAAGAAGAAGAAGAAGAAGAAGAAGAAGAAGAAGAAGAAGAAGAAGAAGAAGAAGAAGAAGAAGAAGAAGAAGAAGAAGAAGAAGAAGAAGAAGAAGAAGAAGACGAGGAGGAGGAGGAGGAATGAACTGCAGGCACAGGAAACATCTGTGGGGGATCTCCCCAGAGAACCTCCTGCAACGCAGAAAATGGCAGGTGCGAGCAGCAGAAACAAAAGAAAGAGGTTTGGGTGGGAGAAATAAAGCATTTATTTCTGCTTGCGTTCACTCAGGAGACAGAATCGTCTTCAACCCAGGTTGGGGGGGGGAGAGGAGGAGGAGGAGGAGGAGAAGAGGAGGAGTTGGAGTTTGGATTTATATCCCCCCTTTCTCTCCTATAGGAGACTCAAAGGGACTTACAATCTCCTTGCCCTTCCCCCCTCACAACAAACACCCTGTGAGGTAGGTGGGGCTGAGAGAGCTCCGAGAAGCTGTGACTAGCCCAAGGTCACCCAGCTGGCGAGTGTGGGAGTACACAGGCTAATCTGAATTTCCCAGATAAGCCTCCACAGCTCAGGCAGCAGAGCTGGGAATCAAACCCGGTTCCTCCAGATCAGAGTACACCTGCTCTTAGCCACTACGCCACTGCTGCTCTTAGGGCTTCTATCTCCAGGTTGGGAAGCTCAGGGGGATTTGGGGATGAAACCTAGGGAGGGAAAGGTACTGTGCAGGGTATCATGTCAGATAAGCAGCCGTTTTCTCCAGGGGAGCCTGCTCTTCAGTCTGGAGATCAGTGGTAATTCTGGGAGATCTCCAGGCCTGACCTGGAAGTTGGCAACCATATGTAGGAGAAATGGGTTCCCCTTCCCCCACCCCCGAACCGTGCTCCAACTTGCGCAACCTCCAGCCAGCCAGCCCTGAGCAACAGAAACCGCCAAAGAGATCCATCTGTCAATCTGGCAGCATCAGGCCTACTTTGACCCGTCACTTGTAATTTTATTGTAAATCACACTTTAATATATTCTTGGGGGTGGGGGGGAGAAGAAATGTGTATTCAGTGCCGACCAATGACATGCTTTAAGAGGCTTCTCCCGCTCTCCGAGAGGGATTGTCTAACACTTCTGGGAGAATGATGAATCACCCAGAAACATATGCGGGCTCTCCAGCCCTTCCTCCGCAAGAGGGTCTGGCGCATTATTCTCAGGAAACATAATTCCATGGTACGAGGCTTTCTGACATTTGGAAAGATAAAGCGATCTTCTGGAATGCTCCAGGCGCTATTAAAAAAGAAAATCGCAGCATGCTCAGATTAAGACCGAGCAATAAAATGCGACTCTTAAGTTATTCGTCTCCCCCATTTCAGATTGAAACAAAGATTCTGTAATAACTGTATTACTGGGAGGGGGGAGGGGGAGGAACAACAAAATGAAGAGCTATCACAAGCAAAACATACACATAGCACAGAGGAGCCTCCCCTAGACACCAGAACTTCAGAACGGCCTTCTCTGGATCGCAGCCTTCCCCTAACACAACGTGATGACGTTGAAAAGGTTTCAGAAGGTGTCTCCAGTATACTTGTGAGAGGCATGGAGAGAAATTTAGGAATATGGAAGCCATGCAGTTCAAGAAAGCGTAAATTCTATGTCTGTGCTCTTCGGGGGGGAAAAACACAAAGGTGGAAGGGACTGCAGGGGTTACCTAGCCCACCAGAGATTGATGCTGTCCAGAGGTGGGATCCAGCAGGTTCTCACCAATTCCCGAGAGTGGGTTACTAGTTATTTGTGTGTGCCGAGAGGGGGTTACTAATTGGGTCCGCTTTCCCATCTCCACGCCCTCGCCTCCCCGAGAGGCATCCTGCCTTTGAACGTGAAGGTTCCATATGGCAATTGCAACTAATAATGTAACTCCCTGAACTGGGTGAATCCCTTCCAGGTACTGCAATTCATGGATTCTCAGCCTTTCGTACCTTTTATCTCACCAGTCTCTATCAAAGAGCCTGTGTGTTTCACCATTGCTGTGTTCAGATTTGTGAGTTGGGGCATTTTCTATAATGTGATGATGATTTAGAAATGACCGGGTGCAACAATTTTTGGGAAGGTCGTGGGGTGGCTGCCCGGGGGGGGCATCCAACTCAGGTTTTGCCCAGGGCTCAGGTTTGCCTAGGTACGCCTCTGCCCCCTTTGCTGAGGGGGGGCTGGCGAGGGAACCTGTTACTAAAATTTTTGGATCCCACCACTGAGCCCAACCCTTGTACAATGCAGGAAATTCTCAGCTATGTTCTCGTCCCTGCAGTGACCTCTGCTCTATGCCCAGAGGAAGACAACAAATTGTGGGTCAATAACACAGTGCTGTGTTGTGATAGCTGTGTGGCCGATCTGATCTCCAGAAAATCTATCCAAAGCCTTGCTGGGCAAAAGCTCTTCCTGGCACACCTACTTTCTAAATACACTTGGCAGGCACCATATAAGATGTTGGCAGATGTTACGGCACCTACAGGAATCAATTTGGGGACCCCTGCTCTAGGTACTGCTGCAACCAATGTTTCTCAGTTGCTGAATATTTGCTGGCAAGAGGGCCAGACACAAGCTGTAAATATGCCCCCTTCTTCCAAGTCTGCTGCCCACACTACCCCTCAGAGCATTTTCAGATGGGACAGCATCAGTGGTGGGATCCAAAAATTTTGGTAACAGGTTCCCATGGTGGTGGGATTCAAACTGTGGTGTAGCGCCAATGGGGCTGGGCGGGGCATGACGGGGGCGTGGCCGGGCATTGCTGGGCGGGACTGTGGCAAGGACACAGCCGCTGTGCCGGTCCTTGGGCAAGAAACGAATGCACGTAGGCGCAGGCTGCCACGCACGCTGGTGCACCTCCTGCTAGACTGCTTCAAGTTCTGCGCACTACTGCTGAGAGGAGGGGCGTAACTAAGGCAAAAATCACATGGCAAAATCACCAATTAGTAACCCCCTCTCGGCACACACAAATAATTAGTAACCTACTCTTGGGAACCTGTGAGAACCTGCTGGATCCCACCTCTGGACAGCATCAATAGTATCTTGCTGTTTGAGTGTTTTTCAAGGATCTCAGAGATCCCCATTCCAACTGTACAGTGTTATGGAAGCTCGCTGGATTATCCTGAGCCACTCATACCCTCTCAGTCTGATCTCCCTCACAGGGTTGTTGGAAGCAGACAGGGAAGAATGTTGTATGTTACTTTGGGCCTCCCATTGGGAACAAAATCACAGTATAAACAGCTAAGGAAATAAATGTCATCTCTCCCTTTGCAAACCTGCATGATTATCCCATGCTGAAAAAGGAAATATTGCAAAACCTCGGGACTGGCAATGCATCGAATTGAGTGTATAAAACACAGTTAAGTGACAGACAATTTATGACAACCCCAGCAAGGAGCTTTCAAGGCAAGTGAGAAGCAGAGGTGTTATTCTATTGCCATCCTCTGCAGAGTCTTCCTTGGTGCCTCTCTTCCAAGAACTGACCCTGGTTAGCTTCTGAGATCTGACCAGATTGGGCTATACCTTGTCACCTTCTCTCCACACAATGGATCAATAGAGACAGACAATATCTACATTTTGGGAGACTACTCTATTTCAGTCTGTAGTAGTGCACTGCTGACCCAGCAGCACCGTGGTAGAATGTTGGGACGCCAACGGACCTACGGCCTTCTGGTCGCACCGCACCCCCACTCCTCATCCCCCTATGAGTCACGGGTCATGAACTATCTGGCTCAGTCACCGGGCGCAGGGACAATGGTCTTGCCCCCAGGTGAGGATTAGGCTCAGACGCTTACGCTCCTCTCCGCACGTAGCCAGGTGAGATCATGCATCACATGATGATCTCCCGACCTCCCGCCTCCCGCTCTCCCGGAACTCCCCCCGGTCCTCCCTCCTACACGCCCCCGATAGAATAACAATAAAAGGTGCCAGGAACCAGCACGCGAGAGACTCGCTAGGAACACGGACCTCCGGGCTCCCGCTGCTGGCGATCTCCACCAGATGTTATCTCCGCGTCTCGTCTCGTTCTTACGCTGACCACGTGGGTCGACTACACAGTCAGTGACTTGAAGTCTGAAGCAGAGGTGGGATCCAGCAGGTCCTCACAGGTTCCCGAGAGTAGGTGACTAATTATTTGTGGGTGCCGAGAGGGGGTTACTAATTGGTGATTTTGCCACGTGATTTTTGCCTTAGTTACACCCCTCCTCTCAGCAGTAGTGCGCAGAACTTGAAGCAGTCTAGCAGGAGGTGCACCAGCATGCGTGGCAGCCTGCATTCGTTTCTCGCCCAAGGACTGGCGCAGCGCCTGTGTCCTTGCCACAGCCCCGCCCAGCAATGCCACGCCCCCGGAATGCCCCACCCAGCCCCACTGACGCTACGTGACTGTTTGAATCCCACCACCATGGGAATCTGTTACTAATTTTTTTGGATCCCACCACTCACTTGGTCTTTACGCGAGAGCCATGGTGTAGTGGTTAAGATCAGGTGGATTCTAATCTGGAGAACTGAGTTTGATTCCTCACTCCTCCACCTGAGTGGCGTAGGCTTATCTGGTGAACCAGATGTGTTTCTGCACTCCTACATTCCTGCTGTGTTACCTTGGGCTAGTCACTGATCTTCAGAGATCTCTCAGCCCCACTTACTTCTGTTGCGGGGACAGGAAGGAAAAGGAGCTTGTAAGCCACAGTGAGTCTCCTTACAGGAGAGAAAGGTGGGGTATAAATCCAAATTCTTCTTCTATTACATTGCATGCAACATCCCCAAAACAGACATCTCTCATTTTACGATGTGAAAAGAAGTTTACCCCCATTTTCTGTATGGACTAAATAAAATTCAGTGGAGTGACCAGGCTCAGATTAGATTGATTGCAGAACCAGATTTTGTGTACCTGCGTAGGGTATGCTACGCCGGATTTGAAACGGGCCAGCATTGGTTGCAGACAAAAGCATGGATGCAGATGCTGACTGCGTCTTCACTATCAATCCAGTTCATCCAGTTTAAACTTATCTTTACTCGAAGACACCTCCCAATTCCAATGAACCAAGTTGGTTCTTAAGAAGATAAAGTTCATTAGTATTGATATTGAATTGCTGTAAATGTTGGAGGAAAACCAAGTGCACTGCATGATTAAGAGATGATTGCTGGATATAGAATTACAAGAGCTAGAATCCATTCCACCAGGAGTCTGCTCCCCTCGGTCGCTGGGCATTTTGCCATCTTACAGATCAGTAGCCCCTCACTTTAATAATTTAATTTCCTCCCAACAGCGACATGATTTTTCATTAGCCACTATGAATATGTTACCTTCCGCTCTCCTCCGGGAAAGATTTAACAAAATCCCACTTAAAGACAGACTCTGTCCTTGTTCCTCGAAGGAGATAGAAACTGTGCGGCTTCCGTGCCACTGCTTTTATGCAAATGTTCGGAAAACTTTAATTCACCCTCCAATAAACTCATATAGCACCTCATTTGATGTGAGAATTGTGAGATCTATTTATTAGCTGATTTTAACCCAAGTGTTACTAATACAGTAGCTAAATTTCTTGCCTTAGCCGTAAGATTAAGAGAACAGTGTTCGTTAAGTTGATTTTAAAGTTTTGTATTTAACCTTTTATGCCAATAAAGGAGGTGGTGGTGATGAGGATGAGGGGATACAAACTGCTATGTATTAATCCTTAGAGCCAGTGTGTTGTAGTGGTTAAGAGCAGGTGCATTTTAATCTGGAGGAACCGGGTTCGATTCCCCGCTCTGCTGCCTGAGCTATGGAGGCTTATCTGGGGAATTCAGATTAGCTTGTGCACTCCCACACATGCCAGCTGGGTGGCCTTGGGCTAGTCACAGTTCTTCTGAGGTCTCTCAGCCCCACCTACCTCACAGGGTGTTTGTTGTGAGGGGGGAAGGGAAAGGAGATTGTGAGCCCCTTTTGACTCTCCTACAGGAGAGAAAGGGGGGATATAAATCCAGAGGTGGGATCCAGCAGGTTCTCACCCATTCCCGAGAGTGGGTTATTCATTATTTGTGTGTGCCGAGAGGGGGTTACTAATTGGGTCTGCTTTTCCATTAGGTCCAAAAATCATAAAGTCCTGTTGTTTCCTATGTGGCTGGTTAGCGAAGGTAGAAAACGAGATAATTCTCCCGGTTGGGCTGTTTTAAAAACATGTTTTAGAAATATGGTAAAGTTCCTTGTTTAAGGAAAATATCCTTCTTTTGATTTCTAGAAACAAAATTAAGTATTTGAAAGTATTAAGTATTTGACAGGTAGTCAATTAGAAAAGAAGTAGTTGTTTCTGTTGGCAGTAGACGACAGGACTTGCTATAATGAGTTTAAATTATGGACAGAAAGATACCAGCTGGAAATTAGGAACTTTTTTTTACAGTAAAAGTTTTTTACAGTAACAGAGAAATTATTAATGCCCCGCTCCCGGAATGCCCGGCCACGCCCCGATCGTGCCCCGCCCAGCCCCATTGGTGCTACCCCACTGTTTGAATCCCACCACCATGGGAACCTGTTACTAAAATTTATGGATCCCACCACTGTATAAATCCAAACTCTTCTTCTTCTATCACTGAGGCACAGTTCCTCCCCGAGGGGAAATGACTCCTGCTCCAAAGAAGCCATTAATGAGCTCTGCAAAATAAATAATAATAATAAACATATCTAGGGACTGCTGCCAATTTTTTTTTTTAATCTTGCACTTTTGTGAAGATAGCCTTCTGCCCTGATGGAACAAAACAACCCATTAAAAAGAATGGCAAGTAAGATCCCATTCAGAGAGATAAATTGCAGCCTCCTGATTCATGTCAGCCGCACATTGTGCAAAAGCCCCCTTTCCCGAGATAAGCAATGAGTTGATGCACTAAAGAAAACCCAGCTGGAGGCAAACATTATTCACAGGCCAGCTCTTCCCCTCCGCTCCCCAACAACTTCCCCCCTCCCACAAAAATACCAAACGCATTCAATCACGCCTGCAAATATTAGCTTTAATCTTAAGTAAAAAACACAAATCTTACATTTGCTATTGGGCAGTTTAAATGCTTTGGCGAGCTTCCCAGGTAAACCACGGCAGTTTTGGAGAGGAAGAGACCGAGGTAGCCGTTCAAACTTAGCCGGTTCCAACAAAGCACGTCAGATAGCTTTCAAAACGAAAAAAGGTCATGCTTTATGCTAGAGAAACATTTGTAACAATAGGAGGGACAGTGGCGACTTTTGTAATTAAAAAAAAAAAGACTTTATACAGATACCCAGGAAGAAACGAGAGTTCATTCATAGGGCTGTCTTAATAGCATTATAGGCCCCCGGGCAAAGCAGTGAATGAGATACGTACACACGTATATACGTGTGCAGAGGTGACCGTGATACTAAACCAGAGGTGAATATCAATGTTCACTTGTTGAGAGCCAGTATGGTGTAGTGGTTAAGAGCTGGAGCACTCTAGTCTGGAGAAACGGGTTAGATTCCCCACTCTGCCGCTTGAGCTGTGGAGGTTTATCTGGGTAACCAGATTAGCCTGTTGCACTCCAACACATGCCAGCTGGGTGACCTTGGGCTAGTCACAGTTCTTCTGAGCTCTCTCAGCCCCACCCACCTCACAGGGTGTTTGTTGTGGGGGGGGGGGAAAGAAAGGAGATTGTAAGCCCCTTTAAGTCTCCTTACAGGAGAGAAAGGGGGGATATAAATCCAAACTCCTCTTTTTCTTATCATGAAAATTAGCATTCATATTGTTCATTAACTTTGGTAAAACACAAGCTAAATATGCATTTTCCAAAAAACATTTGCAGTTCAGTATAGTATTTATTTATTTATTGACAGCAAGTCACAACAAACATAAATGAGCATGGGATTCCTATGTTGTGGGCCTCCCAAGCAACAGCCCGGTGCCCCTATGCATTAAGACGGCCCTGTTCATTCACAGACATTTCAAATATTCTACATCTGATGGTCCTTTCCAAAAAGAAGCGAAGAAGAAGAGTTTGGATTTATATCCCCCCTTTCTCTCCTATAGGAGACTCAAAGGGGCTTACAATCTCCTTGCCCTTCCCCTGTCACAACAAACACCCTGTGAGGTAGGTGGGGCTGAGAGAGCTCTAAGAAGCTGTGACTAGCCCAAGATCACCCAGCTGGCGTGTGTGGGAGCGCACAGGCTAATCTGAATTCCTCAGATAAGCCTCCACAACTCAAGTGGCAGAGCTGGGAATCAAACCTGGTTCCTCCAGATCAGAGTGCACCTGCTCTTAGCCACTACGCCACTGCTCCTCGGGGATGCTGCACTATTTCCTTTGATTTCCTCTGCTCAGGGATGCTGCACTATTTCCTCTGATTTTGTTGTCACAATCACCCTGAAAGGTAGGCCAAGGAGAGGCCCAGTGATTCTCCAATCCTCCGCCAAGCTTCACGAACGAACAGCGCTTGAAGTTTCCTGGCCCCTCTGCCACTCAGGAACAGCGCTCTCTGTTTAAACTGAGGCTACTGATGGTATATGTTATGTGAAGTGTTAGAAACCCAGCGAATCCATTTAGCGGTAATTGTCGAGATTGAAGGCAACAGAAAAGGGGGGGGGGAGAGAAATCTGACACGTACCATAAGATTTCAGAGCCCAACAGTTACTCCGTCTCTTTCTCACTTCTATCGTTTTCTGGTTTACGACAAGACTGATTTGTAAAAAGCCTTAACACAACCCCCGTGACTCAACCGTTCCCGATGTTTATTGGCATGTTCCAAGAACCGCCAACTGCTTTCAATCTGTGACCTGATTTCACCCTCATTTCCACCCTTTGCTAGCAAGCAGGCCAGGAGAACCAAATCACATAATCAAATTAAATTAGAGTCAGAGACCAGAAACACGGGCTGAGCACCAGCTGGGGGAGGCCAAGGGTCAGCGTCCAGAAGAATCGTCTCCAGCACTGAGGGGCCTCTCTGCTCCATCCTAGAGCTTCTCTTTGCATGCAAGCAAAGAAAGGCAGAAGGTTGGCATGTGGAAACACACAGCTGCCTTATACTGAATCTGACCAATAGTCCACCAGGGTCAGTATTGTCTACTCAGGGTGGAAGCAGCTCTCCAAGGTTTCTGGTTGAGGCCTTTCTCATCACCTATTGCAGTGGTGGCGAACCTTTGGCACTCCAGATGTTATGGACTACAATCCCCATCAGCCCCTGCCAGCATGGCCAATTGACTATGCTGGCAAGGGCTGATGGGAATTGTAGTCCATAACATCGGGAGTACCAAAGGTTTGCCACCACGGACCTATTGCCTGAGCCTTTATTGGAGATGCCAGTAATCGAACCTGGTCCCTTCTGCGTGTCAAACAGATGCTCTCCCCAGAGGTGGGATCCAGCAGGTTCTCACCAGTTCCCGAGAGTGGGTTACTAGTTATTTGTGTGTGCCGAGAGGGGGTTACTAATTGGGTCTGCTTTTCCGTTAGAAATTCCATTAGAAATTCCAAAAATCATAAAGTCCTGTTGTTTCCTATGTGGCTGTTTAGCGAAGGTAGAAAACGGGATAATTCTCCCTGTTGGGCTGTTTTGAAAACATGTTTTAGAAATATGGTAAAGTTCCTTGTTTAAGGCAAGTATCCTTCTTTTGATTTCTAGAAACAAAATTAAGTATTTGAAAGTATTAAGTATTTGACAGGCAGTCAATTAGAGGAGAACTAGTTGTTTCTGTTGGCAGTAGACGATAGGACTTGCTATAATGAGTTTAAATTATGGACAGAAAGATACCAGCTGGAAATTAGGAACTTTTTTTTACAGTATGAGTTTTTTACAGTAACAGAGAAATTATTAATGCCCCGCCCCCGGAATGCCCGCCCCCGCCCCCCGTCATGCCCTGCCCAGCCTCATTGGCGCTACGCCACTGTTTGAATCCCACCACCATGGGAACCTGTTACTAAAATTTTTGGATCCCACCACTGGGTGGAACCTCTTTTCCTTCACCTTGAGCCCATGACTCCTGGTCCTAGTCTCTGGAGCAGCAGAAGACAAGCTTGCTTCCTCGCCCAGATGACATCCCTTCAAACATCTAAACATGGCTATCATGTCACCTTTTAACCTTCTCTTCATCAAACTAAACATCCCATGGAGCCACCACAACTCCCCTTGCATGTCCACTGGAAGCAGGTCCTTTGAAAAGGCAGCACTTGTATACAGTCTGGTGACCCAGCAAGTGAGGATTCATGTTGGCAATGGGTATGATCCAAGGGTTGAAGACCACTGCTGTTATCAGCTACTGACTGGTGATCTCCAGATTCTTTCCATTCTTAGACTCATCCCCAGCTCCATCTGCATAGGCCCTTGCCTCCTCACCATAGGTCCTGGACTGCTCACAGCTCATCTTGCCTTCACACCTTAAGATCTTAAGAACATAAGATGGCCTTTTCTAGATCAGAGCAGTGTTCCATATAGTCCAATGTCCTATCTCACACAGTGGCCAACCAGTTCTTCTGGAAGGCCAACGACAGGGCGTAGAGGTCAAGGCCTGCCCCTGTTGCCTTCTGGCACTAAGATTCAGAGGTTTTCTGCCTCTGAACACAGAGGTTCCCTTTCGTCACCACGGTTCATTTATGTTAATTCTGTTTAGCTTCTGAGATCTGATGAGAATGGGCCAGGTTGGGCTACCTGGCACGCTACCCATCCATAACTACCCATGCAGACTTAGAAGAAGAAGAAGCGTTTGGATTTATATCCCCCCTTTCTCTCCTGCAGGAGACTCAAAGGGGCTTACAATCTCCTTGCCCTTCCCCCACTCACAACAAACACCCTGTGAGGTGGGTGGGGCTGAGAGAGCTCAGAAGAACTGTGACTAGCCCAAGCTCACCCAGCTGGCGTGTGTGGGAGTGTACAGGCTAATCTGAATTCCCCAGATAAGCCTCCACAGCTCAGGCAGCAGAGCTGGGAATCAAACCCGGTTCCTCCAGATTAGATACACGAGCTCTTAACCTCCTATGCCACTGCTGCTCTTTAGGCAGATATACTTCCATGCTTTCAGAACCACATTTGTAAACCACGGATCTTGAACTATGAGATCGCGTTCATCAACCACGCATCAGATCTGTGCGAAGCACGATGGTTACTGGCACCTTTAAGCTGCCAAATTATGGTCCAGCCATTCAGAACACAAGCAAGGTAGATGCAGGAGGATGCTTGGATTGTGAAGTCATAGGCCCCTTCCGCACATGCAGAATAATGCACTTCCAATCCACTTTCAGTGCACTTTGCAGCTGTGCGGAATAGCAAAATCCACTTGCAAACAGTTGTGAAAGTGGATTGAAAGTGCGTTATCCTGCCTGTGCGGATGGAGCCATAGGCAGACATTTCAATCATTGGGTCATACAAGGGTGGGCAGACCAAGCATCAAACTCAACCACCACCACCACCACCTCCACCACCTCTTCCTCTTTCTTCTTCTGAAGCTGCATTACACAGAATCAGACTTTCTGTGAAGGTGAGCCCTCAGCATTGCAAGCCCCCCCCCCCCCCGGTATCCTGTTTAATTTTTTAATTAGCAGTGTCAAAGACTGAGCCTTGGTTGTTCCACATGCAAGACATGTGCTCTGCCACCGAACCGACATCCTAACCCAGCAACATCACTGTGACACATGACAGAGAAATACTGTATACTTTCATTATTATTGCTATGAAAGCGACCTACCCTTCATTTATTAATGCAGAAGCCGTTTCCTCCATAAATGCACATTTTCAAAAACTGAAGAGCAATTTATTTCATTTACATTTGTTCTATTATTTATATTCAGTCAATGGAAAAGCCCGAAGGTGGCTCACAATACTCATTTTTTTTTTAAAAAAAGCAACAAAACATGAACGCGCTCAAATCACAACAGATTTTTTTTTAAAAAAACCCACTATTAGCACAGCAATTTATCAGATAGAATGTAAAGTAGTTCTGTTTTAGCCGGCTGCCCTATCTGCTGCAAATTTTCAATATCCTCTAAAAGTGGATACAGAAAGATGCTGTAGAGCAGGGGTGTCCAACTCTGGCCTTCCAGAGGTCCATGGGCTACAATTCCCATCAGCCCCTGCCAGCATGGGTATTGTAGTCCATGAACTCAGGTGGTATCATCAGGAGAGTCTCCTGAAAAATCCCTCAAATTTTGGTGATGCTAACCTAAAAACTGCGCCCCCTGCAGGCCAAAAACTGAAAAACCACCAAAAATACAAAACACACACAAACGAACTTGAAATTTTTGTGCCTTCCTCTAGGGAGCCCGGGGACATGGGGTACCCCATGTCCCCTGGGCAAATATGCCACTGGTCAGACCACAGCCACACAGCCCAGAAAACCCACAACACCCAACTGATTGCACCTGTGAAAGCCTTGAACAATACATCGGCTACTTCTGAGGTAAACAGGCAGGAAGAGTTTCCCTAAATATTTATTTCTTTTAAGGATTTCTATAGAGCCCACCTGCCACCAGGTTTCTGGAGTGGCAGACAGCAAACAAAAAATCAAGAGTAAAACAGCAGAACAATTTAAAACAAAGGTCCACCAAAATACCAAACCACTCTAAGGGAAACAAACCAAAGTTTGCATGAGGCACACCACTTGGCCTCCACCAAATGCATTCCCATTTTGTTTCACTCCGAGGGAGACCCATTATCCTAATTTTCTCACTTGCAAGTTCTCTCTCTCTGAAGAGTTCTCTTTGTTAAGGGGCAAAGCCGCAAAGCCAAAATAGGCCATAAAAATTATCAACAGCTGGCAGGCTCAAGGGTAGGGCCTCTTGACCCAAAAAGCTGCCCTTGAGGGGGAAAAAATATACTGGAGACGCAAACTGATGAAGCAACAGTGTCATTCTGCACAAAGATTAATGTCTTGTGACTCAAATGGACCCCGGAGCAGCAGCGCAACACTGGGACAAAATCCAGCCAAGCTTTCCTCTTTTCTTTTTCCTCCAGAAATTCGTGGCCACGTTTCCAGGCCAACTACTAAAACAGGAAGTTCCCTTCGCCCATTCTGGATTACACCGGCCTTGGGTTTGGCCAGAGAACAATTGTGACCAGCAAGAGGAAACCAACAAGCATCTTTGCGTGCCGTCAGGGAAGCGTACAAAACATCGGAGAGCTAACTGCTCACCGCGGAAATATTCCAGAATCGTAAATTTTCTTCTTACATCAGTCTGGAATTAATAGCTTTCTAGGTTGACCGCTGGCACAAATTAAAACTCTCCACGACCACAACCACCGGCTTGCTCTGTTCTTCGAGGCACTTATTGTGGCTCATAAATCAATAGAGCCTAAACACGGCTGAACCTTGTAACTAGATAGGAGGATTTTTTTTTTATTGGCATATGGGTTGGTACGGTTACCACGAAAATAAGATTCAAGAGCAAAACAAGGCCTGACATTTCCAGAAATAATTTTACTCCAGATCAGATAAAAATGTTATGGAGAGCAAGATCCAGACAGAAAAACAAACTAGCCGTCCATGGCAAGATTCCTCCCCAAAGGATTGGGAAGGGGGCTGGGGAGGCAAAGAATAATTTATTAAAGCACCGACTCATTTGGAAAAACAATTGGTAACATTGGGGGAGTACGAAACAGAAGCTTCTGGGGTTTTCCATTTTTGAACAAGAGGGATGCTTTTTAAAACAAGTTTTTACTCGCATAAAAAGCATAGTAAGAATATGTGCACGTAAGTCACGAGAGGAGCAGCAGTGGCATAGGAGGTTAAGAGCTCGTGTATCTAATCTGGAGGACCCGGGTTTGATTCCCAGCTCTGCCGCCTGAGCTGTGGAGGCTTATCTGGGGAATTCAGATTAGCCTGGGCACTCCCACACACGCCAGCTGGGTGACCTTGGGCTAGTCACAGTTTCTCGGAGCTCTCTCTCAGCCCCACCTACCTCACAAGGTGTTTGTTGTGAGGGGGGAAGAGACCTTGCTAAGGAGATTGTCAAAAAAGCCCCTTTGGAGTCTCCTGTTGGAGTAGGGGAATATAAATCCAAACTTCTTCATGTCTTCTCTTCTTCATGCAGGCATTAGATGCATCATTTACTTACATATACAATACACATATGTGCAACACAACTCCAAGGATATGAGTATTGTTCAAATGAGAACAATTTCAGCAACAATTAATATAGTTCATGTTTGACTCCCTATAGAAGTGACCAGGGTTCACCATGTTATGAAATTTAAGGTCAGAGCAAACAGACAAAAAAGAAAAATCAGAAAATCACAACATAACAGTTCCCTTGCCAGTTATTGGTGTTTGGAATATGCTGCCACAGGAGGTGGTGATGGCCACTAACCTGGATAGCTTTAAAAAGGGCTTGGACAGATTTATGGAGGAGAAGTCGATCTATGGCTACCAATCTTGATCCTCCTTGATCTCAGATTGCAAATGCCTTAGCAGACCAGGTGCTCAGGAGCAGCAGCAGCAGAAAGCCATTGCTTTCACATCCTGCATGTGAGCTCCAAAAGGCACCTGGTGGGCCTCTGCAAGTAGCAGAATGTTGGACTAGATGGACTCTGGTCTGATCCAGCAGGCTAGTTCTTATGTTCTTATGTTCTTATATTGTATGAAATTCACACCACAGATTAATTTCCTAATATATGGACTAGAGCATAGCAAAAATGGCTCATCGTAACAAAACTATTCATCTGTAGGACTTTTATCAAGAGATTTTAGCTCTGCTTAATCTTAATTGCCATGGCAATAAACTTTGCCATTCGCAACGTTGTCAATTTATTTCTATCCGCGAGGAGTGTCACAAGTTTATTCAAAACCGCTCTCCCTCACAATCGTAATAAGATACTTCCAAGGTATCTTCCCCAATCTGCCGGAAACCTCAGATACCAAAAGGTCACATGGGCCAGATCTTCAATAGATCCGTGGGTGCAACAGCAAAGTCGTCCATCAAATGAAGTCCTATTATCGGGGCCCTTCACTACTGACAGTTTCAAAATGTCTATAGGATCTTTAGAGAATGCTTAGTAATCAGCAAACTATCAAAGTGCAGATTATCAAAGTAAGCCAGAACAGTTGAAGTGGGAGAAAGAAACTTGTATAAAGGAGCTGATTTCAGGATACTAAGTAACTCGAAATCTGCTTGAGCATTTACATCCAGTAGTCTTTGTTTAATTAAAAGCCTGCATATAAGAGGAATCAAAATTCCTTGGGTATTACTCTGAAAACCCTCATTTAGCCACTGAAGACAATATCTCGGTGTGCCATGATTTGCTACTCATCTCCTCATAGGTCAAAGTTATAAACCAGGGGTTGGCAACCTTTAACACTCAAAGAGCCACTTGGACCTGTTTTCCAGGGAAAAGAAAACGCTTGGAGCCGCAAATACTTTTTGACATTTAAAATGAAGATAACACTGTATATATTGTTTTGTTACCTTTACGCTTTGTATAAACAATTATAGTGTGTTATGAAATCCATGAAGTGCTAGGCAGCTGGGACAGGAAAGCTGGAAGTGGCTTGGGATAACTGTCTCGGGCTGTGCCTCTCTAGGAACGGGGACTCTTTCCCATTAACCCTTAGGGCGACTCTCCGAAGGAAGCTGAGAGGACCCAAGCCACAGGGAGCCGCAGTACAAGGACAAAAGAGCCGCATGCGGCTCCGGAGCCGCAGGTTGCAGACCCCTGTAAACGATGACAATAAGAGGAAGATCTTCAGCCAGAACTTAGTAACTTTATGAACTAATGCCACTGTTGGGGGTATGTTTTTGTATGTTTTTATTGTGAGCCCTCCTGAGTTCTATGGGAGATTTGGTGGGATATAAATGTAAAGAATAAAATAACAATAACTCTTACCTAATAACTGATAGAGTTGAACTTCAGGGTGTTTAATTTCACCAGGTTCAGCCAAAGCCTTGACAGGGCAAGCTCCATACAATCCTACCTGTCATTCAATTGATCATTCTTTCCCTAACACAGGGCAGTAGCAAGGGGGAACCACGCCCAGGGCACGTGTGTGCCCTGTGCTCCTGCCATGCCCCTGGAATGCCCCATCCATGCCCCCACCAGGGCACTCGCCTGGTGCATCGTGCCCCCCCACCCCATTGGCACTATAAAAAGGTAAAGTTTCCCCTTCAGTCATGTTCGACCCTGGGGTGTCGCTGCAAGCAGTGATTTTATAGGCAAGCCTCTTTGTGGGGTAGTTTGCCATTGCTTTCCCTGGATATTCTTTACCCCCTAGCTATTTACCGACCAAGAAATGGATGGATGGCTGAGTTGACCATGAGCCAGCTGCCAGGATATCTGACCCACAGGGGGCTCGAACTCCTGACCGAGTGAGTGGCAGTGCAAGCACTTAACCACTACGCCATGCTCCTCCATTGGCACTATGCCACTGCCCTAACAACTTATTTATTTCACAGCAGATCCTTGAAGTGACAACCTTATACAGTATTAACTCTTCATACCGACAAATCAAAAAGTAATGTTTAAAACAACAGGGGCCCATATCTGAATTTAAGCATTTTCTTCTTTGTTACCTCCTTTCATTCTGTCTAAGGGCAGCGTGGTGTAGTAGTTAAAGCATCAAGACACCAATCAGGGAAACCCCAGTTTGAATTGTCACTCTGCCATGGAAGGTTGGATCACTTTCTCTCAGCCTAGCCTACATCGCAGGATTATTGTGAAAATAGAAAGGTGGAGGAAATAATTATTTTGTTGCACTGGAAACTCATGGGGAGAAAAGCCATCGATAAATACCTATATAAAACAAATATGTCAATAAGGTTATTGTCGAAGGCCCAGAAACCACACAACACCCCAATAAGGTTATTGCTGATTTAGTTTTGATTCTTTACAGTAGCCTTTTTAATGCTTCATAGTAGCAAATCCAGGCTTGGCCCATTTCTTTTTCCCAATTGTATCAGACTGAGAATTACAATTCAGAGTAGCCAAATGTACCTTACGCCTTTCACTGTGAAGGTCTTGCAAGAAAAGAAACAATCACGAATACACACGGCTCTAGCCTATTTTGTGCGCATGCCAACCTTTCTTGGCTGGACATTGCTTGCACAGAAAGGAAAGGGACAACGCACAATTGTAGAAAAAGAAATCAGGAGGACAGATTGTGTTGTCCTAGGAATAGCCTGATTTGCAAAAAACAAAAAAAACAACCCAGCTCTGAATCCCTGGAAACATTTTAATCTCAACTGTTGGTCTCAAATAGAGGGTCTTTCAGACTGAAGAGCGACACACTGTTACTCCAGCTTGTAGCTCCGGCTTGTAGCCTGTTATCCCCATTGCAACATATCTAAGAAACCGGTGCCAGTTCTCAAGGAGTTCCAATAAAATGAAAAGGACACAAAGTCGCAGCCTAGAAATTCCAGCCGGGCTTGTTCTTTGCTTCTCCACACAGTCTAAGTTTTCATTAATGTGAGATTTTATGGATTACGATGACAAAGAACTATTTTTTGGACAGAAGTTTGCTGTTAGAGGTAATGAGGAGGCTCAAGGTTTTTAAACCAACGGCATTTACAAAATCGTGCCTGGGAACCCAGTCCAGGCTTGAATTACACTATCCCCCCAAAAGGTGGTGCATCACGGAACTTTACAGAACATATAGTTTGAACATTGCTAAGATTCAGGCTATTTTTGTAAAAGAAATGTTGTCCATAAGAACGTGGTTGCCAGAACAGCAAGGTTTTTTTTTAAAGAAAAAGTTCACATAAAAGAAAAAAATAAATACAACTATGAACTAAAATAAAGCAGGGAATATTATTCTTTTTATGTTTGTAATGTCCCGTTTGAGAAAGAGTTCCAGCAAACTCAAAAAGATCTTGCACGCAGTTTGGTGTCAATTTTGATCGGTCCTAAAAAAAAGGCATGGGAGGGGAGATGCCATGGTATAGCCCCGGGGTGGTAAACCTTTGGCACTCCAGATGTTATGGACTACAATTCCCATCAGCCCCTGCCAGCATGGCCAATTGGCTATGCTGGCAAAGGCTGATGGGAATTGTAGTCCATAACATCTGGAGTGCCAAAGGTTTGCCACCACTGGTTATAGCCCGATCTTGTCAAGTTTCAGAAGCTAAGCAGGGTCAGTACTTGGGAAGGGAGACCACCAAGAAAGGCTCTGCAGAGAAAGTCAATGGCAAACCACCTCTACAATGGCAAACCACTTCTACTTCTCGCTTGCATTGAAAGCCCCTTGCTGGGGTAGCCAGAAGTCAGCTGTGACTTGGCAGAACTTTACACCCACCCACAATAAAAAGCATAGCAGGGATTATGTTCTTGTTTTAAAATGAGAAATAGGTTAGGAATGTTAAGCAGGTTAAAAAAAACACTTTGACTTTTACAAGTACCGTATATACTTGTGTATAAGTCGATCCGAGTATAAATCGAGGCACCTAGTTTTACCACAAAAATCTGGGAAAACTTATTGACTCGTGTATAAGTCGAGGGTGGGAAATGCAGCACAAGGTTTCATTACTGCTGAGGATCATTCGCCTTTCGACCTGACCTGTTTAACCTGTAGTCCGTGGCTCCAGATTCTTTCCAACACAGAGAGCAGGGCGCCTCCACCATTCCCCCACTGCCCCAGAGAGAAGGCAGCCGCCTTTTCCCTGGGGCAGAGGGGGTTCCGTGTTCGGCGCCTCTTCTCAAGCCTGATCCATTTGTTAAAGTAAGTGGGGCTCGCTGAGGGGATCCTGACTTCAGCCAGAGGTAAGTCGAGGGGGCATTTTTCAGCCTAAAAAAAGGGCTGAAAAACTCAACTTATACGTGAGTATATACGGTAACATAAAACAGAGGGGAGGCAATTAGACCAGGGAGTCTCAGGTTCAAATCTCCAGCCCATCCTAAAGCATTGCCTCCCCCTTTGAGTTTCTAAATTACATTTTATCGATCATTAGCTGTGCTGCTATCAGTTTTGCCATTTAGGATGTGCTGCATTTAACATTTCAGTTTTTAATAATATGACTTCTATATTTTGTCACGGGTCTTTGGATGATACAAAAACGGAACAAAATCAGACCAAACCAGGATCTCCGACAGCAACACGATTTGAGAATCAGCAAAATATGGATTTTGCAGACATCAACCTCAAAACAACAAAAAAAGGAAAAAAACTACAGGATCACCAGGCAAAACAAACTTTATTCATCTACTTTTTACAGAGAAATAGCAAATGAACGAACTGCAGGCACAGGAAACACCTGTGAGGGATCTCCCCAGAGAACCTCCTGCAACGCAGAAAATGGCAGGTGCGAGCAGCAGAAACTAAAGAAAGAGGTTTGGGCGGGAGAAATAAAGCATTTATTTCTGCTTGCGTTCACTCAGGAGACAGAATCGTCTTCAACCCAGATTTTGGGGGGGAGAGGAGGAGGAGGAGGAGGAGTTTGGATTTACATACCCCCTTTCTCTCCTGAAAGGAGACTCAAAGGGGCTTAAAATCACCTTTCCCTTCCCCCCCCCCCCACAACAAACACCCTGGGAGGTGGGCTGAGAGAACTCTGAAGAACTGTGATTAGTCCAAGGTCACCCAGCTAGCGTGCTGGAGTGCACAAGCTAATCTGGTTCCCCAGATAAGCCTCCACAGCTCAAGTGGCAGAGTGGGGAATCAAACCCGTTTCTCCAGATTAGTGTGCACCTGCTCTTAACCACTTCACCCCGCTGGCTCTCTGGGAAAAGAGTGCTAATTTAGCCATTTTTTAAAAACCCGGGTTGAGAGAAATGTAACAGGCTGAATTCATTTGGGGGGAAAGAGCTGTGCAAAGTTCTTCCCCAAAATGCTTTTTATAACGTCCTAATGATGGTATATTTGTGCTGTGAAGAATCCACCAAGGATACAGATGAACAGTCAGCTTATACCAGAGATACCTGGATCCAGACCACAGCTTCTCCCTCATCAAAACTTTTATAGCCTTCCTGAACAAGCCAAAACATCAGGCGGGGAACAGGCACAATTTGCGGGGGCTTGTGACTGCAAGGAGGCTATTCTGTGTTGTGAGACTATATGGTCTACTTATGCGATTTTATTTTTGAAACTGATTTTTTCCCCTTGCACGGCTCATGAGATTTTACGTGCACGAAGGGATCATGAGGCAGAAGGAGGCAGGGCTTACATTTTAAGAAGAAGAAGAGTTTGGATTTATATCCCCCCTTTCTCTCCTGCAGGAGACTCAAAGGGGCTTACAATCTCCTTGCCCTTCCCCCCTCACAACAAACACCCTGTGAGGTAGGTGGGGCTGAGAGAGCTCCGAAGAACTGTGACTAGCCCAAGGTCACCCAGCTGGTGTGTGTGGGAGTGCACAGGCTAATCTGAATTCCCCAGATGGGAATCAAACCCGGTTCCTCCAGATTAGATACACGAGCTCTTAACCTCCTACGCCACTGCTGCTCCTTAACATGGTTTAAAGCCTGGAGAAGCAATGCCTAGCTAGCCCTTAAAAAAATCTTCTACGTATCTGAAAAAAGCAAAATATTTCATTCCAGTTTTTTGGCAGCAAAGTTGCAAACCACACATAATCACCAACTAGCGGACAGCGGCAAGAGAGAAATGCAAAAAGAGAGAGAGAGAGAGAGAGAGAGAGAGAGAGAGAGAGAGAGAGAGAGAGAGAACATAAATTCCTGGAGCAGCCCTTCCCGTGGTGTTCAAAAGCCAGCTCCGCATTTGCTGCATTCTTGAGCGGAAAACTACGATTTGCCAAAGCGAATCAAGAGCAAACTGGATGCCGGTGCCGCATGACTTCATGCAACACTTCTCCACAGAAACAGCAATGCCCATCTTGGAAACCGTTCGTCCTCTCCAGCAACCCTGACAACGCCGCGATTTAGCATGAAGACCCAGGAAGCATCAATTGACCCTAATTGGGCTATTTTAAGCCCATGCTCAAAGATGGCAAAGACAGGCTCTTTCGCCTTGCGTAAGGAGGAACTTGGTGTCGAGGAAAACATTGGCAGCTGTTGAACTCTGGCCAAAGTTTGCTTCCCTTCCCACAGAGAAGCTCCCTTGCCTAGCAGCAAAACACAACCACAACCTGAAAGGGGGGGGGAAGAAACCCAGAAAGGGGCAATTAACGGGAGGATCCTGCAGAACAGCTCTGTACAAGGATTCATATCACTGTGGCATTGTCAATGTCCATGATCTCTAAACAGAGTCAAACAAGCACAACCATTGTTGTGAGATGTTTACCATTTCAACAGGGCAAGGGAAGATAAGTTATTACAAGCATGACGAAAGGCAGTGTGATGTAGTGGCCAAGAGAGTAAGATTTGGGAGATCTGAGTTCCAATGCTGTCTCTACCATCACACACATACATATCAGTGGTGGGATCCAAAAATTTTAGTAACAGGTTCCCTCGCCAGCCCCCCCTCAGCAAAGGGGGCAGAGGCGTACCTAGGCAAACCTGAGCCCTGAGCAAAACCTGAGTTGGATGCCCCCCCCATGGGCAGCCACCCCACCACGACCCCAAAAAACTTTTTTGTACCAGGTAATTTCTAAATCATCATCACATTATAGAAAATTCCCCAACTCACAAATCTGAACACAGCCATGGTGAAACACACAGGTTCTTTGATAGAGACTGGTGAGATAAAAGGTATGAAAGGCTGAGAATCTATGAATTGCAGTACCTGGAAGGGATTCACCCAGTTCAGGGAGTTACATTATTAGTTGCAATTGCTATATGGAACCTTCACGTTCAAAGGCAGGATGCCTCTCGGGGAGGCGAGGGCGTGGAGAGGGAAAAGCGGACCCAATTAGTAACCCCCTCTCGGCACACACAAATAATTAGTAACCCACTCTCGGGATCTGGTGAGAACCTGCTGGATCCCACCTCTGCATTTACCCTTCTTCCATGCACCTACCCCATCCATGTCCATAAATGTGAATAGGGTGCTTGAGTAAGACACTCAGATCTCCACTGTCCCCGTTCACATGTTACTGCCCACATCGACACATACCTGCTTTTAAAAAGAGCTAATGCACATTCACTTTACAAATGAAGCCAGGGATCCGTACCTGGATAAATGTGGCAATTAAATCACACATTCCGCTGCACGTGTGTTGAACATAACGCGAAAACTGCTCGACACGTGGGCAAAGAAAGCCCCAGTGCATTCTGTCCATGGACTCTCCCAGTCATGCACAAGGTAGTAAGCTGTCCCCATGAGAGCACCAGATGTTGGGGAGTAGGAAACACAGGGGCAAGGCCTCAGAACTTCAAAGGGAAACTGGCAGTCTTGGCCCTCCAATTGAGCAATTCCTGCAAAGGTCAGGTGCTGCTGGTGATTGATAGGAGAGAGAAAAGTCCTTCCTGGTGTTGGGAAACCCCTTGAGGAAATTGTGCAGTGATGGCGAACCTTTTCGAGACCGAGTGCCCAAATTGCAACCCAAAACCCACTTATTTATCGCAAAGTGCCAACCCGGCAATTTAACCCAAATACTTAGGTTTAGTTTGGAAAAAACGGTTGGCTCCAAGGTGCGCATTACTCAGGAGTAAGCTTGGTGAAGCGACGTGCAATGCTTCGAATGGGTGAATCACGCCCCTAGGGGGGTTTATTCAGAAGCAAGCCCCATTGCCAGCAACCGAGTTTACTCCCAGGTAAAGGATCGCGCCCAGGCCAGCCTAGATGTGTGTGCTGGGGGGTGATTTTCCGCCCTCCCCCATGACGAACTCTGTGCTCACGTGCCCACCAAAAGGACTCTGAGTGCCACCTCCGGCACCCGTGCCATAGTTTCGCCACCACTGAAATAGTGGAATGTGGTCTTCAAGTCAGTTCTGCCACACAGTCCATGAGGCAGGGGTGGAAAGAGGCTTGGCTCCAGCAGTCGATTCTGCAGGTAACACGGGCACAGAACTTCAGCAAGAAAACAAACCAGGATTAAGCCAAGATTTCGCATATGAACATAGTTCAGTGTCAGCGGGGTTAATAAACCAGCTTTGCAGCAAAGGCCCCTTCCGCACACGCAAAATAATGCATTTTCAAACCACTTTCACAACTGTTTGCAAGTGGATTTTGCCATTCCGCACAGCTTCAAAGAGCACTGAAAGGAGTTTCAAAGTGCATTATTCTGCATGTGCGGAAAGAGCCTTTAGTTTTGGTTTGAGGTACCGAATGAGCCACGGTTAGTATGGTGGAAAGATAGGGTATTCGATGACCAATTTACCAGGGTCTGTTTAATTAAGCCATGATGTGTTGTTATATCACAATAGAGGATTTCACCCTGCTTTTGAGAAGTTTCCCCTCATATGTAGGCTGCAAGGAACTTGTAAGCATCTGGAAAGCACAAAGCTAAACTTTTGTTTTCTTGATTTACGAGCAAGAGTTGAGTCCAGCCGCATCTGAAAGACCAAACAGATTTCCAGGACATAAACTTTCAGGAGTCAACGCTCCCTTTGTGCCACACCCACTTGAAACTCAATTTATACAGTGATGCAGAGAACTTCACAAAAATGTTCCAGTCTGACTTAGTAAAGAACACGGTCTTGCAGCGACAACCAAAATTACAGATTTTTATCGCTGCAGATGAATAATGTAGTACGTCTTATGAACTTGAGGCTGATGCTGTGGTTCAGAGCCAGAGTATTTGCTTTGCATGCAGAAGGTTCCTGGTTCAATTCTTGGCATCTCCGGGGAAAGGGATCAGGTAGCAGATGCAGAAAACCTGGGAGAGCTATTGCTAGTCAGAGTGGCTGAACACAGACTATAATAGACCAGGGAGTTGTTGGTGTCAAAAAATATACATCCATTTCCACTGCTTTGCACCTTGATAAGTGGGGCATCTGATGCATCTGGGGAGGGGATAGTATTACTGGAGCCAGGGTTAGGTGCAGATTGTGCCATTTGGTCCAGGGGAAATGCTGGAGATTGCTCTGGGTGACACTGTTCCTGATATTCTTCCAGCATTAGTGTGGACAAGGTCAATGGTTCTATATGTCCCTCGTGGGCCTCCATCCCTCTCCAGGATCGGGTTTGTCCACACTGTAAAAATCAAGTGGAGACTCTTGCTCACATTATTCTTGACTGTCCGAGATATGTGGGCATCAGGAATTTCTCTCCCAGGCTGGCCCTAGACAAATCTGAAAGTGACTCTGACTGTTCTGTTGTGGAGCTTCTGTTAACCAACACAGATGTCATGCTCTTGGAAAAAGTAGCAAAATTTCTTTTACAAGTGACAGAACTTTCTAAGTAATGTATACCGCTATATACAGTCTTCCTGTCTGTACTTTGAATGTACTCTTGATTTGTACTTCAAAAATGTCTGGCAACGCTCTAGAACCTACTTTTAAATGCCAAATAGGTTGTTGTGGTTGTTGTTATAAATAGACCATGGATCTGAATCGGGATGAGACAGCTTCACATGTTCAATCATTTTGTTGAGTTGTCTTTACATTTCATTTTTCCTGTTTCTCTTTGTGTTAACCATAGCATAAATAAATTCAGGACTGGATTAAATACTAAAAGGGGTAAATGCTTAAAGGAGGATAGGTACAAGAAGACACTAAATTATTAAAATTGAGAGTTATAGCTATCAGGTCACTACACCTCCTGTGTTGAATAGACCATCCTGAGACATGTTTTGAGCACTATTGCACAGAACTTGGACACACTGGTGGATTCCACACAGCACAAATATATTTTGTTTTGTTTTGAGGGGACTGTCTGTGAAGCTATGCCAACACAATTAGAGAATCTGCATGATGAATATTTTGGGTTGCCGTAGCTTTGCAGATACCCCCCTTAAAACAGGAAAAACGACATGTGCATGGAATCGCTAGGCTAAACAAACTTTATTCGTCTACTTTTGACGACGAAATAGCAAATGGGTGAGCAGCCAGCAGAAGAAAACTCCACAGGTAATCTCCATGGAGAATCTCCTACAGCACATAAAATGGCACCACTTTGAAACTGACAAGAGTTCCATGGATCAGGCAGGAAAAAAGATCAATTTTGGCTGACAACGCTTATGTTCTCCCATGCTGTGAGGACACAGAATCCCCAAACAGATTTTTTAATAATGTCCTAAAGATGTCATATTTATGCTGTGTGGAATCCACCACTGTAAGTTACATCAGGATTGGCATCTGTAAGCAACATGGAGTCTTTACCCCTTTTAATACTTACACTTACTGTTTTAAAATGTTTTATCCTTTGGGTACTATCCTTTATTCCAGTGGTTCTCAACCTGTGGGTCGGGACCCCTTTGGGGGTCGAACGACCCTTTCATAGGGGTCGCCTAAGACTCTCTGCATCAGTGTTCTCCATCTGTAAAATGGATAAATGTTAGGGTTGGGGGTCACCACAACATGAGGAACTGTATTGAAGGGTCGCGGCATTAGGAAGGTTGAGAACCACTGCTTTATTCCATTTATCTTATGCTGGTCTATGACTTTAATAAACAGTTGATTGACTGATTTACAGTAATGCTTTTTATCCATCTTATTTTGTATTATGTATAATCGTATTTTTCCCCCAAAAGTTACAAATATTCTGCCTAAACTGTTCATAAAAATCCAAACAATGGATGACAGACCACAAACCCAATAATTAGACAGGCAATAAAACACTTTATCGAGAACAAAGGGGCAGCTTCCAGAGATTGATATGGAAAGGTATTTACAGAATATATGGAGAGAGACCATGTGTCAGGAAAATAGCTCATGGAACAATGTCTGACAGTTCCAAGATAGCAGTTTCATATCTGCAGCAAATCCCTGATAAACTACAAGGAGGTCCAGACATGATGAAGAGAAGTCATTTTTAAGATAGAAAATGCTAGATTGGATGGGGGCGAAGTGAAACTATCACAGCTGTCTCACAATAACACAATAAGTCAACTAAGTTCTGTCAGGTTGAGTTTTAGCACTGAAACTGTTACATGATGTTTCAGCCAGGACTTCCCCCACTTATATCTACCACCATTACATGAAGCGAATTCTCATAAGAACATAAGAATATAAGAACAAGCCAGCTGGATCAGACCAGAGTCCATCTAGTCCAGCTCTCTGCTACTCGCAGTGGCCCACCAGGTGCCTTTGGGAGTTCACATGTAGGATGTGAAAGCTTCTGCGGCTGTTGCTCCCGAGCACCTGGACTGTTAAGGCATTTGCAATCTCAGATCAAAGAGGATCAAGATTGGTAGCCATAAATCGACTTCTCCTCCATAAATCTGTCCAAGCCCCTTTTAAAGCTATCCACCAGGTTAGTGGCCATCACCACCTCCTGTGGCAGCATATTCCAAACACCCAATCACATCGCTATGCGTGAAGAAGTGTTTCCTTTTATTAGTCTCTAATTCTTCCCCCCAGCATTTTCAATGAATGCCCCCCTGGTTTCTAGTATTGTGAGAAAGAGAGAAAAATTTCTCTCTGTCAACATTTTCTACCCCATGCATAATTTCTTATAGGACTTCAATCATGTCCCCCCTCAGGACGTCTCCTCTCCAAATCCAAAGAGAGTCCCAAACGCTGCAGCCTTTCCTCATAAGGAAAGGTGCTCCAGTCCCTCAATAATCATCCTTTTGTTGCCTTCCTTTCTCTGCATCTCTTTTTTCCAATCTCTTCAATATCCTTTTTTTGAGATGTGGGTGACCAGAACTGAACACAGTACTCCAAATGCGGTCGCACCACGGCTTTATATAAAGGGTGCATGGCAATCTTTTGCAGTTTTATTATCAATTCCTTTCCCTAAATTATCCCCAGCATAGAGTTTGCCTTTTTTTCTCAACAGCTGCAGCCATACATTGAGTTGGACATTCTCATTGGAACTATCAACTAAGATCGCTTCCAAATCCGCTTTCCTGGTCTGCTGGACTGATAAGCACTTTGACCCCTGTATGGCAGTGTATGTGAAGTTTGGATTTTTTGCCCCTATGTTGCATCACTTTACATTTCTGCTACATTGACACTGCATTTTGCCATTTCTGAGCCCCACTTCACCTAATTTATCAAGGTCCGCTTGGAGCTCCTCGCAATCCTTTGTGGTTCTTACCAATCTCCTACATAATTTGGTATCATCTGCAAAACTTGGCCACCACGCTACCCACCCCTACTTCCAGGTCATTTATAGAATAGGTTAAAGAGCACTGGTCCCAATACATATGGGATCCTTTTTGGGGACACCATACACTCTCCACATCTCTCTCCATTGTGAGAATTCTCCCATTTTACACCCACTCTTTAGCTTGCTCTGTTTTTGCTCAATCCAGTTTTTAATCCATAGGAGGACTTCTCTTATTCCCTTCACATTGCTGAGTTTTCTTCTCTACAATAGTCTCTGGTGAGGAACTTTGTCAAAAGCCTTTTGGAAATCCAAGTAGACAATGTCCACTGGTTCCCCCTCTTCTTTTTATCCACATGCCTATTTACATCCCTCAAAGAACTCTAGTAAGTTTGTAGCAGACAGGATTTGTTCTCTCTGCAAAAGCCATGCTGAGCTCTCTTCTCTCAGCAGGTCGTCTTGCTTTTCTACATGTTTTAATAATTTTTTATCTTCTTCAATGACAGATTCCTACTAATTTACCAGGAACAGATGTCAAACTGACTGGCCTGTAATTTCCCGGGTCCCCCCTAGATCCCTTTCTTAAAGATTGGTGTGACATTGGCCATCTTCTCCAGTCTTCAGGGATGGAGCCTGAGTTTCAAGGGATAAGTTTGCATATTAAAGTGAACAGGAACATCAGCAATTTCATGCTTGAGCTCTTTAAGAACTCTTTGGGTGAATGCAATCTGGGCCAGGGGATTTGGTAGCATTTAGTTTATCAATGGCTGCCAGAACTTCTTCCTTGTCTACTCACTCATTCTTCCAGCTTTAGTTCCTCGGATTAACCATGGTGAAAACTTCTTTTGGACTGGGTGCTGCCTTTCATAACCTGTGGAACACAATTCCAGCTGAGACTTTCCCAAGCACTGTGTTTTTAAATAACCTCCAAGCATCTTGGACATTTTTGAACTCTCTTGATTTTCCTCCTTTCAAGCTCTCTCCCACTGCGCACTCATCCCCTTCTTCATCTTTGAGAAATTTCCCTTTCTGAAGGCAAATGCTTAACTACATTAGTAGTTGTCACTCTGTTCGCATGCAGAGATGCTTTGAATGCTGACAGGCCATTGTGGTCGCTGTTCCCTATCGGCTCAACAACACTGACTCCTCACACCAGGTCCCACTGGGTCCCATATAGAAATTAGGATCTAGGATCACATCTCCCCTGGTTGGTTCTACAACCATCTGCTCTAAGCCACAGTCATTTGTAAGCTATATCCAGGGAATGTTCTCTCCTTACTATGACCTGAACATTGCATTTTTTCCAGATTTATATGGGGATAGTTAAAATGCGCTTCCCACATTACCACGACATTTTGTTTCTTTTGTTGGCCTCTCTAATTTCTTTTTTTTTCCATCTCAGAATCCTCTTGTAAAAGCGCTTTTGGAGTCCAAGGGGACGATAATATATTCCTAATGTTCAAAACTATGCTTATTTACCCCTCTGAGTATTGATATCACACAGTGCTTCTGTAGAGGGAATCAGCTCCCCCTGCATTGTCTATTTTATGTGACACTATGCTCTCTTTGATGATGTAGAGGGCCACCCCACCCCCAATACGCCCTGTCCCTATCAGCTTCACTGTAGAGCTCTGTAACCTGGGATAACAGCATCCCACTGGTTCTCCCTCATTCACCATGTCTCTGTGGATGCCCACTATATCAATGTCCTCCTTCAAAACTCTGTGCCTCCAGCTCCCCCACTTTTAAGGGTCTAATGCTTGTACTATTAGGATAGAGACTGTTGTATACTCGGTCTCTGTCCCTAACCTGGGATTTATGTGTTTTGGCTCCTCTAGCCTTTTTTGTAGGACACTCATCACTTATCACATACTGCTATATTTCCTCACTCTGTATGTGGTTGATTTAAAAAAACCTCCTTCTCTGTCTGCATCCCCATGGACTCTGTATTCCGAACCGAAGTCACCTCAGCTCCTGTCGGCTTTCCCCCAGGGATCAGTTTAAAAGCTGTTCTGCCACCTTTTTAATGTTGAGCGCCGGCAGCCTGGTTCCTCTTTGGTTAAGCTCAGACAGGCCGTCCCTTGCAGGCCTCCGCGCTATCCCAGTCTCAAAGCCCCAGTTCCTGACAAATCTGAAAGATGGTTCTACAACCATCTGAAAGATGGTTCTCAAGATGGATAATACTATACAGAGGTGGAGCGAGGGGAAACTCTGCCCAGGGGGTGTGCGCTGCGCCTCTGCCCCGCCCCGGAACACCCCGCCACACCCCCTCCACGGCCTGGCCACGCCTCTGCCGCCGCTCCACCTGAGGCATTGTGCCCCACCTTACCCCGATGGTGCTACGCCTCTATACTATATCCATAAACAGGCCAACAGTTGTGGATAGTGAACAAAACTTCCATAGTACAAAAAGAGCCACTAACTCTATCTTACTGAAATGTCAATAAACGGCTGTCACGATTGCCCAGATTTGAGAAGAGAAGAAGAAGAGTCTGGATTTATATCCTCCCTTTCTCTCCTGCAGGAGACTCAAAGGGGCTTACAATCTCCTTGCCCTTCCCCCCTCACAACAAACACCCTGTGAGGTAGGTGGGGTTGAGAGAGCTCCGAAAAGCTGTGACTAGCCCAAGGTCACCCAGCTGGCATGTGTGGGAGTGTGCAGGCTAATCTGAATTCCCCAGATAAGCCTCCACAGTTCAGGCGGCCGAGCCATTTGGAAATGGCTCTGACCAAGGTCCTAAGAAAGCAATGTTTTATACACTCTCCAAAATAAAAAAGAAAAATCGCCTTTTTTCACGGTTTTTACATACCAAAGATGAAGTAAATATGAAAGCTCACACAGATTGCCAGTGACAGAAACCAATGAACGTTCCAGCTTTTCTATTATGGCATCCCTGGGACACCACGCCCCAGCCCCATACCATACCACGCTACATTTAACATGGTAGCCCTGGTGTTCTTCTCTCTCTCTTTTTTTTTGGGGGGGGGGGTTGCAGGTGGCTCGACTGCCCCCTCGACAGCGGCAAGAGCTTTTTCGATAGTAGTCCCTGAGTGGCAGAAATCTCTGCCGGATAAAACCAGGGCCCTGTGGGATCTTTCTATACCGTCTAGGCCCGTTAAGACAGGAGTTGATTCGCCTGACATTTCACTGACGACAGGCGAGGCCAATTTTCCACCTCATCAGCAGGGCGGCCTGGTTTTGACAGCATTCTTGGATGAAGGCAGCCGAATGTTAATTGATGTTTCATTTTAATGCCTGGTAGGATGATCATACTATCTTGAATGTTTAAGATTTGGTACCTTTCTATTGTTTTTCGTTGGCTGTTTATCGATCTGTTGTGAGCCAACCCCAGCCCTGTGATCCAAGGGCAGGACAAGGTGTAAGAGTTTTAAAAAAAGGGGGTAAAGTATAGTTTTTACTTTAAGAAACCCACATAACTGAGAGCTGATGAAGTGGAAGACCAGCGTGTGAGGAAAAGGGGTTTCAGAACCCTTTTCTTTCTCATACCATGTTCCTCACAAGTAGGGCACGGGGAGAAGAAGAGAAGAAGAGGTTGGATTTATATCCCCCCTTTCTCTCCTGCAGGAGACTCAAAGGGGCTGACAATCTCCTTGCCCTTCCCACCTCACAACAAACACCCTGTGAGGTGGGTGGGGCTGAGAGAACTCCGAGAAGCTGTGACTAGCCCAAGGTCACCCAGCTGGCGTGTGTGGGAGTGCACAGGCTAATCTGAATTCCCCAGAGAAGCCTCCACAGCTCAGGCGGCAGAGCTGGGAATCAAACCCGGTTCCTCCAGATTAGATACATGAGCTCTTAACCTCCTACGCCACTGCTGCTCCAGAAAGGAGAACCAGAAAGGAGAAGTAGAATTTTTCCTAACAGCATTCAAGTCTGCTGTTCTTAAAAATAAATAAATAGATAAACTTCATTCATCTGTTGCATGGAAATGTCACCAATTTAGAAAGAGGGATAATGGAGGTGGTGGGGGGGGGGAAGTGTTCGAGATAAGGGCTGACGACATGCATACAACAGGTATCAAATAGCAGCACGCATGATCATTTTCCTCAGTACGCAGGTTGTTTTGGAGGAAGGCAGTGGTGGGATCCAAAAATTTTAGTAACAGGTTCCCTCACCAGCCCCCCCCCCTCAGCAAAGGGCGCAGAGGCAAACCTGAGCCCTGGGCAAAACCTGAGTTGGATGCCCCCCCCCCATGGGCAGCCACCCCACCACGACCCCCAAAAATATTTTTGCACCAGGTCATTTCTAAATCATCATCACATTATAGAAAATGCCCCAACTCACAAATCTGAACACAGCAATGGTGAAACACACAGGTTCTTTGATAGAGACTGGTGAGATAAAAGGTACGAAAGGCTGAGAATCCATGAATTGCAGTACCTGAAAGGGATTAACCCAGTTCAGGGAGTTACATTATTAGTTGCTATACGGAACCTTCACGTTCAAAGGCAGGATGCCTCTCGGGGAGGCGAGGGCGTGGAGATGGAAAAGCGGACCCAATTAGTAACCCCCTCTCGGCGCACACAAATAATTAGTAACCCACTCTCGGGAACTGGTGAGAACCTGCTGGATCCCACCTCTAGGGTACAAAGCCCACGGAGGTCCCTTTACTCCACACAACCAATCATCCTTAGGCTCCACCCTCAAATCTCCAGGGATTTTCCAACTATAGAGCGGAAAGGGGTCCACAGAGGCCATCTAGTCTACCCCACTGATCAATTTTATTTATTTATTTATTTATTTATTTATTTATTTATTTATTTATTTATTTATTTATTTATTATTAAATTTATATTACCCCGAAGGACTCTGGGCAGTGTGCAACATAACATGCAACAATAATACCAGCGGAGCACATAAACAAATTACAATTATAAATAAATAATATAAGCCCCCCCCAAACCATGAATACTAAAACTCCTTCAAATACAGCAACCAATACAAAACTGGCAGCGTCCTGCAATTAAAACCCAATGGAAGATCAGCCAGAGTATCCCAGAGATGTGCTTGTCCACTGCTCGAAGACTGCCTGTGAGAGAAGCTCACTACCTCCGTAGGCAGCTGGTTCCACTACTGTACAATTCACACCGCAAAAATTATTTTCCTAATGTCCAGTTGGAATGGTTTTGCCAGGTAATATATACCCATTCTGGCAAGTCCAATTTTTGCCTGCCAACAGGAACAGCTCCCTGCCTTCCTCAAAGTGACAACCCATCAAGTACATAAAGAGAGCAATCACATCCCCCCTCAACCTTGAAGAAGAAGAAGAGTTGGATTTATATCCCCCCTTTTTCTCCTGTAAGGAGACTCAAAGGGGTTTACAATCTCCTTCCCCTTCCCCCCTCACAACACCCTGTGAGATGGGCGGGGCTGAGAGAGTTCCAAAGAACAGTGACTAGCCCAAGGTCACCCAGCTGCATGTGTTGGAGCGAACAAGCTAATCTGGTTCGCCAGATAAGCCTCCACAGCTCAAGTGGCAGGGCAGGGAATCAAACCCGGTTCTCCAGATTGGAGTTCCCAAATACCTCAGTCTTTCCTTGTAGGGCTTGGCAGAGCTGGCAGTAAGTGTCTGGCATAGTATCATCCTCATGGGTAAATGCTGCCTCCTTCTCAGCACTGAGCTCAAAACAGTTGCCAACTCTTGGTCCAGGGTTTTGAAAGTAACAGCCATTGCCTTAAAGACAATGTCCTGCTTAATGGCTATTGGTTTGTGCTTAAAACTTCATTCATTCATTCATTCATTCATTCATTCATTCATTCATTCATTCATTCATTCATTCATTCATTCATTCATTCATTCATTCATTGAGCTTTTAGTCCACTCTTTCCCAACAATGTTAGACTCACAGCTAACAATATAATACATCCTTCATCATCCTCATCATCAAATATTATTTTTTATACAGGAACATGCCTCCACCGCTTCAAGAAGTGAAGCCACCTTGCATGATGCCTTACTGTTGAGGCACCCCATATTTTCAGAGCCAGAGTGGTGCAGTGGTTAAGAGCGGGTGGAGAATCGGGTTTGATCCCCCACTCCTCTACATTAGCCGCAAACTCTTAACTGGGGAACTGGATTTGTTTCCCTACATGCAGTAACATACAAAGCCTGTTGGGTGACCTTGGGCTAGTCACAGTTCTTTCCAGTGGTGGGGTCCAAAAATTTTAGTAACAGGTTCCCATGGTGGTGGGATTCAAACTGTGATGTAGCACCAATGGGGCTGGGCGGGGCACGACGGGAGAGAGGCGAGGGAGCTGGGCATTCCGAGGCTGGGTATTCCCTGGGGCGGGGCTGTGGCAAGCAGGATGCAGCACGCTGCGCCTTGGATCCTTGGGCGAGAAGCTTGAGATCGCTTGCGCAGGCGCAGGCTGCCACGCACGCCAGTGCCCCTCCTGCTAGACTGCTTCAAGTTCTGCGCGCTACTGCTGAGAGGAGGGGCGTAACTAAGGCAAAAATGACGTGGCAAAATCACCAATTAGTAACCCCCTCTCGGCACACACAAATAATTAGTAACCTACTCTCGGGAACCTGTGAGAACCTGCTGGATCCCACCTCTGGTTCTTTCACAACTCTCTCATCCCCACCTTCACCACGTGCCTGTTGTGGGGAGGAGAAGGAAAAGGAATTTGAAAAACCCCTTGAGACTCCTTACAGGAGTGGAAGGTGGGGTATAAATCCCAAACCCTTCTTCTTCAAATTCTGCTACTTGTATTTCCTGTACTTGCCTTTTATGAGCAACAGAGACAGAATACATCCATGAAGAGATTCAACGTCTGCAGAACCTAGGGTGGGGTCTTCAACATGATTCCCACCAACCCGCTTTTTTTGAAGCCCACCCGATGTTTAGGAAGTGGTTGTGGCCAAGCAGAACTTTTACCCAGCAAGATTTCTGATTGGCCGTGCAGTTTTTTTTTAATGTTGCTATGGCAAGCAGCTGCCACCACAGCACGAGGACCTACACTGTGTTACTGAGGGTACGTTGGGGCAGTCATTTTGGGGCTAGCTTTGCCTCGGTGGCAGCCATTTTGACCATGCCAGATCAGAATTCCAAATGTGTCCACAGGCTCCCAAAGGTTGGGGACACTGACTAATGAAGTATGAAAACACCTCAAGAGATTTATGAAAAAATTTAAGATGTTCTTTCAAGTTAGGGACAAACTAGAAAAAGGGACTATAAAACTGTCCCGGGTAAACAGGGGTCGATTCCGCACTTGTGTTATCAACCTAAGTTCGAGCTGCGTTCGACCTAAGTGCTCCGCACAACCACTGGGATCGACGTGGTTTTGTACGAGCTTTGCCCCGTGTAACGGTCAAATTTCCGACTCCAGTTGGGAACTACTACTTTTTCAGGGAACCACACTCGAACTCAGCTCGATTTCAGTAAAGTGCGGAATCTCTGGTGCCAGGAGTCCCCCATTCAGCCAATCACAGCTGAGTGTTTTGGGCATGCGTACAGCTGGCCAATCAAAAAACGCCACCTTCGTCCCTCCATTCCCGTGGCAGTTTTTTTAATAACATGTGTGGGGATAGACGGAACATGGCTGTAGAACAGTAGCCAATCGGAACGGAGTGGCGAAGAGGCACAGGATGATTCCGCCCTCCCAGCTGGGATCAAGCTGGTTGCAGTGGGGAACAACAAAGGCTTCGACCTAGGTCAGTACCCTTCTCAGGGAACTGGGTCGAACCTATTTTACTCCTGTGCGGAATCGCCCAGGGAATACTAAAACAAGCACAAAGATGTGTAATGCTTCAGAGCTGCTTCCTCTGTGTGGACTTCCCTGGTGGATAACCACCTACCCAAATGCCTCATAACCCTCCTGAATCATGCATTTCTTTGAAGGATATCTTTTTCAGTCAAAGCCCTTTGTCTTTAACCAGCCTGCCCTCACCCCAATGCCCACAATCACCTTTCATAAGAAAAACTAGTTGTCCTTGCAGTTCTCTTCCATAAATCCAGCTGGGAAACTCCACACCAACCAAGAAAGTAGAGGTGCAACAGATTGGCTAACCCGGCATCAAAACCGCTGGTTGAAATCCTTTGTGGAACCTTCCTGGGTCTTTGTCTGCAACTTCTTTTCAGTTGGAAAGCAAAACTGGAACTGGAGTCATTAGTGACTCGATGGCTATTGTTGACATATTGCTCAATCGGCCTCTCAGCCTTCAATGCGTGTTTGCTTCCACCCAAATTAAATGCATGAACTGCAGAGAACAGTTTGGGAACTGTTAATCCTCATCCTCTTTATGAGCAGTGAATCACTGGGCATGCTACAACTTTCTACACTTGGGGTTTATTGGTTGGGGGGTGGGGGAGTCCTTCGTAACAAGTTTTGGCAACAATGACTTCCTAGTGACCTGAAAATATAGGGGCAAAAGACTGATACAGGTAGAATGAAGAGATGTGTGAGCAAACGCATACACAGACAGCTATGTCAGGCCTGGCACCAAGAATGAACATAGGCCCTTTCCACATGAACTTTTAAAAATGTTTTGAGGCAGGAAGTAAAAGTTTCTTCCAAGGAGTTCTGCTTTGTTTTTAACCCCCAAACGTTTTATTTGCAATGTATTGTCGAAGGCTTTCACAGCCGGAATCACTTGGGTGCTGTGTGGTTTCCGGGCTGTATGGCCGTGTTCTAGCAGCATTCTCTCCTGACGTTTCGCCTGCATCTGCGGCTAGCATCTTCAGAGGGTCGTCTGAAGATGCCAGCCACAGATGCAGGCAAAACGTCAGGAGAGAATGCTGCTAGAACACGGCCATACAGCCCGGAAACCACACAGCACCCAAGTTTTATTTGCAGCCTCAAAACATTTTAAATAAATCCTCTTATGGAGCAGCAGTGGCGTAGGAGGTTAAGAGCTCGTGTATCTAATCTGGAGGAACCGGGTTTGATTCCCAGCTCTGCCACCTGAGCTGTGGAGGCTTATCTGGGGAATTCAAATTAGCCTGTACACTCCCACACACGCCAGCTGGGTGACCTTGGGCTAGTCACAGTTTTTCAGAGCTCTCTCAGTCCCACCCACCTCACAGGGTGTTTGTTGTGAGGGGGGAAGGGCAAGGAGATTGTCAGCCCCTTTGAGTCTCCTGCAGGAGAGAAAGGGGGGATATAAATCCAAACTCTTCTTCTTCTTCTTCTTATAAAATGATTCTCTGGTTGAAATGTTTTGAACATGTCTTCAGTTGCCGTGCGATCTATTGACTACGTTTTCCACGATTCTCTGATTTCCCTGAACTTCCTCTTCGGTGACATTTTCCAAGTTCACCCTTCGTTCTACCTTGCCTGTATTTGCTCATTTCTGATTCTTCTTTTAATTTTTTTTTTGGGGGGGGGGATCATCTTTGGGGCATCGATGATCGTGGGAATAGAGAATTGCAGCAAGAAGCTCTGAGATATTGAAAGAGCAATTCAACCCAGAACTCCACACAAAAAAGGGGAAAATCATGAAACGGCAGTCAGGAATCATTTCAAGAGGGTGAGTGCAGACATATATGGTAAGGAAGGGGGGTGTTGAAAACATTTTCAAAACATTTGTGGTGGTTTGTGCAAAAAGAGCCGTAGTGAAGAGTCTGCTAAAGACTGAATCAGATCTCACACCCAGTTGAGATGGGCAACCCACCCATTCCGAGCAAAAAAAATGGAAGACTGTCCTAGAGGACCCTGTGACGTCTCATTTCCTGCTTGGAGAACCATTAAGAGGCAACGGAATATACAACAACATTCCACAACTTGTCCCAATTGCTTTCCAACAAGGAAACGGCTGATTGTTCCAGAGACTCTTTCAATTCTTCGGGGGGTCTCTGGGAAAACCAACCATTTCATCTATAAAATTATGCATGGGGTAGAAAATGTGGACAGAGAGAAATTTTTCTCTCTTTCTCACAATACTAGAACCAGGGGGCATTCATTGAAAATGCTGGGGGGAAGAATTAGGACTGATAAAAGGAAACACTTCTTCACGCAACGTGTGATTGGTGTTTGGAATATGCTGCCACAGGAGGTGGGGATGGCCACTCACCTGGAGAGCTTTAAAAGGGGCTTGGACAGATTGATGGAGGAGAAGTCGATTTATGGCTACCGATCTTGATCCTCCTTGATCTGAGATTGCAAATGCCTTAGCAGACCAGGTGCTCAGGAGCAGCAGCAGCCGCAGAAGGCCACTGCTTTCACCTCCTGCAGGTGAGCTCCCAAAGGCACCTGGTGGGCCACTGCGAGTAGCAGAGAGCTGGACTAGATGGACTCTGGTCTGATCCAGCTGGCTTGTTCTTATGTTCTTATGTTCTTATGTGAAACACTCTCTTTTGCTCATTTTTATTTCTTTATGAAGTTTATACCCTACCTTTCAGCACTTTTCACGGCCACTAACAAAACATATGTAATAAAAAAACGACATTAAAGGTCACTAATTAAAGGCCACTAAAACTAAAATACGTAAATAAAAACAGTGCTAAAGTACACATACAAAAACATAAGAACACCAATTAAATCTTCAGGGAGGAACGAGATATCGCTTAGGAAACACCAGATGAAACAAAAACAAAATCAACACCTACTGGCAGAAGACGGCTACAGAAGAAAACAAAGAGGTTGCTCTGGAGAGAGAGATCTGGAGTTTTGGTTCCATGACTGAGAAGTCCCTATATTGGGTTGCCTCCCACCCAATCCCAGAAGGCAAGGGTCCCAAAGCAGGACCTCGGAAGATGAGTGTAGTAGTTGGGTAGGTTTGTAAGGGAGATGGTGGTCCTATTCCTAACGGTGATGGAAGAGCTTCAAGAAGCATGAGAGAAATATTCCGCCTACCCCCACACACCACCTACAGAACACAGGAGGTTGCCCTTCTGAGGTCATTTCCTGTTTCCTGTCAGAGGGGGAACGAAGGACATGGCACAGTATTACTCTTTCACAGTCCCGGAGCTTCCTTCTGCTACCTCCTCAGAGCTCCTCCCACCATGGAAAAAGACTTCTGTGCTTACAAACAATAATGCAATCCTAAACTGTATTTACATCCTTCTATTTACGATTGCACAGGGGGTGGAGGGTAGAGATTGTTCAGAAAAGAAGAGAGTAAGGCAGTGGTGGGATCCAAAAATGTTAATAACAGGTTCCGATGGGGGTGGGATTCAAACAGTGGCGCCGCCGCACACACGCACCTCCAGTCCCTATTGGGCAGGGAGGTTGCGTTAGTAACCCCTTCTTGGCACTCAGAAAAAATTAGTAACCACTTCTAGAGAAGTGGTGAGAACTGGTTGGATCCCACCTCTGGAGTAGGGTTGCTAACTTCCAAATGGGATCCTACTGAGGTCCCTCCCAAGATATGAGTCCTTCTTCGTATTCTGGAGACTAGTTGTAATTTCAGGCCCCATGTGGAGGTTAGCAAGCTGAAACAATCCCGCTTTCCTGGGCTCCACCACCAAATCTCCAGGAGTTTCTCAACCCAGAGTTGGCAACTCTAAAAGAGAGAAATAATGTATGCCCCTTCTATCCCTTTCGGGTCTCCTGCATCCTTTACATGAAAACAGCAATGGGAGAACCACCACCAAGCAAAACTGCTGCAAAAGGTGCCACGAAGCAACTTATTGTAAAATCAAGCCAACACCAACCAGTTATGCTTGGGAAGCCCAGGAGCCTCGCCACCGTTCAAAATCTAAAATGAATTTGATCTAAAGCCACAGTTCTCTATGCAAGGAACCTTTTCCTCTTGTTTCATTGGCTGCAAGAGAGTCTTAAAGATTCTTTCCCCCAACCCAACATCTCAGTCCAGTGTTTTGTTTTGAAAGCATCCTAGAGGGTTTCCAGTTTTAAAAGTGGAATTTTACACCTGCTCTGAGTTCCAGGAAACAGATGAGTCAGTTTTTTGGAATAGGAGGGGCTTTTCTAAGGATAAAAATATTTAGGCTCCGAAGTCTGACTCTTTTGCTTTCGTGGTTCACCCAAGCAAGGCACATAACCTGATTTTTCTTCACCCAGGGATAAAGATGCCACCCCATTTTTTTTTAATAAAAAGGATTTTATATATTCACTGCAACATTCCCAGAATACCTCTCCTGGAACATGAGGCAAATGCACTGTTGCCTCGAAGAAGAAGGAGAAGGAGAAGGAGAAGGAGAAGGAGAAGGAGAAGGAGAAGAAGAAGAAGAAGAAGAAGAAGAAGAAGAAGAAGAAGAAGAAGAAGAGTTTGGATTTATATCCCCCCTTTCTCTCCTGTAGGAGACTCAAAGGGGCTTACAATCTCCTTGCCCTTCCCCCCTCACAACAAACTCCCTGTGAGGTAGGTGGGGCTGAGAGAGCTCCAAGAAGCTGTGACTAGCCCAAGGTCACCCAGCTGGCGTGTGTGGGAGTGCACAGGCTAATCTGAATTCCCCAGATAAGCCTCCACAGCTCAGGCGGCAGAGCAGGGAATCAAACCCGGTTCCTCCAGATTAGATACACGAGCTCTTAACCTCCTACGCCATCATAGAGTCATGATGTTGGAGGTGGCCTCTTTAAATTACTGCATGTTTAAGCACTCTATAGTTATATTCCACTGTTTCACTATGAACAATAAAAAGTCCCCCATAGCATGTCATTGTAGGCTATTGTCACTGTTCCTGTACACAGTACTTCTTAATCACTGCCAGGAAAAATATCAAATAGTGTCAGTTAATTCAAAAAGAATTTGGAGGAGAATTGCCATTTTTTACTTAGCTGTGGTGTTAAACTGCTGAATGAAAGAGGGAGAAAAACAGTGTGGCTCAATGGTTAGATATTCAGACTAGTATCTGGATGACTCACATTCAAACCCTATACTTTGCTGGGTAACCTGGGGCCAGTAAGAAGAAGAAGAGTAGAAGAGTTTGCATTTATATCCCCCCTTTCTCTCCTGTAGGAGACTCAAAGGGGCTGACAATCTCCTTGCCCTTCCCCCCTCACAACAAACACCCTGTGAGGTGGGTGGGGCCGAGAGAGTTCCGAGAAGCTGTGACTAGCCCAAGGTCACCCAGCTGGCGTGTGTGGGAGTGTACAGGCCAATCTGAATTCCCCAGATAAGCCTCCACAGCTCAGGCAGCAGAGCTGGGAATCAAACCCGGTTCCTCCAGATTAGATACACGAGCTCTTAACCTCCTACGCCACTGCTGCTCCAAGTAACACACACTTGGCTTAACCTACCTCGCAGGGTAGGAGTGATGATAACATGCAGGGGAGAATGGTGTTGTTCTGGAGTTGCCTCTAACTCCCTAACTTCTGACTGATCTGCCTCCCAAGCCTCCATCTTCTGGACCTGCCTCCCGCCCACCCCTAGCTTCCAGGCATCAGAAATCAGAGGCTATTGGGCCTGAAGCACAGCCACAGAAGGTGCTATAGATCCTGGCTCGCTACCGTGCATGCAGCCCTGTGTGTCCCGGCCCCGACTGGGTGCCTCCGAGCCTGAGGGAGAGATGGGCGAGTGACTGGCAGAGGCTGGTGGGCCTGAGGCACAAAAAGAGGAGGGGCCACTGGCTGTCATTGCTGGCGTCAATGGAGAGACCAGTCTAGTTCAATCCGGGTGGGGGCTCTTCCTGCACACCCCCAAGGAGTGCCTTGGGGGCTCCACCCTGCCCCCCTGGTTATGCATCTGCCCTTAGCTTTAATAAACCATAATGTGTTCATGTATGTTGACAGAATTTATAGCAGTTTGTTTTGTTTTTCTTCATATATGCACTGATTCTTGATGTTTTAAGTCATAGGTGTCAAACTCGTGACCCTCCAGATGTTATGGACTACAGTTCCCATCATCCTCTGCCAGCATGATGGGAACTGTAGTCCATAACATCTAGAGGGCCGCAAGTTTGACACCTGTGTTTTAAGTAGATGGCCACTTCATTACCGACAGGAAAACAGCAAGTTCTTTCCCACTTGAGAGCCAACCTGGTGTAGTGGTTAAGAGCAGGTGGGTTCTAATCTGGAGAACCGGGCTTGATTCCCCACTCCTGCACCTGAGTGGCTGAGGCTTATCTGGTGAACCAAATGTGTTTCTGCACTCCTACATTCCTGCAAGATGACCTTGGGCTAGTCATAGTTCTCTCAGAACTCCCTCAGCCCCACCTACCTCACAAGGTGTCTGTTGTGGGGAGAGGAAAAGAAAGGAGCTTGTAAGGCACCTTGAGTCTCCTTGCAGGAGAGAAACTCCAAATCCGAAACTCCAAAATTCATTTCTTCCTCATGTTCAGTAACACTAGCTCAGGCAATACGTACTGGATGACTTGTGCAACCTAGTGCCAACTTATTTCATCATTTTATTGCTAACCCTTATCACTTTCAAAAAAGTTAAATTGGAGGCCTGGGTGGGAGAAAACAAACTCAGTAACAATGATCCAGGCTGGGAGGAGACTGGTTCTTCTTCTGTTTCCTCCTCAGTGCCATGAACATATAGAAGGGGGAGAAGGTGAGAGACCAGCCAAAGCAAATCCCTCAAGTCTGTTTCATCTTCTTCTTTCTGCCTCACCTTTCTACCTACTGCCAACTCAATTCACACCAACATCCCATGCTATTACCACCTCCATCTGAGCTACGGCCCCTTCTGCACATGCAATCCACTTTCACAACTGTTTGCAAGTGGGTTTTGCTATTTCGCACAGCAAAATCCAGCTGCAAAGTGGATTGAAAGTGCATTATTCTGCATGTGCAGAAGAGGCCTAGGTGAGACAGTAACAGGATAGAGGAGGGGGAAACAGTGGAAGGAAGGAAGGAAGGAAGGAAGGAAGGAAGGAAGGAAGGAAGGAAGGAAGGAAGGAAGGAAGGAAGGAAGGAAGGAAGGAAGGAAGGAAGGAAGGAAGGACGGAAGGAAGGAAGGAAGGAAGGAAGGAAGGAAGGAAGGAAGGAAGGAAGGAAGGAAGGAAGGAAGGAAGGAAGGAAGGAAGGAAGGAAGAGTTGGTTTGATGCCAACCTTGAGTAGAAACTCCATAGAATGTTTACTGACCCACAGAAAGAAGGAAGGAAGGAAGGAAGGAAGGAAGGAAGGAAGGAAGGAAGGAAGGAAGGAAGGAAGGAAGGAAGGAAGGAAGGAAGGAAGGAAGGAAGGAAGGAAGGAAGGAAGGAAGGAAGGAAGGAAGGAAGGAAGGAAGGAAGGAAGGAAAAAGAGAGTGGAGAGGAAAATGAGGTGGAAGCCTGTGGGAATGTCGTGTACTCTTCTCACCCCTCTCACAGGACAAAATAAAAACAGGGGCATGGCCAAGAATTGGCCCTTGTGTGGGGTGAAGCAAAAAAAAAGTTTGGGAAATTTCACGTATGCACTGAAATGGTTAAAAAAACTATCACAGTCAGAGAAAACATGGAGGGAAAAAACAGAGGGAAAATGTGCGGAAATTAAAAAACAAAATAAGATGGGGCATTTGGTGGCAGGAAACGCTGTCAGCCGTTCGTGCGGAAAATTCGGTGACAGAAACGTTAGCGAATCAGCGCCGAAAACCTTTCTAAATGGGACCAAGAGCAAAATGGGAAAAGTCCCAAGAACGAACCAAAACAAAACCTCTCTCCCCCGCTCTCCACGGGGGAGGGTTGTTACCCAAGAAACGTTACAGCATTTGCTGTAGTGTGTCATTGCAAAACTTTTCCAAAGCAGTGTACTTTTTTCTTTTTAAACATCCCCCAACATCACAGATTTGCATCTTAGAGCATTTGTAACAGGTTCCATTGGCTTTACACATGAAAGGGGTTTGGGGGGGGGCGGGAATTGGAGCCCTTGAAGATTAAAACTCTTACACAAATTGGACTCCAGCATATTCTGGACAGCTCTCACGCGGAAAAGAAACAGAAGGGGGGGAGGCTCTTCTCTCCCCTTTAGTACAAAATATGCATCCACTCCTACATGCAGAAGTTTCTTCTGAAAAGTTCCTCTCCCACTAAAACTTTTCACCCTCCAGACATGCTCACTGACTGGTGCTAAACTCACCAGCGCTTTAATTTAGCACAGAGAAAAACCCCACTTTCAACTTCTCCTTCCTGCCCTGGAGCAATGTATTTTTAAGCTCTCCCTTGAGAACCTCTCTAGAACATCTGCTGGGAAGTCCATCCCCCTCCCCCACCCCAACCCCTGTCTTCAAAAGGATTCCAGTCCCTACAAACTTCGCTGTATTGATGTCTTTCAAGCCAGGGCTTCCTGTCTCCCCAGGAATCAGTTCATTTGGGGGGGTTCAAAAAACCCCAAAACAACTTTCTTAGTGTGATTCCTCACATGTGTTTCCTGAAAGCCCTACTCAGTTCAGAAAAAAGGGGGCCGTTCCCACTTGAAGTGGGCACACCAATCCCGCCCAGAAAAGGGAAAAGAATCAGGCCTACCTTAAAACTTGCCAGCTTTTTAGTGGGTCCAGATCGGAGAGGATAGAAACCATTGTCTTAACAAGGAGGAGGCAGAATGCAAAACCCCAGAGAGATCTGGCCGCTCAGCCAGCCCTCTCTGTTTAACTGTGCAAGAATGAAAACAGGCAGATGGGGAGGAGGGGGGGAGGGAGAATTAAAGCAACAGTTCTTCCTACTCTCCCCCCTCCACCCCACCCCACACAGCTGATAAGAACTTGTCCGGCTTTTTCTCCACTCCCCACAACAAACTTGTCTCCTTACTGGCTGCCAAAACTTTTTCAGCCCTGCTCCATCTTCACTTTCTCAGTCCCTCCTTGCCAAATGGAAAGCCCTTCTGATTTATTACGACTTATCTCTCTCTCTCTCTCTCTCTCTCTCTCTCTCTCTCTCTCTCTCTCTCTCTCTCTCTCTCTCTCTCTCTCTCGGTACTATTCCTCTCCCAAACTCCGGATCCAACTCCCCTCTTTTGGAGAGCACCGTCCACCTCTGCTTTCCTAGGGGAGAAGCCTTTGGGATCTATTGCAACTGAGGAAGCCTCATGGATCTGTTGCAACTGATCGAGTTTGGCGTTTCCTGGTCAGTTTCCTGGTCAGCATCAATTTCGGATTAAACTTCCCTCTTTTCGAAAGCGCCGCCCGCCTCAACTTGTTTAGGGAAGGAGCACCAGTTCAAGGAGCAGCAGTGGCGTAGGAGGCTAAGAGCCGGTGTATCTAATCTGGAGGAACCGGGTTTGATTCCCCGCTCTGCCGCCTGAGCTGTGGAGGCTTATCTGGGGGAATTCAGATTAGCCTGTACACTCCCACACAAGCCAGCTGGGTGACCTTGGGCTAGTCACAGTTCTTTGGAGCCCTCTCAGCTCCATCTACCTCACAGGGTGTTGGGGGGGGGGAGGGCAAGGAGATTGTAAGCCCCTTTGAGTCTCCTGCAGGAGAGAAAGGGGGGATATAAATCCAAACTCTTCTTTTCTTCTCTTCTTTAGAGGGTTGTTTGGTTCAGGCTGGGGAGGGGGTCTTCTTTCAATCCCCCCCTCTTAAAAGATGCCTCAGGCTGTTTTGAAAGCAAACCTCACATTCCCACCGCCCCGTTTGCCTTGCCGTGACCCAACTCGCTGGCTCCTTGCCTGGGTCTTTTCTTTGCGAAGGGGAGCAGCTTTGTTAATTTAAAGAAGCACAATTCAAAACAGCTCCCCGGGTTGGCAGCGATTCCTGTTGTTGCAGAAATGAAGGGGGCCGGGGGGGGGGCTTTGCTGAGATGACGGATCCCCATGGTCTCTGCCTGGAACATTTGGGGAGGGGGAAGATGTCTAATTCTTTCAAACACCCCTCCCTTCCCCACATGCAGCTGGTCAAAAGACAGTGTAAATCCCGGATTTGCAATCCCCTGTGGTTTGCAACCGCACTCATGTATTTCCAATGGGTTTTGTGCCAGAATCAACTGGCGGTTGTGCGTTTTTCGGGCTGCGGGGCTGTGATCTGGTCGTTTTCCCACCCAACATTTTGCCCACATCCACGGTTGGTATCTTCAGGGGCATGCCATGTTATACTGCGCTGTGGAGAGATACATATCGTCCAGCGCTATGCCTCCAAAAATGCCAGGGCACAGATGTGGGCACAATGTTAGACCATGGCCATGGAAAACCCACAACAACAAATGATGCCCCTTTATTTTGGGGGAGCAAGTCAATTTGAGCTTGGGGTTTCATTCGGCATTCTGCTGGGGTTGCCAGCTTCCAGGGGGTGTCTGGAGCTCTCCTGGGATTACAACTGATCTCCCAGTGACAGAGGTCATTTCCCCACTTACCATCGACCACCCTTTGCTGCACGCTACTCTCACCACGTGTCATTTCTGGCGCGCTCCCAGGCTTCCCCACGACCCCGCGCTCTGCCCGGGGTCATCAAAAGGCGCCATTTTGAGGAGCGCCAGGAATGATGAGGGGGCGCGAGAGCGGCAGTGTCGGGGTGACTGCATTATCGCTGCCCCTGTAGTGGGGAGTGCCGCAGGACCCCGCGCTACTTGGCGAGAGTAGCGCGCAGCAGATGGTAAGTGGGGAAACAACCAGAGATCAGCTCACTTAAAGACAATGGCTGTTTTGAAATGTGGACTCTGCCGCATTATACACCATTGAAGACTCTCCTCTCCCCAAACCCCACCCTCCTCAGGTTCCACCCCCCAAATCACCAGGTGCTTCCAAATCCACAGCTGCCAGCCCTGTGTTCTGCTTATTTAATTGACTGGTGGGTTGCCTGAGATGTAATAATCCACAAGGACATTGGAATGAAATTTGGTGCCGGCTGCAAGTTTATATACATTTCAAGTTCCAGTAATAAAACTCTTTTGAAAGGGGAAAGCAAGTTCTAAAATAATACAATGTCATCTCATTCTTATAAACTGAGGCTGATTCTGCATGGGCCAAAAACAGCAGTGTGAAAATGGTGTAAAAGGGTTTAAAACGGTGTAAAAGGGTTTATGCTGTTTTCATACCATTTTCACACCGCTGTTTTTGGCCCATGCGGAATCAGCCTGAGATTTCAAGCAAATTAGATAACTCTTAATTTGCTCATTCATGCAGCTTCAATTTGCCTTGGGGTTCTGCAGAGAAAACAGGAGGGGAATTTAACTCTTCAATCTCCACTTGGTTTTCCTACGTGAAGCCAGCTCTCCCATTCTGCTGTTGCATCCAGAGAGCTGGTAGATCCAGAGAGCTGGTTTCAAATAGCAACACCTACTGGTGATTGAAGTGTTAAACCTCTTCTCCTTTCCCTCCTGCTGTGTGGCTGCTGTGTGAAACTTCAAAAGTTACATTTTAGGGACAGGCTGCAAAAAAATTTCAGCCCTTAGAAGAAAAGTTGCTGTGCACACTCAAAAACCCACATTGACTGACAGTGCCTCCTTTCAAAGTGAGAAGAAAAGCAACATAAGCACATTGTAAGGCGATATCTGACTTGAGAATCAAGAGATCATAGAGAAATACCGTCTGGACGCTTAGGATATAATTTTCCATTTGGCCACCTGCTTGACCCCTACACCTGTTTCCAAAGGGGCAGCGATAAATGCAAAATATATTGTAAGGTGATATATACTCGAAATGGGAAGGTCACGCAGTCAGGGGACCATTGTAAATTTAAATGTCAAACCAGATGTGCTTCCCCCACGTTTCATATGTCACATTTTCCACAATGAACGTTGTTGTCTTCCATGTTTCCATAAATGAAAGCAAATTATTAAATTACTTCTGCAGCGATTATTCGGAAGCGGAAACCTTACATTTACACCAGTGGCGTGTAGGCTATATGTGAAATTACTTCATGAATAAAGCATTACGTTCAAGGTGATATTAGAGTTCTATCTGTATATTCTATCTAGGTGTTGCGGGTGGGGGTGGGGGCTCAACCATCCAAACTTCCAGTCATCGGAAAATCAATCAAAATAGACTCGCCATCTCGACTCCAAGTCTGTTCCCCTCCTTTGTTTCCCAACGCACTACTTGCTTGCCTCTCAGTTTGGAGCCAAAGGCACGTCTTTCTCGCACACACTTGCCCCTGCATAATTCACGCTAATTGGCAAGCAGAGAAGTGCAAAGACTTTCAAGCAAAGCCATGGAAACTTGTACACATGAGAAAAAAGAATGCTTCATCTTCAAAACATCCCCTGTTTTCTGCTATGACATGAAAGGATTTGGGCCAGTGGAACTCGGCAAAATCTCATGAGGTTCAATGTGTCTTTCTTCTCACCCAGTTCTGGGAGAAGACTTATTCCTCTTTGCCCGGATGTTTTCAAAGTAACAAGAGATGGTCCTCTTCCAAGATTTCAGATGGAGAGGCTTTAAGCCATCCCCGCCCCCCCTCTGCGCGCCACATTTGTTGTGATAAAACAAAACTGTGCTTCAAAATAAGGCAACATTCACTCTTTCCCTACCTCATAGAGGAAGCATGTAAAGCACATGAAAAGAACAATGATTCAATTAAAGATATCCCAGGTCTAAAGCTTGTTTCTACATTAGGGGTCCACAACCTTTTTGAACGCGTGGGAATTCTGACACGGTGGGGTGGAGGCAGACACAAAATGGCCACCACAAAATGGCGGCCATGGCTTCCTTTCAGTCACAAAGCGAAGATTCTTGTGCTGTGGTGGCTGCTGCCCAGCCAATCAAATCTCCATTGGCCAATCATTGCTGGGCAAAAACCTCACCGGGATCTGCCAAGTGGTGGGATCCAAAAATTTTAGTAACAGGTTCCCATGGTGGTGGGATTCAAACTGTGGCGTAGCGCCAATGGGGCTGGGCGGGGCACCACAGGGGCGTAGCCAGGCATTCTGGGGGCGGGGCATTCCTGGGCAGGGCTGTGGCAAGGATGCAGCCGCTGTGCCGGTCCTTGGGCGGGAAACGAATGCACGCAGGCGCAGGCTGCCACGCACGCCGGTGCACCTCCTGCTAGACTGCTTCAAGTTCTGTGCACTACTGCTGAGAGGAGGGGCATAACTGAGGCAAAAATCATGTGGCAAAATCACCAATTAGTAACCCCCTCTCGGCACACAAAAATAATTAGTAACCTACTCTTGGGAACCTGTGAGAACCTGCTGGATCCCACCTCTGGTTAACAGCTATCCCAGAATTACCAAGCGACAGAGATGAGTCCCCTTTGTGAAAATGGCTGCTTTGGAGAGTTGATACTATGGTATTTTACCTCCCTGAGATCCCTCTCCTTCCAAGTCCTACTTCACCAGATTCCCTGAAATAACCAGGAATTTCCCTACCTGGAGTTGGCGTTCCTAGATGAATCAGTGCTGCCGCTGACGGGGAACCTAGTGACTTGGTCCTGTCTATGGCTCTGCTCAATTTGAACGTCACAAGAAAGATGGAGTTAAAATACTATTCGGCATGAAAATACTGCCCATCTTCAAAGTGGATTAGATGCAGGCTTCCTCTGAGATTCCATCACCCATACAGCTACTTCCCCAAATTAGGACGTAACCCCTCTCGAGGACAACGCTCCTCCGTCACGTTAATTCCCCCTTCCCCCCAGTTTACAGAGCATGTTTACAACAAATATAAGATGTTCCATTACGACCGTGCTTCTGAAAGACTCCTTGGGAAAAATTCCCCCTCCTCTGGAACTCTGGCCAAGGGTCCCTTTGTTCCGACCTACCTGACATTTTGCTAACCTTGTACAGCAAGAGGAAAGGAAAGACAACTAAATAAAGAACTCCACACAGAAGCTTTCTAAAAATAAAAAATGTGGAAAGGTTCAGTGATCAGCACAGCAACCGGGGAAAGAGTTTCCAAGATGGGTGGCATCGTGCAAAACCTCTTTTAACAAATCCCCCAAAAGCATCAGGGGGAAATCCCCCCAAAGCTTCTCAAGCTTGGGTTTAATTCTCACTATGTTGGTGAGCCAGCTTGGTGTAGTAAGGGTGTCAGACTAGGATCTGGTAAACCCAAGTTCGAATCCCCATTCTGCAGTGGAAACTCACTGGGTGCCCATTTATTTATTTATTTATTTATTGTTTACATTTTTCTACCGCCCCATCCCCTAGGGGCTCTGGGCGGTGTACAACAACTTAAAACACAATAAATAAGTTATTAAAATCTTTAAAACAGCGGTAACATTATACTGATAATAATAATAATAGGAATAATAGGGCCCATGGGCCTGCCACAGACTTTTAGCCTAACCCAGTGGTGGGATCCAAAAAGTTTAGTAACAGGTTCCCATGGTGGTGGGATTCAAACTGTGGCGTAGCACCAATGGGGCTGGGTGGGGCACGACGGGGGTGTGGCCAGGCATTCCAGGGGCGGGGCGTTCCTGGGCGGGGCTGTGGCAAGGACGCAGCCGCTGCGCCGGTCCATGGGCGGGAAACGAATGCACGCAGGCGCAGGCTGCCACGCCCGCCGGTGCACCTCCTGCTAGACTGCTTCCAGTTCTGCGCGCTACTGCTGAGAGGAGGGGCGTAACGAAGGCAAAAATCAGGTGGCAAAATCACCAATTAGTAACCCCCTCTCGGCACACACACATAATTAGTAACCTACTCTCTGCTGGATCCCACCTCTGGCCTAACCTACAACATAGGGTTTTATATGGGTAAAATGGCAGTGAGAAGAATGAGGTAAACTGCTTTGGGCTCCTATTGGGGAAAGAGACAAGATATAGAAAAAATAAATAATAATAGAAGAGGAGGAGTTTTGATTTATACCCCACTTTGCTCAACTGTAAAGAACCTCAAAGTGGCTTACAAACTCTTTCCCCTTCTCTTCCCACAACAGACACCTTGTGAGGCAGGTGGGGCTGAGAGAGTTTGGAAAGAACTGTGACTTGCCCAAGGTCACCCAGCAGGCTTCATGTGGAAGAGTGGGGAATCAAACCTGGTTCTTCAGATTAGAGCCCACCTGCTCTTAACCACTACATTTCCCCAGGCTGCGGCCATTTAGTCATGTGGGTGGTGTCCCCCACACCTCTCCCTCTTCCCCTGGGTCCATACACTGACTTCAACACCTGGTTCAAAAAAACATTGTCTGGTTGTGGTGGGGAAGGAGCGGGCGGAAAACTCAGATTTTGCACCAGGCTACATTTCCCCCAGATATGCCTCTGTGATAGAGTGCAGATTTGAATCTCAGTCTCCCAGTTCATTGTCCAACACCCTAACAGAGGGGTGTCCAATTCTGGTACTTCAGATGTTCATGAACTACAGTTCCCATCAACCCTTGCTGGTGTAACCTCAGCTTGTGGGTTCTGTGGAGCAGAACTTGGAATGAGTTAGCAACAACAAATTTTTAAAAAAACAAAATGGTCTACTTTCTTAACATATAACATCAAACATCAACATTTAACATCACACTTCAAGGTCCTGTTGAGGTTGCATTTTCAAGTCCTTATATTGACAGTCTACTGATATTGCCTAGTCCAATTCTTCTTTGCAAGTGGGCTGGCTCCTGAAGACTCCAAGGGCTTGATGAACAGGCTTCAACATGATGAAGGTTTCCAGGAGAACTCTCACCCATTACAAACACACAAAAAACCCTGAAACAATAATCTCCAACATTTACAACATAGCAAAAATAAACTACCACCTTCCCACTAATTCCCAACAACATTGCAGTTACCTTAACAAGGTGTTAAGGGCTTATACAAACCAAGGTCCGAGTCTGTTAGCCTTGTCTCCTCCAAGCTACATGAGCTCTGCAGCCTTCTGCTGCTTTGAGTCTCCACCCCTTTCTGGGTCAACCCATTCTGAGCATGGGGGTTACACTGGCATGGCCTTGGCAGGGGCTGATGGGAATTGTAGTCCATGAGCATCTGAAGCACCAGAGTTGGACATCTCTGCTCTAACAGCTACATGCCGCTGGCTCAGTTTCAAACTAAATCTGCATTTCTTTTCAAAGCTATCAGCCAAAGTTCCTGTAGCAAGGAGAAAAATGGCACAGCGAGAGAAACAGGTGAATGATAACCTTTCCCTACCTTTCTGTTTTGCAGTTAGAGCATCTTGGGGGTAAGGTGAGGGAGAATCAGGTTCTTGGCCACAAAGCTTGCCAGTCCACCTCACAGGGTTGCTGAGAGGAATGAACAGGAAGAAAGGCTAACCGAAACGTATGCATAAAACTATTTCTTTCTCAGTGTGCAGACTTCTAAATAGCCCAGACTACTCCCGTCCGGTCAGAGCTAGGAAGCTAAGCAGAAGGAGCTAGGAAGCTAAGCAGAAATGACACCAAAGTGGATTTGGGGAAGGTCTGGGGCACTCAGCAAAGCTATTAAGTCTTCAGGAAGAAAACCAGAGCTCTGTTTACTAGTCTAGAGGCCTCTTTCTCCCCCTGGGTGAAATGAAGCTCCTCTAATTGAGGCGCAGTCTTGAGCCTGATCTCTATCTGGCATGTTCCAGCCTGATAAAAGCTTATCTTCCACCATCTTTGTCCCACTGGCTTCCCGCCCCACTCCTCCCCAGCCCTCTGTCTCTCTCCCACCAGTGCCCTGAGGAAACCACGGAGCGACCAACTGAGAAATGCCATTCCACACAACTTGTAAAAGCTGCTTTCCCATTCCTGATGACCAGCCAATTGTTTTTTTTTTCCACCCCATCACTGGCAGAGCACCGGTGAAACTTTGGAGTTTGTTTCTTGGCCTGCCAGAGTGATGAAATCCTGCTCGGTTTAATCGCTCGTTTGCAGTCGAAACCTGCCCTCTTTAATGGCTGCTGCCGCACTTAAGTTCAAAACTTTATACAGCCACCCATCCAGAGGTGGGATCCAGCAGATTCTCACCAGTTCCCGAGAGTGGGTTCCTAATTATTTGTGTGTGCCGAGAGGGGGTTACTAATTGGGTCTGCTTTTCCGTTAGAAATTCCATTAGGTCCAAAAATCATAAAGTCCTGTTGTTTCGTATGTGGCTGGTTAGCGAAGGTAGAAAACGGGATAATTCTCCCGGTTGGGCTGTTGAAAAAAATGTTTTAGAAATATGGCGAAGTTCCTTGTTTAAGGAAAGTCTCCTTCTTTTGATTTCTAGAAACAAAATTAAGTATTTGAAAGTATTAAGTATTTGACAGGCAGTCAATTAGAGGAGAAGTAGTTGTTTCTGTTGGCAGTAGACGATAGGACTTGCTATAATGAGTTTAAATTATGGACAGAAAGATACCAGCTGGAAATTAGGAACTTTTTTTTACAGTAGGAGTTTTTTACAGTAACAGAGAAATTATTAATGCCCCTCCCCCAGAATGCCCGGCCACACCCCCTTCGTGCCCTACCCAGCCCCATTGGCGCTACGCCACTGTTTGAATCCCACCACCATGGGAACCTGTTACTAAAATTTTTGAATCCCACCACCATGGGAACCACTGCACCCATCCCCAAACTAAATAACAAGTTTGCATTCCAGATGTCAACTGAAGGGGCAGAAGTATCTTTTTTTTTTTAAAGAAAAGGTGGAGGGATTCTCCTCTCTTGTTTTCTCTCATACAGAACTCTTGGTGCTCTTTTCTTCCTCGCCTGGCGCCATCCCGGTGTTATTGAAGGAAATCAAGAAAGCAGAGGTTTCTCACCCCTTTCATGCAACAGGAAGAGTTTCGTCTTCTAAATTTCATGCTCCTTTATTGAGGTTTCAGGAGAAGGGCTAGCAAAAGTGGTAACGAACAAACGTACAAATTATGATATGTAGGGTGAATGTGCCATCGAGCCACAGCTGACTTAGGGCAACCCAGTAGGGTTTCCAAGGCTAAAGATAAACAGAGGTGGTTTGCCACTGCTTGCCTCTGTGTAGCAACCCTGCAGTTCCTAGTGGTTCTCCCATCCGAGTACTAGCCAGGGCAAGCAGTGGCGAAGGGAGGGGAAGCTGCACCCGGGACATGAACTGCCCGTGCGCCCCCTCCCACCACAACCTGCCCCCAAAATGCCCCCAGCCCCACCCTGACACGTGACTGCAATGGCGGCAGAGGCGTAGCTAGGGGAAATGGAGCCCGGTGCAAAATCGGAGTTTTGCTGCCCCCTCCATGTTCGTGTTTTTTGTATTTTTTAGTGTTTTTTCAGTTTTTGGCCTGCAGGGGGTGTAGTTTTTTGGCTAGCAGTATCAGGGTATCTTTAGAAGACTCTCCTGATGATATCTCCCAGGTTTGGTGAAGTTTGGTTAAGGGGGTCCAAAGTTATGGACCCCCAAATGGGTAGCCCCATCTACTATTAGCTCCCATTGGAAACAGCGGGAGATGGGGTACCCCCTTTGGGGGTCCATAACTTTGGACCCCCTAAACCAAACTTCACCAAACTTGGCTGGTATCAGCAAGAGTGTCGCTGGACGATATCCTGAAATTTTGGTGCCGCTATCTTAACAACTGCGCCCCCTGCTGGCTGACAAAATAAAAACTCTAAAAATATCAAAATACATTTTTGCTGCCCCCCGGGCGCACGCCTGGTGCGACACGCAACCCCAGGGCAAGCGACCCCGAATGTCCCCATTGCATTTCTGCCTCTGAGGGCAAGCCCTCCTTAACATCTGAGATCTAATGAGATTTCCAGGCCCCCTGGAGGTCACTCACGGACCTTTCTCTCAGGCCCCTTCCGCACATGGAGAATAATGCATTTTCAATCCACCTTCAATCCACTTTGCAGCTGCATTTCACTGTGCGGAATAGCAAAATCCACTTGCAAACAATTGTGAAAGTGGATCGAGAGTGCCTTATTCTGCACGTGCGGAACGGGCCTACCTTAATTCCCTCCAGTGGAAAGCCGCTCAAGTCAAAAGAAGGTTCTTTAGGCTGGGGGAAAGTTTCCCACTTTGCTCAGCGACTAAGTGGTAGGATCGACCCCATGATATGTCACATTTTGCAAGGCTGTCTAGATACTGATGTCACCCCGCGCAGAAGTGTCCTCAAAGCAAGGTTGCCTGAGCATTCAGAGGGAGCTATTAATCGTACATTAGAAGTTTCTGCCTCAACCAACTCATTTTCTGGAGGTCTAATTGCTTGAGAAAAAATGTGGCTCAGAAATGAATAGCAAGTGCTTTCAGGTGTGGCTAGAACAATCGAAAGCCTTGGAAAGGGCCTTGTGTATCTATTTGCCTTAACAAAAGACTCATTCTTAACAAGCTCCTTCAGTAAAAGCTTTAAAACTTTTTTTAGGGGGAGGGAGAAAGAGCAAAAATGAAGTAAAAACATCTTTCTGGTACAATATCAAAAAGGCATCCGGATGAGCATGGTCGTTCTTAAGAAGAATTACTCTCACGCGGAATAAAAAAAAGAGAGTTTTGGGGCCCTTTCACAAACATTGCCCAAGTTTCTGTTGAAAACGTTCTTCTGTGATAATCTTGCCCCACCCTTAGCTATTTTCATGAGTTTTCCTTGTTTGAGTTTCAGGTAAAAACAACGGGAAACAGGGGAAGTGCTGTTAAGACATAACAGACTTAGGCCCCTTCCGCACATGCAGAATAATGCACTTTCAATCCACTTTCAGAACTGTTTGAAAGTGGATTTTGCTATTCCGCCCAGTAAATTCCAGCTGCAAAGTGCATTGAAAGTGGATTGAAAGTGCATTACTCTGCATGTGCGGAAGGGGCCTCTGAGAAGTGAACGAGACAATAAAGGGGGAAGAGAAAAGAAGCCACCACGAGTCTAAGTAGTTTCACCATATACCGTGTTTCCCCAAAAATAAGACAGGGTCTTATATTAATTTTTGCTCCAAAAGATGCGTTAGGGGTTATTTTCAGGGGATATCTTACTTTTCCCCCATGATTTTGCGCCTCCCACGTGACCAGATCAGCTGCTCCGGGGAATCTGTAACTAGGGCTTATTTTTGGAGTAGGCTTATATTTCAAGCATCCTCCAAAAATCCCAAAAAATCATGCTAGGGCTTATTTTCGGGGAAACAGGGTATGTGTGTGTAAGTTGAAAGGAGAGAAGCAAACAAACAGAAGTTAGAATATCAGAGCTGCCAGTAGGAGGGAAAGGAAAGTTGTGTGAGGAGATGATACATAATTTTCTCCTGTGGGTCCCCATATATTTCATCCCTCATGTATGCCAGTTATTGGTCTTCTAGTTGGTATGACCTCTTACAGAGAAACAGAAAGAGGGGAAAGAAAGGATCTTCTGTGTTTGCTGTGGATCTGTTCAAGGAGACTTTGTCAGACACAGACACAGTCTGTTCTTTTTCTTACCATTTTGAGGAGTCAGAGGTCAAACAGGTTGCAACCCAGCAGAAACAGAAGCATCCTTCAAAGCGGCGGGATCGATGGAGAAGAAATGTCACATATTTGTGCTGGTTTCCCACTGCCCGCCATCTCTCTAACGGACATCCATATCGAATCTGGTCATGCAGCGTGCACGGAGGGCATTATGAACAAAAAGGCCGGTGGGAAACACTGCCCCCACCCCTGCTGTTTGGCCGGCTTTGTGAACAGGATGTCGAAAACAGAAATGAAATTAGAACGTCCCAAAATAAATGACCTCAACTATGACTTTGACACAAACTGACATGTTTTTCAATGGATGAACTTGTGCTCGCAGGGCATAAATAATACCGCCCTGCCTTCCTTTCAGGGATGGGATAGAATCAGGGTACCCTGAACATTTAATGCTGGGAAAGAACCTGGCAGGACTTAAGAACATAAGAACATAAGAACTAGCCTGCTGGATCAGACCAGAGCCCGTCTAGTTCAGCACTCTGCTACTCGCAGTGGCCCACCAGGTGCCTTTGGGAGCTCACATGCAGGAGGTGAAAGCAATGGCCTTCTGCTGCTGCTGCTGCTGCTCCCGAGCACCTGGTCTGCTAAGGCCTTTGCAATCTGAGATCAAGGAGGATCAAGATTGGTAGCCATAGATCGACTTCTCCTCCATAAATCTGTCCAAGCCCTTTTTAAAGCTATCCAGGTTAGTGGCCATCACCACTTCCTGTGGCAGCATATTCCAAACACCAATCACACGTTGCGTGAAGAAGTGTTTCCTTTTATTAGTCCTAATTCTTCCCCCCAGCATTTTCAACCAATGCCCCCTGGTTCTAGTATAGTGAGAAAGAGAGAAAAATTTCTCTCTGTCAACATTTTCAACCCCATGCATAATTTTATAGACTTCGATCATATCCCCCCTCAGACGTCTCCTCTCCAAACTAAAGAGTCCCAAACGCTGCAGCCTCTCCTCATAGGGAAGGTGCTCCAATCCTTCAATCATCCTCGTTGCCCTTCTCTGCACTTTTTCTATCTCTTCAATATCCTTTTTGAGATGTGGTGACCAGAACTGAACACAGTACTCCAAGTGCGGTCACACCATGGCTTTATATAAGGGCATGACAATCCTTGCAGTTTTATTATCAACTCCTTTCCTAATTATCCCCAGCATAGAGTTTGCCTTTTTCACAGCATAGAGTTTGCCTTTTTCACAGACTTCAACTTCTATCTAATTTTTGAATCTCCTCCCTTCAAAGGCAGTGTACCTGGTCGTTTGTTTCCCCCTTTTAACCTCCCAACAGTTAGGGTTGAAAAGTTCCAGGTGGTCACCTGGGTTTTCAGCTTAGTTCCTGGAGTTCCTGAAGGTCACCTGGGATTCCAGCTTATCTCCAGACTGCAGAGGTCATCAATTCACCTGGAGAAAATAGCTGCTTTGGAGCGTGGACTCTACACAGCATTATTCCTGGCTGAGGTCCCTTTCCTCCCCTCTCCTCAGGCACCAAACCCAAATTTCCAGGAATTTCTCAGGAATGACAACCCTAATAATTTTGAGAAGTTGGTAAGGCTACGAGAGAAATCAAATCGATACAGCAGGTACAGTAAATAGTCAACAACAACAATTGATAATAAAACTGCAAAGATTGTCATGCCCTTATATAAAGCCGTGGTGCGACCGCACTTGGAGTACTGTGTCCAGTTCTGGTCACCACATCTCAAAAAGGATATCGAAGAGATAGAAAAAGTGCAGAGAAGGGCAACGAGGATGATTGAAGGATTGGAGCACCTTCCTTATGAGGAGAGGCTGCAGCGTTTGGGACTCTTTAGTTTGGAGAGGAGACGTCTGAGGGGGGATATGATTGAAGTCTATAAAATTATGCATGGGATAGAAAATGTTGACAAAGAGAAAATTTCCTCTCTTTCTCACAATACTAGAACCAGGGGGCATTCATTGAAAATGCTGGGGGGAAGAATTAGGACTAATAAAAGGAAACACTTCTTCACGCAACGTGTGATTGGTGTTTGGAATATGCTGCCACAGGAGGTGGTGATGGCCACTAACCTGGATAGCTTTAAAAAGGGCTTGGACAGATTTATGGAGGAGAAGTCGATCTATGGCTACCAATCTTGATCCTCCTTGATCTGAGGTTGCAAATGCCTTAGCAGACCAGGTGCTCAGGAGCAGGAGCAGCAGCAGAAGGCCATTGCTTTCACCTCCTGCATTAAAACATATTTAACCACTGCGCAGTAACAGAAGAAACTGAACTAGATGGACTCTGGTCTGATCCAGCAGGCTTGTTCTTATGTTCTTATGTTCTTATAGCACACTAGCTGTCTGAGCATGGATCCTCTGCACCAGGTACCAGTGTGGAGTAGTGACATGTTGATTTTAATCAGGAAGAGGTGAGTTCAGATCTTTACACCGACACCAGACTTCATAGGTCACCTTAGCTTACTCACTTAGTCTAGGTGTGAAGATGTGAAGGTGCATAGGCTCATTTTTTCTCAATTAAAAAAAACCCTGCATGAGTTACTGGATGAGTGGATAAAAATATGCTCAGAGCAGGTACTCATGCAGAGACTCAGGGGACAAGGCCAATGAAGGCACAGCTTTCTGTTGTATGACAAAAGCAATCAGATGATCTAGTGGAGGTGGCTGGTTGGGAGAAGGAAATCCCAGATTAGCGTATCTTTCTCTGGGATTCGTTGTTTGGATTTGCTGGCGCGTTTAATGATTTTGTTAATTTTATTTCTCACTGCTGTGTCTCATAACATGCTTGAGTGCTTCTGTGCACAGTTTGAGAATTGCCCGGGTCTGCTGGAATCTGACCTTCAACTGACCTGCAGGTAGAGCAAAAAATTTGTCTGGAATCGAAACAAAGAGAGGGTAGTTAAATACTGGATTGGTGAAACACTGGACCCCCTTCTGAAGGCTGTACATTTTAGGAAGGGCTCGGTCTCATGGGTCGTAGTGAAAGAAGCACAGACAAAAACTAAAACCCTCTCAGTTGAGTTCGATAGATTAAGTTATTTCTTCATCTGTAAATACAGGGTGATTGTGTTGCTTGGAAAATTCTTGGAGATTTTCAGAAAGAGCCTAGAAAGCGTAGTGGTTCAGGAAGGGTGGAAGGTCTATAATACCATAGAGGTTGTCCTCTGAAGCTACCTATTTTTCCAGGGGAACCTTTGGAGATCAGCTGTAATTCCAGGCCTCACCTGGAGGATGGCAACCCTAGGTCAGTGCAAGCCAGGATTGTTTTCTTAACACTTTACCAGAGCTATCTTTGTCCTATGGAGATTTCAGTTCCCTCTTCAGGTCTCCTTTATCTATTACTGCCAGAGGGATGCTGGTTTATCTACCCTGATGTAAATAGAATTGAGATAGTCACCTTGTCATTATCAGGACCCCAAACCAGAACCAACTTCAAACGAAGAGGCAAAATGAAGGAACTCCTGAAAGAACTTCTGAAGTCTGCAGTCATTGGATTGTCGAAGGCTTTCACGGCCCGAATCTCTGGGGTGCTGTGTGGTTTCCGGGCTGACGTTTCGCCTGCATCTGTAGCTGGCATCCTCTGAAGATGCCAGCCACAGATCCAGGCGAAACGTCAGGAGAGAATGCTGCTAGAACACGGCCATACAGCCCGGAAACCACACAGCACCCCTATGCAGTCATTGACGGGGCTTTCAGAGGCCAAAATCAGGCACTTCTCCACGTGGCCAGTTCCAGCTTCAGTGGTCAGCCCCATCCACATCAGTGAGGCCATTCGCAGGGAAGACGGGGAGCAGCCTGACACCCCTCCATTTTGCCTAGAATGCTGATCCTTCCATCAATCCATTGGGATCCATGAGGCCATTAGAGAGAAGACAGGGGACAGCCAGATTCCCCCCCCCCTTTTGCCTAGACCAGCTTCAGAAGACAGATCCCATCCAGAGGTGGGATCCAGCAGGTTCTCACAGGTTCCCGAGAGTAGGTTACTAATTATTTGTGTGTGCTGAGAGGGGGGTTACTAATTGGTGATTTTGCCACATGAATTTTGTCTTAGTTACGCCCCTCCTCTCAGCAGTAGCGCACAGAACTTGAAGCAGTCTAGCAGGAGGTGCACCGGCGTGCGTGGCAGCCTGCGCCTGTGTGCATTCGTTTCCCACCCAAGGACCGGCGCAGTGGCTGCGTCCTTGCCACAGCCCCGCCCAGGAATCCCCCGCCCCCAGAATGCCCAGCCACGCCCCCAACGTGCTCCGCCCAGCCCCATTGGTGCTACGCCACAGTTTGAATCCCACCACAATGGGAACCTGTTACTAAAATTTTTGGATACCACCACTGATCCCATCCCTCCATCAATCCACTGGGATCCATAAAGCCAATAAGAGAAAAGACAGGGAGCAGCCAGGCACTCCTTCATTTGCACACAACTAGCTCCAGAAGACAGTTTCCACCTTCCATCTATCCACTAGGATCCTTGAAGCTATCAGAAAGTGGGACGATGGGAAGTCACCAGACACCACGGGGCCTGTATGGAGCTCTACCTTTTAAACCCGAACTGGCTTTGCAACAATGAATTTAAGTGGTTTTGCAAGTACTTGTCCTGACGACTGGGCGGGAGGAGCTTCATTTGCCTCCATTTTACTTTTTAAAAGATTTCACAGCTTGCATCTGAGTAGCTGAGCAGATGCAGATGGCTGTATCTGGAGACATCAGCATGGTTGTGGGGTGTTCATTTGTGCATGCCTACGTAGTTAGACATGGGTGGGAATCAGAGGCAGAGCGAGGGGAACTGCGGCCGGGGCGCATGCATGCCCTGCACCCCTGCTGCAGCGCCGTCCACCCCCACCCCGGAACACCACCGGAATGCCACACCACGCCCATGCCACACCCCCTCCACTGCTGCATCAGGGGCGTTGTGCCCCACCACACCCGTTGGCACTACACCACTGGTGGGAAGTAAGAACATAAGAACATAAGAACTAGCCTGCTGGATCAAGCCAGAGTCCATCTAGTCCAGCTCTCTGCTACTCGCAGTGGCCAACCAGGAGCTCACGTGCAGGAGGTGAAAGCAATGGCCTTCTGCTGCTGCTGCTCCTGAGCACCTGGTCTGCTAAGGCACTTGCAATCTGAGATCAAGGAGGATCAAGATTGGTAGCCATAGATCGACTTCTCTTCCATAAATCTGTCCAAGCCCTTTTTAAAGCTATCCAGGTTAGTGGCCATCACCACCTCCTGTGGCAGCATATTCCAAACACCAATCACACGTGAGAAAGAGAGAAACATTTCTCTCCATCGACATTTTCTACCCCATGCATAATTGTATAGACTTCAATCATATCCCCCCTCAGCCGCCTCCTCTCCAAACTAAAGAGCCCCCGCCCCTTCATCTCACCTTTATCACAGACCTATACTATGATTAAATGACCAAAGTACACTATATCTGAATACAACTGTCATCAATAGAGTGGAATTAATATACAATATGAGGCTATCACCGTGGGGTGAAAGGGTGGGCTTGGGGAGTAGAATGGTATGTTTCATTAAAGCACTCAATAAAAATAGTTCGCCGAGGTTGGCTGCAGGGAGCCCATTTTCTCCATTTTGAAAGAACTCCGTTGTTCTCCGGTTTGTTTCCAAGCATTCTTCAAATCACTGCTGTTGGTTGTCTAAAACCCTAAATGGCCTTTGAGTGGGATATCTAAATGAATGCTTGCTTCTCCATGCAGCGCTGAGACCCATTTTTGAATGGTGTCTGGTTGGATTCAGACACCCTGGTTGTGATTCCATGCCTCACTTGTGAGAACCTTGAGAATTCTTAGTGTGGTTTCACAGACGCATCTTCTTTTGTGATGAATTTCCCACAACAAAATTTATATAGTTTTGAAGATTAATGTTTGCCTATAAATAGCACATCGGGGCAAATCTGATCCCTGAGCAAACTAGCAGAGGAAAAGAATGGGGCCAGGTATGCACATTAGACAATCCCCGGGTTAGCCGAAAAAAAGGAGTCTAAACAACAACAAAATAATTAGGTTTGTATTAAAACCAGAGGTGGGATCCAGCAGGTTCTCACAGGTTTCCAAGAGTAGGTTACTAATAATTTGTGTGTGCCGAGAGGGGGTTACTAATTGGTGATTTTGCCACGTGATTTTGGCCTTAGTTACACCCCTCCTCTCAGCAGTAGCGCGCAGAACTTGAAGCAGTCTAGCAGGAGGTGCACCGGCGTGCGTGGCAGCCTGCACCTGCGTGCATTCGTTTCCCGCCCAAGGACCGGCGCAGCGGCTGCGTCCTTGCCACAGCCCTGCCCAGGAATGCCCCGCCCCTGGAATGCCCGGCCACGCCCCTGTCGTGCCCCGCCCAGCCCCATTAGTGCTACGCCACAGTTTGAATCCCACCACCATGGGAACCAGTTACTAAAATTTTTGGATCCCACCACTGATTAAAACGCCAACTTCTCGGGACACTGTGTCCTGAGATCTTAGCTGCTATTTTGTAGAAGGGTGGAGGAGCTGCCAGCTTATTGCCTGAGCTGGCTGGGTTGGGGCAATTGTGGGCCCTTTCTGCCACCAAATGAAGAAATAAACTTGTTGTTCAAACAGGCTGCTAAAATTGTGAGCAATCACAACTGCTCCCCAGCCAGCTGCCTTGCTGACTGTTGATAACACCCCAGACCCCTACCCACTTGCAGCAATGGCGTAGAAGGTTAAGAGCTCATGTATCTAATCTGGAGGAACCAGGTTTGATTCCCAGCTCTGCCGCCTGAGCTGTGGAGGCTTATCTGGGGAATTCAGATTAGCCTGTACACTCCCACACACGCCAGCTGGGTGACCTTGGGCTAGTCACAGCTTCTCGGAGCTCTCTCAGCCCCACCTACCTCACAGGGTGTTTGTTGTAAGGAGGGAAGGGCAAGGAGATTGTAAGCCCCTTTGAGTCTCCTGCAGGAGAGAAAGGGGGGGTATAAATCCAAACTCCTCCTCCTCTTCTTCTTCTTCTTCTTCTTCTTCTTCTTCTTCTTCTTCTTCTTCTTCTTCTTCTTCTTCTTCTTCTTCTTCTTCTTCTTCTTCTTCTTCTTCTTCTTCTTCTTATTTGGGGATACAGTCTGAACCCAAACATCTTGGCCAATTGCCCACTGCAGCCTGTTCCTGCCCTTGCCCTATTCTGGAGTGAAAAGTCGAGCCAGAAGGGCTCTCGCTTTCCCCGTGGAAAGAGAGAAGCATGGGTGGGGCAAAAGGAAGCACATTGAGACAAGAAATCTTGCGCCAACATGTTTCCTCTATTGTTGCACTACAATGGGGAAGCACATTGGGACAAGAGTTCTTGCCCCAATGCACTACCGGTCCCACCGCATACCCTAGCGCCAGTGGGTAATCGGCCCTGGAGTGGATCGTGAGAAAATGAGCATTCTGAGACCCCTTCCGCACACGCAGAATAATGCACTTTCAATCCACTTTCACAATGGTTTGCAAGTGGATTTTGCTACCCCGCACAGTGAAATCCAGCTGCAGAGTGCATCGGAAGTGGATTGAAAGTGCATTATTCTGCATGTGAGGAAGGGAACTGAATCAAGTACGTTCGGTTTCCAAGCATGTTATCGTTGAAGGTTGGGGCATCGATTATTGCCGAAGAAGCAGGCAGTTTGCTTGTGTGACAGGCAGCTGGCTAAAGGGTTCCTACTGTGAAGAAGAAGAAGAAGAAGAAGAAGAAGAAGAAGAAGAAGAAGAAGAAAAAGAGGAGGAGGAGGAGGAGGAGGAGAGGAGGAGGAGTTTGGATTTATATCCCCCCTTCCTCTCCTGTAGGAGACTCAAAGGGGCTGACAATCTCCTTGCCCTTCCCCCCTCACAACAAACACCCTGTGAGGTAGGTGGGGCTGAGAGAGCTCCAAAAAGCTGTGACTAGCCCAAGGTCACCTAGCTGGCGTGTGTGGGAGCGCACAGGCTAATCTGAATTCCCCAGATAAGCCTTCGCAGCTCAGGTGGCAGAGCGGGGAATCAAACCCCGTTCCTCCAAATCAGAGTGCACCTGCTCTTAGCCACTGCTCTTAGCCACTACGCCACTGCAGGGCCTCTAACCCCTCCAGTGATCTCTAGCGCAACTGCTCTCCTGAATGAAAGTGATTGCTGTCAAAGCAACAGTGTGCAACCCCCGCCCCAAGTCAGAACAATGCTCGCACCCACACACGCTAATGCACTCACAGCCAGAATGGTTTTGAACAGCTCCGGATTATTGCTTTGTTCTGTCCCCCCCTCCCTATAGTGTATTCTTACTCTCATTTCATTTCTGAATACTTCACACTGATTGCATGGCGGAAAACAGCCCCATTTCCCTCGCAAAGCAGAGGAGACTGTTTGCCGTCGAAATGCTAAATCAGCAGTGTGTCAAAGTCATTTTTTTTCTATCCCCCCCCCCCCGCCCCCAGTACCACAAATTTCAAGAGCCTGGAAATAAAGTTGTAAAGATATACACTTTAATAAAACATTATTCATGTGCCGTTAGCGCGCCAAATATGCTCAGGTACTCTATATAAATGAAAAACAACTTCGCTCTGGTCTAAAGCTTTCATGACTCCCTCGGTAATATTCGCTCCCCTCCTTCCTCTCCTTCCTATATTTTCTTTAAGCGGTTTGTTGATTTTCAATGTAGCATTTACAATTACGGTGAGAGCAATTTCTTGGCAGCTTATGCAAAGAGGACGACGGAATAAGATTTATGAACATAAGATGACCCCTGGTGGATCGGAGCAGGGGCCAGATAGTTCACCGTGTTGTCTCCAGCGACAGTTAGCTAGATGCCTTTGACGGGGCCTAATGTAGCAGCCCTACCCTGCCATTTGCCCTTAGCAGTCAGAGGTATGTTGCCTCTAATGATGGAGGTTCCATCTGGCTCATTGTGGCAAATACTTTTTGAAGAGGGTCATATTTTCTCAAGCATCAGTGAAAAGAATGCCATGCCAACCAGTGGTGGGATCCAAAAATTTTAGTAACAGGTTCCCATGGTGGTGAGATTCAAACTGTGGCGTAGCACTAATGGCACTGGGCGGGGCATGACGGGGGCGTGGCCAGGCATTCCAGGGGGCAGGGCATTCCTGGGCGGGGCTGTGGCAAGGACGCAGCCGCTGCGCCAGTCCTTGGGTGGGAAACGAATGCACGCAGGCGCAGGTGGCCACGCACACCGGTGCACCTCCTGCTAGACTGCTTCAAGTTCTGCGCGCTACTGCTGAGAGGAGGGGCGTAACTAAGGCAAAAATCACATGGCAAAATCACCAATTAGTAACCCCCTCTCGGCACACACAAATAATTAGTAACCTACTCTCGGGAACCTGTGAGAACCTGCTGGATCCCACCTCTGATGCCCATCATCCTGGATCTCCAGATAGCGCCATTTTAGTTGAGAAGGCAAAAAGGAGCCACAGGGGTCTCCACAAAGGATGCCGGATGATAAAAGAGGTAAATGGGTTAAATGCAAGACAAACAGAAGGCCAGTGCGGTACAGTGATTACACTGTCATACTAGGCTGGAGGAGAATCTGGTACAAGTCCTCATGCTGTTGTAAAAGCTTCAGCCAGTCATTCTCTCTCAGCCTAACCTACCTCACAGGGTTGCTGTGAAGATACAGTGGAAAACTGGAGAATAATGTAAGTTGCTTTGGGGTTTGTTTTCATTCAGTCATTCACTTATTCACTTGCTTGCTTGTTTGAATTTCTATACTGCATTCCCTGTCGCAACAGTCCTAGAGCAGTTCGCAGCATTTGAATTCCAGTAAATTTCAGGAAAACATTGGGGAGAGAAGTGGTACATAAGTGTCTGAATGAATGAGGCTCCAATCCTAAGCATGCTTTCTTGAGAGTAAGTGCCACTTGATAACATAGGACTTACTGCTAGGTACCCCAAGGGCAGAGGCCATGCCAAAATAGGAAGTCCATTCTGTGCATTGGCTAGTGTACCCACAAGGACACATGGAAAGCTTGTCTGGACTTGCCCTCACCAATATCTGCCTTACAAAATACCTGCCTCGTATCCTTCCTAAAGATATTAAGAGAAAACAATTCCTCTGCATTGGAAAGCATTCTCGTTGCAAGGTCTGATCCAGGACTTGTTAAAGTATTTGCCCCAAGTGTTCCTGCAAGTATTGCATTAACCCAAAACTTCTTCCCCAGACTAATCTCTATCTAATTACCACCTCATTTTCATTGCCATTGTTTTACAGCTATGATTGACTCAGGCCTCTGCCCACCTCCAGGAACTCCTGGTTTAGTCCATCAAGCTAAGTACTCAAACCATTAAATTAATGCCACCTACAGTTAATGTCTGTCTCTTATCTTTCCCCAAAAAGGCAAGACTCCTCTTTGTCCTGGGAGATTAAGGGCCACTCTGCATAGCCCTTTGGCCCTAGAATAAGCCCCATCTCTCAGTAGCCAGTGTTCAATATCTCTGGACACCTCTGAGTCTGTTGATATTCCCTATGCATAGTGCTTTCTTTTACCAGAGCTAGTGTGGGTTGCTCAGCTCTGTCCATTGGACCTTTCCACTCCAAGATCAGGTGACTATGACCTGTACTTCCCAATTCCCTTCATCTATTCCACATCTCTCCTCTCCCCACTCCTCATATCCTAGGACTGTGTTCCTAACATTTCACCTGCATCTGTGGACTCCACCCCACTCAGATAATTTTTGCTAATTTTTTCGATGAAGTAGGCTGAGTCTTTAAAATAATGCGTTGTGTGTCCAATATGGCTTTGTAAGTGTGAAGTCAAGAATTTTCCAGTTCATATGTGTGGGAACCAATTGCACTAACAATAGGTCTGAGTGGATAAAGGCGGCAGATGCAGGAGAAACATTAGAAACGAGATCTACCAGACCACAGCCACACAGTCCCAAAAACGTACAACAACCAGTTGAATCTGGCCGTGAAAGCTTTCGACAATATTTTCACAATTGTTTGCAAGTGGATTTTGCTATTCTGCACAGTAAAATCCAGCTGCAAAGTGCATTGAAAGTGGATTAAAAGTGCATTATTCTGCTTGTGCGGAAGGGGCCTCAGTCTCGACTTTTGTACACATTTTCGGGCAGACCCCCAGCATTCTGCTGAAAATTAAGTCTTGCCTTCAGCCCCCCTTCCTTCGAGGACTGTTTGCAATAGGGAAAAAATATCTTCTGACGCTCATGTAAATGAACGGCTGAGATAACAACAGCAGAAAAGAAAGATCTTTCTTCACTTCCACAATCGTGCTTTTATACTCAGTACTGTGTAAAATGCTTAAATGACTCAAAATTCAGAAGATCCCTTTTAAAAAAAAGCAATTAATAAAAGGCGCACCTCTAGCTATGGTTGATAAGACGCGAGGCATTCGGTGTGGCAAATAAAATGTGAGTCTCTCCTTTGTGCCCTTAATCCACTCATATAAGTGCATAGATTTACTATGTTTGCTTCTAGTTTAGACTTTCTTGCCCTGGTATTTACATGAACCCACTTCAGTTTCAATCTCTCCCTCCCCAACTCCTTTGTAAGTCTGTCACCATTCTGAATAAGGATCCCAAAGAGGCTAATACTAACAAAATGAGTCCACAAATTTGTCTTTCGTATAGCTTCTCAAGATAGTCTTTCCCTTCTCGGTTAGAGTAGGCAGATTGGAAGAGGGAAGGGGAGGTACTTAAGCACTGGTAGAAATTTGAACTGTTCCATTCTTTACTTCCTTCATTTATACCCCACCTTTCACTCCAGGGGAAACCCAAGGTGGCTTACATCTTTCTCCTCTCCTCCATTTTATCTTCACAACAACCCTGTGAGGTGGGTTAGGCTGAGAGTGTGTGGCTGGTTGGATGTGATTCAGGAAGCTTCTGAGGCAAAGTGGGGATTGAAACCTAGGTCTTGGTTCTACACTGTAACCACTAAATCACCCTGGCCCTCAACTAGGAACCTACTGGCCTGTATCCTCGGTGCCATTTTATCACGTCACTGATCTCACCCCTTACCTTAAGGTGACCAGATGGTCACCTTTGTGAACTGGGACGGGCGGGTAGGTGGGCGGCTGTGTGCGGGGCAGGCTGCCGCACTGCCCTGCGCCCCAGAAGGCAGTGCGGCAGCCTTCCAAAAATCAAGACACTTGAAAAAACCCGCAGGATGCGGGACAAATTGTTTTAAGGCGGGACTGTCCCGCCAAAAGCGGGACGTCTGGTCAGCCTACCTTACCTGTTTATTTTCATTATTCTGTTTTTGAAAAAAAAAATTGGGGGGGTGGTTAATTTTCAAAACATCAGTTATACAAGTTGTAGGGAAGTGCAGCACGAAGCTGTGAAGCATTGAAACATCCCTTTACCAACTAACTCAAAAAAGAGGAAAAAATGGCAGCCATGAATTGTTTCAAGGAGGTGAGTGCAGACATCCATAGAGGTAAAGAAAGGGTCTGAAAATATTTTAGAAACGTATTGCAAAGGTTTTAGGTGATTTGTGCGGAAAAAGACCTGGTGAACTGAGTTTGTTTCTCGGCTTCTCCACAAGAAGCCTGCTGGGTCACAGTTCTCTCCAAACTCTCTCACCACACTTGCTTCACAGGGGCCCCTTCTGCACAGGCAAAATAATGCATTTTCAAACCACTTTCACAACCGTTTGCAAGTGGATCTTGCTATTCCGCATAGCTTCAAAGAGCACTGAAAGCAGTTTGAAAGTGCATTATTCTGCATGTGCAGAATGAGCCTGGGTGTCTATTGTGGGGAGGAAAAGGGAAGGAGTTTGCATGCCACTCTGAGGCCCCTTCCGCACAGGCAAAATTATGCGTTTTCAAACCACTTTCACAACTGTTTGCAAGCGGATTTTGCTATTCCACACAGCTTCAAAGAGAACTGAAAGCAGTTTGAAAGTGCATTATTCTGCATGTGCGGAAGGAGCCTAGGACTCCTTACAGTTGAAAAAAGTGGGGTATAAATCCGAACGCCTCTTCTTGCCACTCCTCCACATGAAGCCTGCTGGGTGACCTCGAGCCAGTACAGCTCTCTCAGAGCTCTCTCAGTCCCATCTATCTTATAAGGTATCTGTTGTGGGGAGGGAAAGGGAAGGAGGTTGTAAGATGCTTCAAGACTCCTTACGGTTGAGAAAGGTGGGGTATACATCCAAACTCTTCTCGTCTTCTTCTGGTAAAAAACCCCCGAAAGTAACAAACGTCACTCTAGGAAAAACTGGAAACGATTTAAAAAAACAGTGTTTCTGGCAATTCCTAGAGCTCCCCTATTGTCATTTCCTCTTTTTTTTTTTTTTACCACAAGTGATGCCACACTTCATTTGATGTCCTATGGGGGCAAATCACTGCCAGCAGGGGACGGGGGACGCCCCATCCCAACCGAGGGCTTGGCGGCCTTACTGACTCTGAAGAAGACAACTTCACCTGGTTCTTTCAAACAGTGTAGACATTTGGACCCGCTGCTCTTGATGCTAGCCACCCCAGCTGCAGGAAAGAGACGACTCCTGCAGAAGTTTAAGATCTCGGGCGGCCTTTTCGCTTCTTCCTTTTAATTCTTCAGCTAAGCGGGTTTGATTTGTGTTGTAAGGTAGGCTTAGAAAGAGCCTCTATCGTTTCTCCTTCTTTTAACTACTTGTCATAGGTCAAAGAAGGGAGGGGAGCAAGCAGGATAAATGGATTTTTTAAAAGGCTGACAGCAAATTCACATTTTTTTCCTTATACACAAAAAGCCAGTTTTCAAGGCTGATCTTTTTTTTCTTTCGCAGTAGCACATAAAGCGCAGCACTCTTCAATTGCCGGAGTTTATCGGCTATCAATAGCAAACAAACAAAAAGTTTCCGATCTCTCCAGGCGTAAAAGTACAGCAGCCAAGACGTTAGCGTTTTGCCGACTTTCCCTCCCACCTGCCGGGCTTTAAAACAAATATGCATGTTGCTGATAGCTGAGTCAACAGCGCACAACTGCAGAAGGGATTTTATCCTGCCTGATACACATTCATATTTACCCAGGAAAGATCGGAGATTATCATTGAGAACTAGTGTCCGTTCAGAAGGTCTCTGGGTTCACCGTTGTTTTGAAAAACAAATAAGCAAGCAAAGTGGATCCATCTTCTGAGGGCAAGAATGCAACAGCATTTAGAAAGGAGTGTGCAAGGTGTATAACTTTACTGTATATTAGACAGGGTATGTAGTTTAGGCCCTTTACTGGATGGCTCAACCCCTTCTGCACATGCAGAATAATGCACTTTCAATCCATCTTCAATGCACTTTGCAGCTGAATTTCACTGTGCAGAATAGCAGAATCCACTTCCGAACCAGGGGCGTAATGCCCATTGGGCAAAGTGGGCAGTTGCCCAGGGCGCCCCCTTGTGGTGGGCGCCAAAAATGCAGGGTTTGGAGGGGGGTGGTGGTATTTTAGTGGGTTTCCATTTTTGGCCTGCAGGGGGTGCATTTTTTAGGCTTGCAGCACCGAAATTGCAGGGATGTTTCGGGAGACTCTCCTGATGCTATCATCCAGGTTTGGTGAGGTTTGGTTTGGGGAGTCCAAAGTTATGGACTCCCAAAGGGGGTGCCCCATCCCCCATTGTTTCCAATGGGAGCTAATAGGAGATGGGGGCTACAACTTTGATGGTCGATAACTTTGGGTCCCCTGAACCAAACTTCACCAGACCTGGGAGGTATCATCAGGAGAGTCTCTTATTGATACCACCCAGGTTTTGTGGAGATTGGTCTAGGGGGTCCAAAGCTATGGACTTCCAAAGGGGGTGCCCCATTCCCCATTGTTTCCAATAGGAGCTGGTAGAAGATGGGGGCTACACCTTTGAGGGTCCATAACTTTGGACCCCCTGAACCAAACTTCACCAAACCTGGGTGGTATCATTAGGAGAGTCTCCTAAATATACCCTGAAAGTTTAGTGCTGCTAGCTTAACAATTGCACCCCTGACAGCAGGCACCCCCCCAAATTTCCCCAGATTTTCCTTTTAAATCCCACCCTATGGCATGGATTTAAAGGGAGAATCTGAGGTCCCAAGTTTAAACATTGAAAGGGATGCTGTTTCAGGGTGGGGGAGAATCCATCCCAAAATAGCATCACTTTCAATGTTGTTTAAACTGGGAACCCCAGATACTCCCTTTAAGGTGGATTTAAAAGGAGAATCTGGGCTCCCTAGTTTAAACACCATTGAAAATGATGCTGTTTGGGGGTAGATTCCAGCATCACTTGTTTAAACTAGGGAGCCCAGAGTCTCCTTTTAAATCCACCTTAAAGGGAGAATCTGGGGTTCCCAGTTTAAATAACATTGAAAGTGATGCTGTTTCCCCCAATTAGGGGACTAGATACAGCACCATAAAATGTTTTCACAGCAGTAATAAAACATTTTGAAAGCATTTTGAAAATGTTTTCAAAAAAATTATTTCTGCTGTGTGGCATGGCCCATTGCTGTGTTCAGATTTGTGAATTGGGGCATGTTCTATAATGTGATGGTGACTTTGAAACGACCTGGTGTAAAAAATCATTGCTTGGTCACAGTGGGGGAGGGTGGCTGCCCATGGGGGGGCGCCAAACTCCAGTTTGCCTAGGGGGGTGCACGTTGCACTCGGGGGGGGGGTGCGCGTTGCACCAGGCACACACCTGAGGAGCATCAAACTCAGGTTTTGCCCAGGGCTCCAGTTTGCCTAGTTACGCCAGTGTTCCAAACAATTGTGAAAGTGGATTGAAAGTGCATTATTCTGCCTGGGCGGAAGGGGGCCCTAGTCCTATCCCATCAGATCTTGGAAGCTAAGCAGGGTCAGTCCTGGTTGGTACTTGGATGGGAGACCAGAAATGAAGTCCAAGGCTTCAAGGAAGAAGCAGGCAGAGGTAAATTACCTCTACTACTCTTTAGCCTTGACAGGTCACAATAATACCTATGTTTTGTTTTCTCTTGGTATCAGCTATTTTCAAATTTCTGCCAACCAAACTGCTACTTGGGCTTCCTGCTATAACAGCAAGTTCCTGCTGGCAGGCTCTGTCGCCCACCTTGATTTGAAATGGTAGGGGGAGAAAAAAACATAACAATAGCAACATAGATTATGTCACTACCAGAAGCAAAGCACATTGCGGGGTGGAGATGCAGTGGGTACTAGCAAAGGGAGGATGAGCAAGCATTTCCCCCTGCAATAGGCTTTACCGGGGTTGTAGCAGCCTTCCCCACTCCTGGCGCAATGCTTCCCATCTATCTGGTTTTGAGTATGGGGCTTGGGGGTGGGGCCAGAGTAGAAAGGCGTGGCTTGGGATGCAAGAGAGTGGGAAGGTGGGGATTGGTGGAGGGTGGAAAGGAGTTGTTTAAGGTAGGGGTAGGGTAGAAAGGTGAGGCTTGAGGTGGAGGGTGGAAAGGAGTTGTTTAAGGTAGGGGTAGGGTGGAAAGGTGAGGCTTGAGGTGGAGGGTGGAAAGGAGTTGTTTAAGGTAGGGGTAGGGTGGAAAGGTGAGGCTTGAGGTCGAGGGTGGAAAGGAGTTGTTTAAGGTAGGGGTAGGGTGGAAAGGTGAGGCTTGAGGTGGAGGGTGGAAAGGAGTTGTTTAAGGTAGGGGTAGGGTGGAAAGGTGAGGCTTGAGGTGGAGGGTGGAAAGGAGTTGTTTAAGGTAGGGGTAGGGTGGAAAGGTGAGGCTTGAGGTCGAGGGTGGAAAGGAGTTGTTTAAGGTAGGGGTAGGGTGGAAAGGTGAGGCTTGAGGTGGGGGTGGAAAGGAGTGACTTGAAGCAGGGGATGGTGGAAAGGTGAGATTTGGGGTTGGAAACCAGGAGGTTATCCGGCTGGCTTCAACAACAGCCAGGGCTTTTACAGTCCTGGCTCCAGCCTGGTGGAACAAACTGCCAAATGATGTGAGGGCCCCGTGGGAATTGTGGCAATTCCACAGGGCCTGCAAGACATGGACGTTCCACCAGGCCTTCCCATCTAGCTAGCCAGTTTAAGTTTTATAGATCATCTCTTTCGTCCTCCGGGGGCGGTGGGTGGGAGGAACGGGGGGAAGATGGAAAGGTTTATTTATTGCCATCTGTTTTAATCTATTAGTTTGGGTGCTTAATATTATATTTAAATTGTTTTTAATGGCTTTTATAGTGATGCCGTATTTTAAAAAGTTAATGGATTGTTAAGTTTTTATGTTGTGACCTGCCCTGAGTCCTGTGGGGAAAGGGTGTGATACGAATGAATGAACGAACGAACAAACGAACGAGCGAGTGAACGAACGAATGAACGATTGAATGAACGAACGAACGATTGAACGAACGAACGAGCGAGTGAACGAACGAACAAACGATTGAACGAACAAACGAACAAACGAGCAAACGAACAAACAAACAAACAAACAAAATGGTGAGGGGGAGGCCACATGGTGCTGAAATTGCCTCAGCTGTATGCCAGGTGGAACAACTCTGTCTTACAGGCTCTGTGGAGCTGCATTTGTAAGTGCTCGTTTCAGCTAATCTGCTATTTATGCAGATGTCATTATTCATGCTGAAGGACTTTTCATGCTGACTTTTTAAATTTTATTTTTTAAAAATAAAACTTTGAACATTTTTATTTGGTCTGCTGGGTTTCCACTTACTCTCGAGAACCCGTGTGAGCCAGGCGGAAAAAGCCTGGGCTGTTTTTTCTTGACATGGCGTCAGCCAACAGAGAGTTCCACCAGGTTGGAGGTAGGGCTGAAAAATCCCTGGGCCTGGTTAACGCTATCTTAACTTCTCTAGGGCCAGGGGTTACCAGTACATTATTGGTTGAAGATCGAACTGCTCTTTGGGGAACACACCAGGAGAGACAGTCCCATAGAACCAGGGGGCATACATTGAAAATGCTGGGGGGAAGAATTAGGACTAATAAAAGGAAACACTTCTTCACGCAACGTGGGATTGGTGTTTGGAATATGCTGCCACAGGAGGTGGTGATGGCCGCTCACCTGGATAGTTTTAAAAGGGGCTTGGACAGATTTATGGAGGAGAAGTCGATTTAGGGCTACCAATCTTGATCCTCTTTGATTTGAGATTGCAAATGCCTTAACAGTCCAGGTGCTCAGGAGCAACAGCCATAGAAGGTCATTGCTTTCACATCCTGCATGTGAGCTCCCAAAGGCACCTGGTGGGCCACTGCGAGTAGCAGAGAGCTGGACTAGATGGACTCTGGTCTGATCCAGCTGGCTTGCTCTTATGTTCTTATGTTCTTGTGTTCTTAGGTATACAGGCCCCTGACAATTCAGGGCTTTGTACATTACATTTGCAGCCTTGGCTCCAGCGTGGTGAGACTCTCTGTCACCTGTGACCAGTTTCGTTCTGTAGGACCAGTGAGGTGGAGATGTTCCATCAGGCCTATGGTTGAGACAGCTACTGCTCTACCATCTTGGCTGGCCTCCCCTTCCCCTTTTTCTCCTTCCCTTTCAACTTCCCCTCCCCCTCCCCCTCCCCTTCCCCCCTTCTCCTCCCTGGAGAGCCAGCATGGTGTAGTGGTTCTGGTAGATTGTAGAGAACCAGGTTTGATTCCCCACTCCTCCACCTGAGTGGCAGAGGCTTATCTGGTGAACCAGAGGTATTTCCACACTCCTACATCCCTGCTGGGTTACCTTGGGCTGGTCACGGTTCTCTCTGAACTCTCTCAGCCCCACCGACCTCCCAAGGTGTCTGTTGTGGGGAGAGGAAGAGTTTGTAGGCCACTTCGAGTCTCCTTATAGGAGAGAAAGGTGAGATATAAATCCAAACTTCTTCTTCTTTATTGAGTGTGGTAGGTTTGGGGGGGTTGGGAGCCTTGGTTTTTGCTTGGTTTGTTTTTACTACATGATATCCCCCCCCCCATTTGGAAACTTGGAAATGTTACTGGCACCAAAGCTTTCAAAATGTTATGTTAAGAGCTGGGTTTTAATTGTTATCAGGCTAAATTTTATGGTATCACATTGTTTGTATGTGAGCCACCTTGAAGGCAGCTTTCAGTAGGCGTAGGGTGGAATATAAACCCGAAATGAAATAAAAGTCAACAAGCTGCTCACTGTGGAGGCATCATTAAAGTTGGCTTCTCTACTCCAGCTTAATTTTTGCTCCTCTCCCCTCTTCACCGGCTTGTAATCCATGTCAGCAACGTTCTGCTCATCGGTGAGTAGCTTTGTTTCTTTAATAGCCTCTTGTGAGAGACTTTTGACAAAAGCTTCAATTTGGGGAGGGACGGGAGGCAGAAAAAGAGAGAGAATCCTAATAAATTATGTCAACCAGCCCTTTACTAATCCACTCTGCCAGGGATTAGACAATTGTGCGGCAGGGATCGAAGGGTTAACATCCTTCATCTGTCACGGCCCTCCAGTCGAACATCGGGAAAATCCACTCGTCTCCCAACATTTATTTATGTTTACTTTTAATAAGCTCTATAAAACCTGTCTCAACAAGGAGCAATTTAATTGCATCATTGCCTCGGATCAGATGAACATCCTGTTCATAATAAACTCTTCTACCTATAAATAAACATCGAAAAATACAAATTAAGCTTCCATGTTAAGCAGCGGCAGAAACAACGTCTCAATTCTAACCCTCCTACCAACAACATGTTGTGAATGGGAATTTTTTTCCCGCTAGCTGGAAGGCAGGTTTGCATTCTTATTTTTTTAAAAAAAATTAATTTGCCTCGGCTGAGGATTTGCCTTTTTTTAGTTATTGATGCGAGCTCTCGTAAGCAAGGTCAGAAGGGTTCATGGGCGTAATGGAAGACAGAAGGGTGGATAAACAATATAGGTATATGTATAAAATAATGATTAAAGCAGCACATGCAACAATAGCCTTGGGCTGGAAAGAAAAGAAAAAATGGACACTTCAGAAGAAGAAGAAGAGTTTGGATTTATATCCCCCCTTTCTCTCCTGCAGGAGACTCAAAGGGGCTAACAATCTCCTTGCCCTTCCCCCCCACAACAAACACCCTGTGAGGTAGGTGGGGCTGAGAGAGCTCCGAGAAGCTGTGACTAGCCCAAGGTCACCCAGCTGGCATGTGTGGGAGTATACAGGCTAATCTGAATTCCCCAGATAAGCCTCCACAGCTCAGGCGGCAGAGCTGGGAATCAAACCCGGTTCCTCCAGATTAGATACACGAGCTCTTAACCTCCTATGCCACTGCTGCTCTTGGTTAGAATATATTTGGGGACAATGGTTAGAATATATTTGGGAACAAGTGACACTTGATATTTTCGATATATTAACCAAAAATAAGACGTGGCAAGATGAACAGAATGAAAATTTTGAAGATATGGATAATATACGTGGACTGGATGAAAGAAGCTCGAGTCAATGAAGAAATATGGGAGAAGAGGCAACAGAGAACGAACTTACTGCCGTTTGTGTGACAAAACTATGAAGAAGAAGTAATGGGGGAGGGAGAAAAGGGGGGGAAAGTATCGTTTGAAAATGTATGAAGAAGGAAATTACTACAAACTATAAAATTAAAATGAAATGAAAATAAATATAAAATAAATATAAAATGAATAAAAAGAACGCTGAAATGCAACAAATGTTGTCCGGACCTTAGAAAGTCCTTAAATCTGGACTGGATAGCATGTTCTCAGGATCAGGCATCTTGAGGACTGGGGTTGTGGTACACCAGGCAGAAGTTCTTGCTCTGTTGCTTGGTGGTGGCCAATCTAGCCAAGTCACAGCTGATGTATGGCAACTGCATTGGGTTTCCAAGGCAAGAGATGAACACAGGTCGCTTGGCATCACCCGCCTCTAGGTTATCACCTGGTTTTCACTCGAAATCAAATTCAGTACACTTGTGGTGGTTTCTCTTCAGGCAAAACCTGTCAAGAATCTTGAGGGAAGCCAACAGTTTCCACAGAGTTAGTGACATTGTGTGTGTGTGTGTGTGTGTGTGTGTGTGTGTGTGTGTGTGTGTGTGTGTGTGTGTAAAGTGCTATCAAGTCACAGCTGACATATGGTGACTGGGACTGTGGTACACCTGGTGGGCCACTGCGAGTAGCAGAGTGCTGGACTAGATGGACTCTGGTCTGATCCAGCAGGCTTGTTCTTATGTTCTTATGTTTTACACCAGGTTGAAGTTTTTGCTTCGTTTGGTGGTGGCGAGTCTTGCCAAGTCACAACCGATGAATGGCAACCATGCACAATTTTCAAGTCAAGAGATCGTCAGAGGTGATTGGCCGTTGCTTGCCTCTGCACGGGCTGAGAGAGGTCTGAGAGAGCTGTAACTGGCCCAAGGGGGAGTTATCTCTCTATATAAAAATCTATCAGTGCATTTTTCTGCTGACAGGTAATCTCCCAAACTACTGGACTGATTGCTTTGAAATTTTCACACAACGTCGCATTCGCGGGCGGCCAGGTTTCCATACTGTTTCCACACCTCCTGTTGTGTACATGTCACAACTGTGCCAGTTATTGTGTACATGCCACACCTATGACAGTTGGAACCACAGTTCTGTTCCGCAATAGCGCCATCTGCTGGCCGTCAAAGCAACACCCTCTGATACAAGGGAAACAACCATGCCTTCTTTGAAAACCACTTCCACCTGGAGTGAAAGGGACGGGGGCCCCCATCTGCACATGGCCCACCCACCCTAGCGGAGGAAGGGGAAGGTGAGGGAGGGACTGGCCAGGTTGCCATGCAAGGGAACGGGAGAGAGGGAGGGGAGCAAGGGGCCCCTTGCCCCTCCCCTCCCTTGCAAGAATTGTGCAATGACACATGTTTGAACCGTTCGCTTCCCCTTTTCTTTCTTTTCCACTTCACCAGACTCAGCCACAGCAATGCGTGGCCGGGCCCGCTAGTATAATCCTAAATGAGTCCATCATACAGGGTCAGAACGTTATTTTCAAAGGTTGTATGGCCCAGGCTGAGCTGATCTTGTCAGATCTTGGAAACTAAGCAGGGTCAGCCTGGTGGGCACCTGGGTGGGAGACCACCAAGGAAGTCCAGGGTTGCTATGCCAAGACAGGCAATGGGAAAGTACCTCTGAATGTCTCTTGACATTCCCTTGAAAGCCCCAAAGTTGAACGTGATTGGACAGCCCTGTCCACTATTAATATTCCAAAAGTTATTTAAATCCTGCATCTTCGTTAAAGCAAAGGCTGAAATTTGATTGCCCCTAAAAAGGATGTCCACCCACTGGATGACAAACAACGGAGAGACGGTTTGAATAACAACTTTCCTACTGATCTTTTCAATTTAATTAAACTTTGACCCGTAAAGGGGAGTGAAAAAAGAAAAGGCGCTCCCTTCCTTACTGTGTAGGCATTAATCAAAATAAGCAGCTGGTCTATTGGGAACACTGACAAACATAATGGATCTACTTAACACCAATTAATCCAAGCAGTGGGCAGTAGATTTCTTCTCATAAGGTCGGTCCTATTTAGCTGTGGAAGGGAATTCAGTTTTATTCAGTCGGCTTGGTTCTGAGGCATCCGTAAGGAAGTGGAAAAGACTTTGGGACTGGAGTTGACATCAGTCATCACAAACAAAAATGGAGGCAAGAGAGAGGGTGCTCCGTCATCCAGCTCTTTGACTGGGGAAGCTGGAAAAATTGAGGGAAGCTCCAAACCCAACAAGAAACAAAAGAAGAAGATGAACCTAGGAATCATCACCACCTATGTCATTTATGGATTTGGGAAGGATACGTTCATGGATGGAGGTGCTGGCAGGGGCTGATGGAAATTGTAGTCCATAACATCTGGAGTGCCAAAGGTTCGCCACAGAGACTCGGGGGAATTCCTAGAACATCTCTATGTGAAGGACCAGTTTTGATCCTGTTCCTTAGTTCCTCACGGGTGGGAAACTGGGGTTGAAGACAAATGATGCTCTGTCCTGGTTGGGTAAATGTAAGGCCTATATCAGGCAAGCTTAGTGTGTTCCTTTGCCAATAGCAGTCATAGAAAAACTGGTTGAACCTGAGGTCACAGCATGAGAAGATGACCAAAGGGAATCTCCACAGGCAGAAAATCTCTGAATACCAGTACTAGGAGATAATACCAGAGAAAGGTCTTGGCCTCTATACCCTGGTAGGTTCCAGCCAGGCCCTTTTGGACAGTCAGCCGGCCACTGTGTGAAACAGGATACTGGACTAGATGAACCACTTGTCTGATCCAGCTGGGCGTCTCTTTTGTTCCAACACCAATTTTCCACCAGGAAATACCACATGTTCTTGCAGCAGCCATTCCATCTGGACAGAATTAGTGACTATATTGGCGTGCTCGCCTTTCCTTTCTGTCCCCTCTCTCTTTTGTGTTCCATGTATTATACTGCAGATGTCATTTTGGATTGTCATCTGCCTCAAACACTATGGAAGAAAGGCTGCGTAGAAATATATCAAATCAATTCATACACAAGTGCCATTTTTTATTTTCCATTGGTATTTGTTTACATTTATACACAACTGATACCAAAATGGTATTGAAACGAAGAATGGTGTGTAAACAGACAGATTGAATGAGGCAGCTTTCGAATTTTCATCTCATCTCCGGTTCTCTCTGCCTCTGTCTCTCTCTGATGTTGCCTTTAGTAACTCATTTGAAGAAACCTTTTCTAATCACGTGTCCTTAACCCCTCTCATTTATTCTGTGTGTTGGACGGGGATTCCTTCAGGCCTTGGCCTTGAACAGAGAAAACCTTAAATAACAAACAATAAACAAAAACAGGACAAGCGTGTGTAACCCCCATGCTCAGAAAGGGGTGGAGACTCAAAGCAGCAGGAGGCTGCAGAGCTCATGTAGTTTGGAGGAAACAAGGCTACCAGACTCGGACCTTGGTTTGTATAAGCCCTTAACACCTTGTTAAGGTAACTGCAATGTTGTTGGGAACTACTGGGAAGGTAGTTGTTTATTTTTGCTATGTTGTAAATGTTGGAGTTTACCGTTTCAGGGTTTTTTGTGTTTGTAATGGGTGGGAGTTCTCCTGGAAACCTTCATCATGTTGAATCCTGTTCACCAAGCCCTTGGAGTCTTTAGGAGTCAACCCACTTGCAGGAAGAATTGGACTTGGCAATTACAGAAGACTGTAACTAGAAGGACTTGAAATGAAACCTGAACAGGACCTTGAAGATGTCAAATGTTGGTGTTTGATGTTATATGTTAATAAAGTAAACCATTTTGTTTTTAAAATTTGTTGTTGCAAACTCATTCCAAGTTCTGCCCCACAGAACCCACAGATAGAGGTTCCACATGCCCAAGATTTTAGTCAGGGGCAAAGTAAGTGATCAAGGTATTAAACCTAAGACCTAGTTTTGGGGAAGCAGTGTAGGTAACCCTGATAAATGCTGTTAAACCCCACTGATTTTCTTGCTAAGAACTAAAGCGTGATCCTTCACCTAGGAGTAAGCTCAGTTGCTGGCAATGGGGCTTGCTTCTGAGTAAACCCTCCTAGGGTTGTGATTCACCCGTTGGAAGAGTTGCACGGTTGCTTCAAAGCAGAGCCACCGACTACCACGAATCTTACTCCTGAGTAACGCACGCCTCGGAGCCAATCATTTTTTTCTAAACTAAAACCTCAGTATTCAGGTTAAATTGCCGTGTTGGCACTTTAAGATGAATAAGTGGGTTTGGCGTTGCAATTTGGGCACTCGGTCTTGAAAAGGTTCGCCACCACTGTGCTAGAACTATATGTGTGTTCTGCTGATTTGGTTATTGTGTGCTTGCGTACCTCATTACCTCTTAATAAAATTGTTAAACCTTTTTTTTTTGCGGTCCTGCGAAATTTCTTGCAAAAGCCGATCTTGGTCAACATGGGCAAGAAAGACCCGAGCTCGCCAGACCTTTTGCTAAGCCAGCAGCCTGCCTTCGCTCATTCCTCACTATAAAAGGGAGAGACTCCCACCACTTCAAGGAACAACGTCAGATTTGAAGTTTTTGGATCACAAACTTCTGACCTCAAAGTTTAGCAGCATCCTTAAGAAGGTTTCTCGCAGGATACTTGCTAAGTGATTCTTTTCCCCTTCTGAAGGTCTCTGAATGCTACCACCAGCAATCCAAATGCGCTGACCTCTCACATCCAGTGCAATAGGATAAGATTCTAATTCATCGTTCATCCAGGTTTCCCTCCCCCAGCATTTCCTTTTTCTGCCTCCCCTGCAACAACCGGGACTTTTCTGTATTTATACCAGATCGAGTGCGGAATGTATCCCTGGTTATTATTCATTTATATGCATTTCTGTCTGATCTTGTTTCATTCTCTCCAGGTTTTTAAGGGGAGTTCTGTTTATTGCACTGTGATGATTCTGGAATTAGACTAAGCAAGAGTGTTATTACTTCTCACATATCTTTGAATATTTGAATATATTTGCTCACTTAAAACATGGGGTTAGTCAGACAGCATCAGGAATGGGGTTTTTTTTTAAAAAAATAATACTGACAATACATTTCTCCGAGGCAAATCAGAATTGCTTATGATCTGGAAATGAAAAAAAAGTAAGTGCAAATATAGATATTGATTTATTTTTGTAAAGAATCATGAATATATTGGGAACAGAATTACTGCCTCATAAACTCAATATTTAGGGTTTTGTTGTGCGGTCATTAGCCCCCATTGGATTAGCGAGGCTTTGAAAGTGAGGGAAAGTGATATTTATGAGAAGAGGAAGAGGCAACCTGGTATACTGGTTATGAGTGGCAGACTCTAATCAGGTTAATGGGGTTCAATTCCCCACTTCTCCACATAAAGGCTTCTGGGTGACCTTGGGCCGTCAAAGTTGTCCTAGAATGGGGTAGGGAACCTGCGGCTCTCCAGATGTTCAGGAACTACAATTCCCATCAGCCCCTACCAGCATGGCCAATTGGCCATGCTGGTAGGGGCTGATGGGAATTGTAGTTCCTGAACATCTGGAGAGCCGCAGGTTCCCTACCCCTGTCCTAGAACTCTCTGGCCCAGGCTAGCTTGATCTTGTCATATCTCTGAAGCTAAACAGAGTCAGCCATGGTCAATACTTGGATAGGAGACCGCCAAAGAAGTCCAGGGCCTCTATGCAGAAGAAGCCAAGTGCTAACCACCTCTGAACATCTCTTGTTTTGAAAACCCTGCAGGGTTGCCTCAAGTCATAAGAACATAAGAGCAAGCCAGTTGGATCAGACCAGAGTCCATCGAGTGCAGCTCTCTGCTACTTGCAGTGGTCCACCAGGTGCCTTTGGGAGCTCACATGCAGGATGTGGAAGCAATGGCCTTTTGCAGCTGTTGCTCCTGAGCACCTGGTCTGCTAAGGCATTTGCAATCTGAGATCAAGGAGGATCGGTAGCCATAGATCGACTTCTCCATAAATCTGTCCAAGCCCTTTTTAAAGCTATCCAGGTTAGTGGCCATCACCACCTCCTGTGGCAGCATATTCCAAACACCAATCACATGTTGCGTGAAAAAATGTTTCCTTTTATTAGTCTTGATTCCTCCCCCCCCCCAGCATTTTCAATGTATGCCCCCTGGTTCTAGTATTGTGAGAGAGAAAAATGTCTCTCTGTCAACATTTTCTACCCCATGCATAATTTTATAGACTTCAATCATATCCCCCCTCAGACGTCTCCTCTCCAAACTAAAGAGTCCCAAACGCTGCAGCCTCTCTTCATAAGGAAGGTGCTCCAATCCCTCAATCATCCTCGTTGCCTTTCTCTGCACTTTTTCTATCTCCTCAATATCCTTTTTGAGATGTGGTGACCAGAACTGAGCACAGTACTCCAAGTGTGGTTACACCACTGCTTTATATAAGGGCATGACAATCCTTGCAGTTTTATTATCAACTCCTTTCCTAATTATCCCCAGCATAGAGGTTGCCTTTTTCACAGCTGCCATGCATTGAGTTGACATTCCCATGGAACTATCAACTAAGACGCCCATGAGAAGGAGAGTGAGGCTCCATTTTGTGAAGAGCGTTCCCCACCTGCAGTGCCGGATTTACCTTTAGGCTTAGCAGGTTGAAGCCTAAGAACTCAAAATCAAGGTGTATAATATTTTGACACTGTCATAGGCCTTTCTCACAAATGCTCATAATGCTCTAAACAACCTTTCAGTGATTTTCCTTGCACTCCATTTCAGAATAATACTGTCTTAAGCCAACAACTTGACACTAGCACTGATTTCTGTATTAATTTTGTCCTTCCAGGACTTTGCTGTAGTGGACTCCATTTTGTGACCCTATCTTCCTCTAGTTGTGAGGGTGGTTGGTTGGGAGGGGTCTCACAAGTGGAATAGCCTGGGACATCTCTTAATCTAAATCCGGCACTGCTCATATGAAACTGCCTTGTATTGGCTAAGACCAGTGGTTCATCTAGTTCAGTATAGTCTATTCTTATGGCAGAAGCTCTTCAGTGTCTAACTTGCCCAGTGCAGAAATCTCACATACTTTTTAGGCTGAATTCAAGACTGTCTGCATGCAAAACTAGAGTTTCTAAGGAACTAGGGTTTACAGGCCAGGTTTGGCAAGCAGCAGGACTGAGGGCAGGATACGGGGAACACCAACATGGGTGTGATGATGTCACTTCTGGAAAAGACCAGAAATGAGAGAGGATGCTCTAGGAGTCACCAGATAGAATTCTGGAAATTCTATCTATATTCTCCTCAGAAGTGATGTAATCCTGTTCATGACTCCTGTTCACGACTCCTGTTCACAACTCCTGTTCACGAGGAGAGAAAGGGGGGATATAAATCCAAACTCCTCCTCCTCCTCCTCCTCCTCTTGCTGCCATCTGGTCAGAGCAGGGGATCCCCTCACCCAGTTGAAAGCTTGGTGGGCCTGAGGGAAACACATATGCTTCCTCTAATTGTAGACTACAATATTTATTATTTATTATTTATTATTTATTATTTATTATTTATTATTTATTATTTATTATTTATTATTTATTATTTATTATTTATTATTTATTATTTATTATTTATTATTTATTATTTATTGTTACTGCTCCTTCATGGGGAATGTGGTCTTCTCAATAGTCATACTTCTCAATCCTTGTGGCTCTGTCAGTGAAGAACAGGATTTCAGTCTTGTCTGGGCTGAACTTCAGTTGATTGGCTCTCATCTATCCCATGATCTTCTCCAAGCACCCATTTAGGACTTTCAAAGATCCAATAGTGAGGTTTGTGGCAACTCTGTTCCTTGAATTCAGGGCAATGTTTTAGTCTGCCTTGGTCCATTCCAGAACTAAGCTTGGGCAGGGACAAAGAAAAAGGATATTTTTTGTTACTGCAGATCCATATGGAGAAAGAATCACACTTAATAAACTGGGCTCCTTATAAAAAATAAATGATAAAAAAATACAACAAGCAAGTAGAAGAAGAAGAAGAAGAAGAGTTTGGATTTATATCCCCCTTTCTCTCCTGCAAGAGACTCAAAGGGGCTGACAATCTCCTTGCCCTTCCCCCCTCACAACAAACACCCTGTGAGGTAGGTGGGGCTGAGAGAGCTCCAGAAAGCTGTGACTAGCCCAAGGTCACCCAGCTGGCGTGTGTGGGAGTGCACAGGCTAATCTGAATTCCCCAGATAAGCCTCCACAACTTAAGCGGCAGAGCTGGGAATCAAACCTGGTTCCTCCAGATCAGAGTGCACCTGCTCTTAGCCACTACGCCACTGCTGCTCTGGCCAATGCACCGGCCAACGGAGTAGGCATCCTCTTGGCCCTGAGAGCATAAAAGCCATGGGGTAGGCCCTTTCTCCATGAGCCAATATAAGTGGGGAAAAGGAAGGTTATATGAACCCACCCTTGCCCCAGCCCCTTTGCACAGCTGGCTGTTCTGTGGACAGCCAGTGCATTGGCCGGGGTGTGTGCCTTCACACTAAGGCACTTTCCCCCCTCCCCTGGCTGCCTTTCCTCCTCCTCCCCTACCTGGCAAGCAGGACCACCCCCCGGGCCATGATACAGCCCATTTCCTTTGTGTGGCTCCACAGATGGGAGCCAAGGAAAGGGTTTTCGAGAATCGTGTTATGTGTGATTCTTGTGGCTCATAGCCACGGTCGTTCACTTGGCCACAGCTGTGAACTGCGTTAAAACAAAAGAATCGCACATAACACGATAGTCGAAAAACCCAGGGCGGGGGAATGTGGAGCAGATCCACGCTAGGATCGGGATCCGTGCAAAGTTCCCTCCAACCCAGGTTTTTTGCTGGTGTTATCCCGGTTTAATTGGCCCGGGCGGAAAGGGCCTTTGACCAACAGTTCCTCAGCACCATCTTTTAAAACTGGTCAGCCAAGTAAAAGTAGAACTACAAAATATGGTGCCCCCACCACCCTCTCCAGATGGATCCCACGGTTGGTCTGGTACTGAAAGCTACTGAGACATCCAGAGTAATCAACAGGGACACATTCCCTTTGTCACTCTCCCCGCAAAAGTTATCAGTCTACATTATACAACATGCATGTGCAAAGCCAGTAATGCTGTAAAGTAAACCACAAAAAGTGAAACCACTAATAAAAATATAGGTAACTATACAAAAAAATAGGGAACACTGCCTCATTCTGACTCACCAATCTATTATGGAACTAATTGCAATTCCAAATTCATTGCTAAGGCACTCCTATCAAAAACAGCACAATCTTTTCTTTCTTGGGGTGCCGATGGAGTCTATAATATTGGTTCCAAATTACAGAAGGAGAGCATAAGAACATAAGAACATAAGAACTAGCCTGCTGGATCAGACCAGAGTCCATCTAGTCCAGCACTCTGCTACTCGCAGTGGCCCACCAGGTGCCTTTGGGAGCCCACGTGCAGGATGTGAAAGCAATGGCAGTTGGTTAAGGGAGCATGTTCCAACTTTAATGGGCTTGAATAAGTCAGTTGATACACTCCAACTCTTTTTTTAGTCTTCCAGATGTCCAGGATGCAATCCCCACTGTTGTTGCGTGTTGTCTCACCCTATAGCAGAGGTGCGATTCAGGGGGTTCCGAAGGTTCTGTCGAACCTGTTGTTAAAATTTCCCTTTTCACTTTTTTAATACTTAACATATTTTTATTAAGTATTAATATTTTTAATATTTAAAATAAAAAAGTGATATGAAAAATATTTTTAAAAATACTTTTTAACAGTCATTATTTGAATCCCACCACCATCGGAACCTGTTGTTAAAATGTTTGAATCCCACCACTGCCCTATAGCTTCCATGGTCTGACCTGTGTCTCTCAATCCACTTTCAGTCCACTTTCACAACTGTTTACAAGTGGATTTTGCTATGCCATACAGCTGTAAAGTGCATTGAAAGTGGACTGAAGATGCAGAAGGGGCCTCTGTGGTATCTTTAATGAAGTGGTCCATTATATATATATATTTACAAAATTTTATTGTATAGTATAGTTATATAACAGATACATGCTATGCTTTTAATCAGACTATACATTTTCCCCCTTTTCTCTCTCCCTCCCTCTCTCTCTCCCTCCCTCCCTCCCTCCCTCCTTTCTTCTTTTTCTTTTTTGTTCAAGCAAGCAGCAGAAAGTTCATTCTTCATATCCTTTGTTCCCATTTTTCTTCGTTAAATCCGGCTTCTCTCATCCATTTCTCAAAAGTTAACCAAATCGTCATAATGTCTCTTAGTTTTTCTTGCCATAACCTATTTTTCAACATCATCTCAAAAATTTCTAACTGTATTTGTTCCCAAACACATTCCAACCATTTTGAGATTGTCCATTTCTTTTTCATCTTTCCATCCTAATGCGATCGCCACGTGTGCAGCTCTAATCATAATTTTGTACATTGGTCCATAACTTCTATTCACCCTTTTATCTTCCATTAGACCTATCATTAATAAAGCATTGTTTAAATCAATTTTAATTTGTACTAATTTTTCTATAATTTTTCTATATATATTTTCCCAAAACTTTTTTACCTCCTTACTTTCAATCCACATGTGGGTGTAGTATGCTCCCAGTTCACCACAATGTGCTCCACTATATTTCGCATGCGCCCTGGTCTTTAAAATGTCCTCAAGGTCATTGTTCTAAGAACATGAGAAGAACCCTTCTGGATCACACCAGTGGTCCATTTTGGTTCAGCATACTGTTTCACACTGCAACCATGTTAGGTACAACCAAAGATGTTGGGGTTATGAGGAACCTACAAGCCACCCCCCCAGAGGTGGGATCCAGCAGGTTCTCACCAGTTCCCGAGACTGGGTTACTAATTATTTGTGTGTGCCGAGAGGGGGGTACTAATTGGGTCGGCTTTTCCGTTAGAAATTCCATTAGGTCCAAAAATCATAACGTCCTGTTGTTTCCTATGTGGCTGGTTAGCGAAGGTAGAAAACGGGATCATTCTCCCTGTTGGGCTGTTTTAAAAACATGCTTTAGAAATATGGTAAAGTTCCTTGTTTAAGGAAAGTATCCTTCTTTTGATTTCTAGAAACAAAATTAAGTATTTGAAAGTATTAAGTATTTGACAGGCAGTCAATTAGAGGAGGAGGAGGAGTTGTTTCTGTTGGCAGTAGACGATAGGACTTGCTATAAAGAGTTTGAATTATGGACAGAAAGATACCAGCTGGAAATTAGAAACTTTTTTTTACAGTAAGAGTTTTTTACAGTAACAGAGAAATGATTAATGCCCCGCCCCCGTCGTGCCCCGCCCATCCCCATTGGCACTACGCCACTGTTTGAATCCCACCACCATGGGAACCTGTTACTAAAATTTTTGGATCCCACCACTGCACCCCCACCCCCAATAACCTCAAGGTTACCACGCCCACGCTATGAAAATGCAGTGCTCTATATTAAGTAGAAATATACAAATACAACGTGCAAGCAATGTCATAAAATACAAATATAATATTATAAAATACAAAAGCCCAGTCACAACGTGACAATATAACAACATCCAGCAGTACAAAGAAGAGCCTGTGTTTTTGGCACTTAGGGTTGTGTATATCATCCTAAACAGCAAATGCATAATTTAAATGTCCTTCGTAGCAAATGCACAATGATTTCTTCAAAGGTCAGATAAGCAGTCAGAGTGTCTGTAGAGAACCAGCATAGTTGCTTTTTTGCACTAATTGCGGCAAAAGAATTCCTCCACCCACTCCAAAACCTTTAGCTGAATAAGAGACTCCTTTACTCCTTATTTCTTTTACACAGCAACTTTCTGGCTACTGCCTGGAGTGAATTCTCTCTGCAAAGCTGAGTAGTCTGCTACGAGGGTTCTGGACTTTCCATTAACTACACTGTGACCAACCAGTTCCTCTAGAGGTCCCACGACAGAGCACAAAGTTCGAGCCATTTCCCTGATGATGCCTCCTGGCATTGGGACTCAGAGGTTTACTGTCTCTAAATGAAGATGCTCCCATTAGTCCCCATGGTTAATAGCTACTGATCAACCTATCCTCCATGCGCTTATCTAATCCCCCTTTAAAACCAGTTATCTCCATGGCCACCACTGTGACCTCTGGTAGCCAATTCCACATTTTCATATCTCAGGCCCCTTCTGCACAGCGCAGGCAGAGTGGGTTGCAGTCAGGCTAAAGTAACCCACTCTCCTTGTTACCGCCAGGAAAATAAACAAAATATTTTCCTGAAGTCAGATTGCCTGGCTACACTGGCTCCATGCCCGGACGCAGAGACTTGTGTGGTTCAGAAGCCTCCATAAGGCTCACAGAGAACGTATATGTATGTTTGTGCCAATGTTATATGATTTCCCTCTTGTTTGTGCCATTCTAGGATGTAATAAAAGCCCCTCTTTAGTTGAATTTATGATGTGCCTGCTGTTTAGGAGTTTAGTTTGACTAGGATCTCCAGTTAAGTTTAAGGTTTTGTTATTGTTAGATTTAAGAAAGCCATGCCAATAAGTATCTGTAAAGTCTTGCCCATAACTATAAGTACATGTGTTTATCCTTTAAGGTTTCCCTAACGTTTAAGTTTAGAAATGTTATTTTTGAAATTTGTGTCTGATGGCCAAAGCAGTGGCCAGAAAGGTTGATATTAAGGGACAAGGAAGTTAGTCCTAGAATTCAGTTTGGACCAACACCCAGGTAATCCCATCTTCACCAACAAAAGGGCCTTTTGACTAACAAAGGATGGACTCAGGGTGTGGACTGGTTGTTGGAAGATGTCACCCTGTTTTGCTATTGGACTGTTTGAAGTTTTACTCTCAGGATCCAGAAGCTCATTGGACTGTTTGCATCCTTACTTTCAGGATCTAAGAATTCATTGGATCATTTAAACTGGTCTCTGTCTAACACTCCCAAGGAACCACCTCAGGCAAGAAGGTGCAAGCTTTTCTTCTGGGATCTGATCTCATCAGCATGTGCAAAGGGATTGTTTTCTCCCTTTGGCGTTCTAGGATATTTTCTCTGTATTAGATGGAAGGAGACCGCCCCCTTCCTGGTTTTTGCACTATGGGGGTGGGACTGCCCTACACCCCCTGTCTGGGTTACTGGGGAAATGTATAAAAGGGGCTGATGCACAGCCATGTGAGGGTCCTTTTTGCTGAGCTGTGCCAAGAAATCACTTGCCAATAAAGAACCTCCCTGCTTTCGAAGAAACTCTAGTCTCCTGCACCTCATTACGTTGCTGAGCTGAAATCACTTATTGTTACCTGGCAAACAGCGGTAACATCCTCATTTAGCATTTGCAGGCAGTGAACGGAGTCTGCGGAAGCAGTGCGGGTTGCCGTCATGCCTTTGCATGGAGGCCTTTTTTTCCTACTCACCTTCCTCTGCTGCATAGCTATGTGGGCACGCAGGCAGGCAGGCAGGCAGGCATGGACCTCCACAACCATGCTGATGTCCCTGCGCCCCTGTGTGGCTACGCTGCTGAGAGGCGGGGACCGTGAAAAAGAAGGGAAGTGTGGCTGAGTAAAGAACTTCCTGGAAAGCGGCAACCCACGTTAAAACCAAAGAATCGCTGATAGTGCAATTCTTGAAAAACCCGTGGGGGGGGGGAGAGGGGAACCTGGGGCAGACTTGCAAAGTTCCCCCCCAAAACAGGTCTTATGCCATCATTAGCCCACGTTTATTGGCCTGCGTGGAAGGGGCCTCATTGTGTACCCAAGTATTTCCTTCTACCTGTCCTGCATCGAGTGCTTATAAGTGTAACCCCCATGCCCAGAATGGGTTGACCCAGAAAGGGGTGGAGACTCAAAGCAGCAGTAGGCTGCAGAGCTCATGTAGTTTGGAGGAGACAAGGCTACCAGACTCGGACCTTGATTTGCATAAGCCCTTAATACCTTGTTAAGGTAACTGCAATGTTGTTGGGAACTAGTGGGAAGGTAGTTGTTTGTTTTTGCTATGTTGTAAATGTTGGAGTTTATTGTTTCAGGGTTTTTTGTGGTTGTAATGGGTGAGAGTTCTCCTGAAAACCTTCATCATGTTGAATCCTGTTCATCAAGCCCTTGGAGTCTTCAAGAGCCAACCCACTTGCAAAGAAGAATTGGACTTGGCAGTATCAGTAGACTGTAAATATAAGGACTTGAAAATGCAACCTGAACAGGACCTTGAAGTGTGATGTTAAATGTTGATGTTTGATGTTATATGTAAAGAAAGTAAACCATTTTGTTTTTAAAATTTGTTGTTGCAAACTCATTCCAAGTTCTGCCCCACAGAACCCACAGATAGAGGTTACATAAGTTTCATTGGATGCCTTGGAATTCTAGTATTTTAAGAGAAGAAGAAAAGGTTCTCTTTGTTAATTCTCTCCAGCCAGTGCGCAGTTTTATAAACCTCCATCATCTTTCCTCTGACTCTTTTCTAAATTGAAAAATCCCAGGTTCTTTAGTCTCTCCTTAGAAGGAAAGTATTCCAACCCCAAATTGTCTTTCTCCTGGATTTTTGTTTTGCAGCTCCGCAACGTCCTTTGTTTGACCAGAATTGCACTCAAAATTTCTAATGAAGCTGCGGCATGACTCTTCACGGGCTCATTATAATATTGGCCATTTTGCATTCAGTCCTTTCCCTAACGATCCCCAACATTTCGCATTCAGCCCTTTCCCGAACAATCCCCGACATCTTGAAGAACACTTGCGATAACCGTGTGCTAACTTGTGTTAACGGCGGCAACAAGTGACCACTTGAAAAGCAGAATCCAAAGGATGGGATTGGTTTGTTGTTCCTTGGTGACCGGAGATATTTTGCTTTGTAATGCAAGAAAGAAAGAAAAAGGTAGAAATTAAGTATACGTACATGCACACGCAAATAGCACACACACACATATAAACAAACACAGGTCTTTTTAAGTATTTGATGGGCTGACACTCAGAGGAGGGCAGCGAGCTGTTCATGTTGGCAGCGGAGAATAAGAGTTGAAATAGTGGGTTTATTTAATAGTGGTTAAGAGCTGGTGGATTCCAGGTTTGATCCCCCACTCCTCCACCTGAGTGGCAGAGGCTTATCTGGTGAACGAGATGTGTTTCCGCACTCCTACATTCCTGCTGGGTGACCTTTGGCGAGTCACAGTTCTTCGGAACTCCCTCAGCCCCACCTACCTCTCTAGGGGGCTTTCCCCACTGACAGAGTTGAACTGGTTTCTACGTAGGTTCGCCTCAGTGAATCCCCACTGCCACCAATCTCAATATTGTTTTGTCTCAGGTCCCCCCACCCCTCAGAACTGCGACATCCTTGTCGCACTTATGAACTACACTTTTCTGCCGGAACAAGGTTGATACCGCTTCGAAGCTTCGAAGTGGGGAAGCATCGAAATGACACCTCATCCGTTCAACCAATCACGAGCCGCTTTTGTGGCATGCGCAGAACGGGAGAGTCGTGGCGGGCAGAAAGTGCATGTAACTGTAAACTGTAAAAACTGTTAAAAAAAGAACTCTCCCGTTTCCCGCCGTAACACAAGCGCCAATCACGATCAAGGAGCAAAACAGACACCAAAATGATCCCGCCCACTTAGCTCGGTTCCAGGGGGCCAACTCAGTTGCTGTGAGGACAGCCTGGAATCGCCCTCCACTGAAGGGAACCGAGTCGACCTTAGTTCCCTTCTGTAGTGGGAAAGCCCCAATGTGTCTGTTGTGAGAAGAGGAGGGGAAAGGAGTTTGTAAGGCACTGTGAGTCTCCTTACAGGAGAGAAAGGTGGGGTATAAATCCACCTTTTCTCTTCTTCTTCAAATGCATGCTCATTTGAGAGTTCTCACCAGGGACTATCCTGGTATACACAGGTTATCAATTCCAGTTACCACCACCCCCTGCACACACACACTCTGTCTCCAGATAATATCCCCAACTAAAGTGGAGACTGAGGGTGACAGGATTGGGCTAGGTGGCTTGCCTGGCCCCTTCCAACTCTATGACTCTATGATACAAACACATACAGGCACACAAATGAACTCCCTAACAACTTTTATCTGGCTTGTCACTTTGATTCCATCTTGCTGTCTACGGAATCAAATGAGCTTCTATCAAAACTTGTTTTACATAAAAAAAAGTATTGTAATGTGATTGCTGCGCAGGATAAATTATCATTTAAAAGTAAAATTGCAAATGGTTATCAGTAATGTCATGCAAATGGATGGAAAGGCCCCCATTGGTATTGCGGAAAAGTCAGAATTATTGATTTCATCTTCACGGCAATTAGCATAAAATTACCCAGAATGCTATCTGCCTTTGTGGTTTCCAAATGATGTGCCTTGTATAACAGGTGCAATTAATTATGTCTTTGTTTAAAATTTCCTGATCCCAATCAAGGTCGTAAGGGGGAAGAAATGGTATGGTTAACATTACAATAATGAAAATATGATTGGGAGAGGAAATCCTTTTCTTGGGCTGGAATTTAGACTTAATGATGAAGGCAAAACTCATAAATACCAAGCCACAGGTCAGGCTACAGTTAAGTGCATGCACTGAAAGACAACGAATTGGAGGCGAGTCGGACAAATTGAGGGGAAATTTAAAGCACCATTTTGCTGGCGGATTTCACACATCTCTACTTGGTTATCGTGACCAGTGATTAGTTTGATTGACTGATTAATTTGTTCCATTTAGACAAAGAGTACCATATAAGTGATTTTTGTTTGGCATGCAATGAAGAGAAAACCACATATGTTGGTTCATGTCTCACGTTGCTGGATTTCTAATCGCTGGACCATTCTCAGCCGTATTTCCGAATTGGATTGAGGGGACCAGAGGAAATCTGAAAGTTTGGTGAAGATCCATTCTCAAACAGAAGTTTCCCCAAGATGCTGCAGTCAATAAATGGCTATCCCTTGTTCATCAAATGGCTCATCTACCAATGTTCCTCAAAATAATTGCCTGAAAGAAGAAGAAGAAGAAGAAGAAGAAGAAGAAGAAGAAGAAGAAGAAGAAGAAGAAGAAGAAGAAGAGGAGGAGGAGGAGGAGGAGGAGGAGGAGGAGGAGGAGGAGGAGTTTGGCTTTATATCCCCCCTTTCTCTCCTGTAGGAGACTCAAAGGGGCTTACAATCTCCTTGCCCTTCCCCCCTCACAACAAACACCCTGTGAGGTGGGTGGGGCTGAGAGAGCTCCGAGAAGCTGTGACTAGCCCAAGGTCACCCAGCTGGAGTGTGTGGGAGTGCACAAGCTATTCTGAATTCCCCAGATAATCCCCCGCATCTCAGGTGGCAGAGTGGGCAATCAAACCCGGTTCCTCCAGATTAGAATGCACCTGCTCTTAACCACTACGCCACTGCTTAAACAGGGGTAGTCTAAATTTCTTAACTTATAGGACTAAGATGACACTTTATTTATTTATTTATTTGTTAAATTTATAGGCTGCCTCATCCCCGAAGGGCTCGAGGCGGCTCACAACATGGCTGTTCTCCAGGACAGCAAATAAATACAACATACAACTTAAACCCATTAAAACTCAAACAGCAGTTAATACAATAAATATAGATGAAAACAACAGACGTTGTGTAAAAACACACACACAGGCGCTCGATCTAAAGGCCAAAAGAAGGGGAGGGAATGGGCAGGGCCCAAGTTGGAGTCAGAGCCATATTCATGTGCCAATCTGGTGCCATATTTACTTGTGCCATATTCATGTGCCAATCTGGTGGAATATAGAGCACATTCCAAGTCTGCCCATAATTTTAAAAACATTTGCATCCCTGAATAATCTCAGTACTCAGCAGTCTTCTTTCTCCTTCCTTCTCCACAGTCTTCTTTCTCCACAGTTCTTCCTTCTCCACAGATCCATCAACCCTTGCTATATAGCCTATCTGATACACATATTTGGGTCATTTCAGGCTCCACAGTTCTCTCACTGCATTTTTGACTCAACCGGAGAAGCTAGGCCCTGACCTGGATGGCCCATCCTGGTCCAATCTCATGAGATCTTAGAAGCTAAGTAGGATCGGCCCTGGTTAGTACTTGGATGGGAGACCACCGAATAAGTCTAGAGTTGCTGTGTGGAGAAAGGCAATGGCAAACTACCTCTGTATGTCTCTTTCCTCCACCTGGATGTCCCAGGCTGGATCTCATCTGATCTCAGAAGCTAAGTAGTGTCAGCCTTACTTAAATGGAAGACCACCAAGGAAGTCCAGGGTTGTTATGCAGAGGCAAAAACTGGCGAACCAACATTGTTAGTCTCTTCCTTGAAAACCCTACGGGGTTGCCTTAAGTCGGCTGCAGTTTGATGTCACAATCAGGCAACCAGTGACGTGAGAGATCTCTGGCTTGAGAATGGACAGATGCTGCCAATCAGAATAGACGATACTGATCTTGACAGACCAATGTTTGGACTCAGTGTAAGGTGACACGGTGCATGGTTGTATTTGGGTTAGATTGTATTTGGGAAACTAGCAAACTTTCTCCTCTTTGCTCCTGTTTGAGGGAGTCTGTGGTTCTTTGGCATAATCATTATCATTATTTATTTATTAGAATTGTTTATATCCCCCCTCTTTCTACTGCCATCTTCAAGGTAGCTTACAACACACAATAAAATACAATAATATAATGTTCACCTTTACATCTATCAATCCCCTTACAACATAACAGAATGGCCTCCTATCTGTATCATCTGACCAATCCAGATCAGAGAAGAGTTTTTTCACTCGCTCGCTTCAATGTTTTCCCTTCTGCCATACTACGAGGTAGATATGAGCCCTCCGGGGGAGGGCAGTTTATAAATAAATAAATAAATAAATAAATAAATAAATAAATAAATAAATAAATAAATAAATAAATAAATAAATAAATAAATAAATAAATAAAACAATCTAGAAATGTGCAAAAGGGTGTGTTCATGTGATGCAAATCAACTAGAAACATTAACTCACCAATTATTCCGTTGTCCTACATCGGCAAGTATTAGAATCAAATACTCCAGGTTGCTTTCTATGATACCTAGGGAGCTGGATGAACTAAGCAGACTATTGTTCTTATTAAATAACTCTGATGCTACATTCTGTAAAATGGCTGCGAACTTTCTGCTGGAAATATCCCATAAGCAACAGTATCTATGAATCAGCTTCATTTGTTATATGTTGCAAGCTTGTATTTTGATGCGATTTTGATGTGATTTTATACTGTTTATGCCAAATAAAGGCTAAATGAATGAATGAATGAATGAAACAATAATATAACAATAAAACCATATAAAATACAATAAAACACACTAAAAACATATTACGCAATTTCAAAAAATAACTAAAACACACCCTTAAAACCTAAAACGCTGCTTGCAAAAATCTAGATGTCAAAACCAGTTTGAAATGGAAACGTGTTCACCTGACAATGGAAAGAGAGCAAGGAAGGAACCCACCAGGCTTCCAGGAGAAGAGTGTTCCAAAGTCTGGTTGTCACCACCAAGGAGGTGCTCTCCTGGGTCCCTATCAGATGTACAAATGGGATGATAAGAGCACATTCTCTGGATGATCTTAGCAATTGGGCAGGTTTGTGTGGATTTTTTAATGGAGTTTAGCTGCTGTTAGACTCACCTTCTAAGCCTCCCCTCCGCCTTATTTGCATGTCAAGCAACCAACAGGCCTTACAGCGAAAGGGCAAAGATCACTTGCTTAGCAGCTGTAGGATCGATGGGTTAAGAAGGAGTGCATGCAGGTAAGCAAGGATCCAGTGTGGTCATGCCCTCCAGAGTCTCGCATTTAAGTGGATACAACTAGCTGCAAGAGTCCCAGAATCCACATTTCTGACCTGCAGGCAATTAACTACTTAATCGTAACGGCTTATCAGTTCATGCTTTCAGCACTATTTCCAGGAAAAAAACCTCCTCTAGATGATCTGGAGATTTTTTTAAAGGCTACTTTGACCATTTAATGCAGTGTGAAGGATTCAAAACAAGCCCAAGGCTCTCTCACCTTTTATTCTTAACCCCGCTGCATCCTAAAAAGAACAGAAAGAGGATAATGCCAGATATTTTTGGCCCCGTCAAGGAAGTCGGAAATTGTGACAGTCTGTCAGGGCTGGCAGTTGAGATGAAGGCAGTTCAGTGGGTTTAGACAGGGCTTCTGTGTAGGCCACGGCAACACAGCCTACACAGAACAGTGATTTGTTCAAGCTGAGGCCGAGACAGAGTGAGCAGTAATAGAAGGCCAGGTGGGATCAGCATGTCTCCTCAGGTCACTTGATCCTGAGGTCAAAAACTGTTGTCTACCTTCTCACCTGATGTTGGGGTGGCACTGTGAAGCTGCAGACATCAGGCGATCTGGTCACTCTACCTGCAAATATCTCTTGTAATGCATGAAGTCAGGAGCTTGGTCCCTGCCCCTTAGGGTGGCCAACCTCCCGGTGAAATCAAGAGATCTCCCAGAATTACAACTCATTTCCAGACTGCAGTGATTTGGTGTATGTATGTATGTACGTACGCATGCACGCACGCACGCACCCACGCACATACGTATGTATGTATGTATAAGTATCTATGTTATTTATGGTCTGCCTTTCTCATTGGGGCACAAGATGGATGACATAGAGGAAGTCAACAGACACACACCCTCTATGCCTGCCCTTGAGACTGGTCTGGAAACCAAGACTGGTCCAGAACAGGGTAGCAAGAATTCTTTCCAGAACAACGGCAAGAGATCACATCACACTTGAAATTGAAAATGCTGGGGGGAAGAATTAGGACTAATAAAAGGAAACACTTCTTCACACAACGTGTGATTGGTGTTTGGAATATGCTGCCACAGGAGGTGGTGATGGCCACTGACCTGTATAGCTTTAAAAGGGGCTTGGACAGATTTATGGAGGAGAAGTTGATCTATGGCTGCCAATCTTGATCCTCCTTGATCTCAGATTGCAAATGCCTTAGCAGACCAGGTGCTCAGGAGCAGCAGCAGCAGCAGAAGGCCATTGCTTTCACATCCTGCACGTGAGCTCCCAAAGGCACGTGGTGGGCCACTGCGAGTAGCAGAGTGCTGGACGAGATGGACTCTGGTCTGATCCAGCAGGCTAGTTCTTATGTTCTTATGTTCACACCTGTGCTGCAGCAGTTTCACTGGTTGCCAGTCAAATTCCGGATCACGTTCAACATTTTGCTTTTAACCTTCAAGGCCTTGCGCAGTCTGGGGCCCTCTTTGAAGCCACATCTTCCTGTGTTGCCCATGGAGGGCACTTTGGTCTTCTAGCAAAAACCTCTTGGTGGTCTCAGGTCCCAAGGGTGTTAGGCTGGCCTCAACCAGAGCCAAGGATTTTTTGACCCTGGCACTAGTCTGGTGGTACTCTCTGTTGGCTGACACCAGTGGCCTGTGGGACCTTTACTCAGTTCCTTCGGGCCTGCAAGAGAGAGGCTCCTTCTGCATATGCAGAATGATGCACTTTCAACCCAGTTTCAAAATTGTTTGCAAGTGGATTTTGCTTTTCTGCACAGTAAAATCCAGCTGCAAAGTGCATTGGAAGTGCATTATTCTGCATGTGCGAAAGGGGCCAGAGATATTCCTCTGGGCCAATTTGTTCCAGCTTGTTAACCTCCTAATTTCCACCTTGCAGATTTTTATTGTGTACCCCCTCCCCCCTCACAGTTTTAGGAAAGGAATTATGTCAGGATGGAAAAAATATATTGTTAGACTTGGGGTCCTTGGATACCCAATAGTTTGCTTTCTGTATAAAATGCAGATTTATATGTTAATATTGGTCCAGTTTTAATGTTTTAACTTTGCATATAAGATTCTCCAAACCTGGCTTAGGCTGAAACAGGTGGGTATAAATATAGTAAAGTACAGTAAAGTGTGTGTGCGTATATATATATTTATTTATTACCCCAAATGGTAGGGTCTGTTTTCTTTTAGGATGGGGAATTAGCAGGGAACAGGCCTTAAGTTGCAAGAAGGGATAACCAAGATCTTTGCCACCAAGGTTGCAGCGATTTTTCTCCTTAGAAAACGGCAGGAGACCAGAATGGAAGTTTAACTATTTTTATCGGAAAAGTAAAATAATAAAAATCCCACATGCAAATGGCAAATACATGTATACAGACAGTTTGGAAGAGACCGAAGATTTAAAAAGAGAGCAAAGACAGGTTTGGAATAGAGTAGGGCATTGCAGGAAGGGTGATATCTACCTGTCCAGAAGAGGATACGGTCCAAAGAAGTAGAGTCCAACTCCCACACTGAATTCCAAGAAAAGAAGAGAGTGTCATCTGTCTTACAGTGTAACTATGCCAAAGGCAGTCCAGAAAACATTGGGCACTGACCTAAAACATTCCTGAGATGACACTATTTAGGGGAACCCACAAATTCCTTGTAATAGATGTGGGTTTCCAAAGCAGGCAAAATAATGTCTTTTATTATTTTGGAGCAGCAGTGGCGTAGGAGGTTAAGAGCTCGTGTATCTAATTTGGAGGAACCGGGTTTGATTCCCAGCTCTGCCGCCTGAGCTGTAGAGGCTTATCTGGGGAATTCAGATTAGCCTGTGCACTCCCACACATGCCAGCTGGGTGACCTTGGGCTAGTCACAGCTTCTCGGAGCTCTCTCAGCCCCACCCACCTCACAGGGTGTTTGTTGTGAGGGGGGAAGGGCAAGGAGATTGTCAGCCCCTTTGAGTCTCCTGCAGGAGGGAAAGGGGGGATATAAATCCAAACTCTTCTTCTTCTTCCCAGAACTGCACCCAACAGATCCCACATCTATTGAGCAGATTGCTTCCACTGAAAAATGGTATGGACCTAAATAAGTGTCCATTGTACTCCCTAAATTCCTGGCATGACCAGTCCAGTTCCTTTCAGTGATGGCTGTAGCTCTGTACATATGAGGAAGTGAGGAAGTGTGTAATATATCTATATCTATATCATCTATCTCTATCTCTATCTCTATCTCTATCTCTATCTATCTATCTATCTATCTATCTATCTATCTATCTATCTATCTATCTATCTATCTATCTATCTATCTATCTATCTATCTATCTATCTATCTATCTATCTATCTATCTATCTATCTATCTATCTATCTATCTATCTATCTATCTATCTATCTATCTATCTATCTATCTATCTATCTATCTATCTATCTATCTATCTATCTATCTATCTATCTAGAGAGAGAGAGAGAGAGAGAGAGAGAGAGAGAACACTGGGTGCCAATTAACTATTTATTAATTATATCTCTATCAGTTGAGATTGTGCAAACCAAATTTCTGGGTTTATCTGGTGGTACTCTCTGTTGGCTGACACCAGTGGCCTGTGGGACCTTTACTCAGTTCCTGTTTATCGCTGTTTTTAAATGTTTAATTTGTTTTATACTGTCTTTTTACATGCTGTACACCGCCCAGAGCCCTTCGGGGATGGAGCGGTATAAAAGCCTAATTAAATAATAAATAAATAAATAAATAAATAGATAGATAGATAGATAGATAGATAGATAGATAGAGATAGAGATAGAGATAGATAGATAGATAGATAGATAGATAGATAGATAGATAGATAGATAGATAGATAGATAGATAGATAGATAGATAGATAGATAGATAGATAGAGGGTTGCCAGCCTGACACCTAGAGATTTCTAGCTATTACAATGGCTCTCCAGATGACCAAGATCAGGTCCCCCGGAGAATATGGCTGCTTTCTAGGGTGGGCTTTGTGGCATGGTACCTCACTGAGGTCCCTCCCCTCAGCAAACCCTGTCTTCCCCAGACTCCTCCCACAAAACCTCCAGGTATTTCCTAACCCAGAATTGGCAACGCTACATATATACATACCAGTGTGGGATCCAAAATTTTTAGTAACAGGTTCCCATGGTGGTGGGATCCAAACAGTGGCATAGCGCCAATGGGGCTGGATGGGGTATGACGGGGGGCGTGGCCGGGCATTCTGGGGCGAAGCATTCTTGGGTGGGGCTGTGGCAAGGACGCAGCCACTGTGCCAGTCCTTGGGCGGGAAACGAATGCACGCAGGCACAGGCTGCCACGCATGCCAGTGCATCTCCTGCTAGACTGCTTCAAGTTCTGTGTGCTACTGCTGAGGAGGAGGAGGGGTGTAACTAAGGCCAAAATCACGTGGCAAAATCACCAATTAGTAACCCCCTCTTGGCACACACAAATAATTAGTAACCTACTCTCGGGAACCTATGAGAACCTGCTGGATCCCACCTCTGATACATACCTTCTTTTGCCACTTTCAATGAGATAAATCAGATGGCACCCATGGACAGGGGAACTCCAGTAAATACTCATTGTAAGGAAGACTTTGATTCATAGAGGAAACATTATGTGAAGATACGGTTTGCTTTGGCTAAGAGCCAAAATTACAAGACGATGTTAGGAATCAGTGTGGTGTAGCACAGTGGTATCCAAACTATGGCCCTCCAGATCTTCATGGACTATCAGTCCCTGCCACCATGGCCAACTGGCAGAGTTAATGGGAATCATAGTCCATGAAGATCTGGAGGGAGACCTCTGGTGTAGTTGTTAGAGTAGCGGCATAGAGTCTGGGATACACAGGTTCAAATCTCCACTCTGCCATGGAAGTTTGCTGGCCCAGACTCATACCTCTATCATCCTAATTTACCTCACTGAATTATTGTGAGGATAAAGGGAGGAAGCAAGAGCCATAGAAGATGCACCGATCTCTTTGGAGGAAGGGTAGATGAAAACTGAACTAGCTACATAGTATATGGAATTGGCTTTTAAGCTTGACGGGAACATTTTTAACAAACCTTTCTCGTTTTGCTGGTATGTGGAAGCAGACGGACAGCCAGGGATCTGATCCAGATGAAAGGTCAGAACAGGGTAAGCATAAGAGGAAGTGAAATCTAGATAGATCAATTCAAAAAAAAAGAACAAGCGAGAAAATCAGACATTTCTAAGGTCGTGCGACAGGCAGCTGTTAAGAATAATGGGATGGAATTAAACAAAAGAGAGTTGCTCAGCAAGGTCTGTTTGAGAACTGGAACAAAATTCTAAGGGAACCAAGAGCTTTGCTGCTCGGGCATTTAAAAATTGGACCGGACCACTCAGTGGCTGCGACGCAGCAGGAGCAGTCTCAGGAAGGACAATGCCGGGGTGAAGAAGGGATGATTTATAAGATGCAGTTTGCTGAAGCTCAGATCTTGAAAGGTCGCGAGAAAGCAGCTGCAGTGAAAGGAATTCTTATCAAGGGTATTATTTCATCTGTCATTAAAGCAAAAAAAAAAATCCCCCTCAAACTTTACTGTTTTAGATACTTTGTTTCTGGATGCAATTTGTAACCCACTGTATCCTGAAGGCTCAGCACATGTAATGTTTTCACATTCTTCTGACTTTTATGCATTGTTTTTCTACTTTGATTATGGGTAGGGTTACCAATCTCTCGGTCCGTGGTGGCGAACCTTTGGCACTCCAGATGTTATGGACTACAATTCCCATCAGCCCCTGCCAGAATGGCCAATTGGCCAATTCCCATCAGCCCCTGCCAGCATGGCCAATTGTAGTCCATAACATGGCCAATTGGCCATGCTGGCAGGGGCTGATGGGAATTGTAGTCCATAACATCTGGAGCGCCAAAGGTTCGCCACCACTGCTCTAGGTGGTAGTTGGAGAATTCCTGGGATCAGAATTGATCTCCAGGTGACAGAGAGATGCTCACTGGGAGAAAATAACCTCTTTTGAAGGCGGACTTTCTCCTCCCCAAACTGCCCTGTCCTCAGGCTACATCCCCAAAATCTCCAGGTATTTCCCAACCCAGAGTTGGCAACCCCAGTTATGGGAGACAAGAGATTCCAATATCACCCACCTTGAGCTCCTTAGAGGACAGGTAGGATGTAAGGAATTAATGAATGGGCAATTGGCTGATATAGCACTTGATTATATCTTGGTTGTCAGGCCAATCTTGATAACCAGCGGGAGGGTTAAAGTGTGGGGACACTGACACATGTGTGATGTCGACTTGGAAGTGACAATGGATTGTTACCCAAAAAGTGGGGATCTGCCCCTTTTACAGTAGGGGAATTAGCGAGGGCAGGCCTTGCTTAACGAGAGGTCGGATAAGCTCAAGATCTTTGTTGCCAACTTGTATAAAAATGGGTTTATGCAACTTAGGCTGTTTCTGCACAGCCAAGGGAGAGAGCCTGCATCGACATTAATCATGCCGATGCAGGCTCTGGGGCCGTTCGCACAAATGGCCCCATGGGATGCGCAGCTGTTGGAGCAAGCTCCGCACAGCCGCGTATTCCCCTCCCCGGCCCCAAACGCCGCCTTACCTTCAGCTGGCAGCCATGTCACTCTATCGTTGCTCTGAGGAGGGAAGGCGACACGCCCCAATGGCCACAGTGACAGCTGAAGCACCGGAGACCAGGGGGCATGTCCCCTTCCCTCCTCAGAGCGATGATAGAGCGATGCCAGCAGAAGGTAAGGAGGCATTTGGGGCTAGGGAGCGGAGGGGAAAACGCCGGCTTCCACCCCTGCCGTTCACATGGCAGTGGATAGAAGCTGGCGTTTGCAGGAAAACTCACTCCCCAAGCGAGTTTTGAATACACCATTTTGGCGGGCACAGAGCACTGCTGCATCAATTTGGCAGCGGCGCCTGTGCGAAGGGTCCCCGCCAAAACGGCATTTTACCAGGCTGAAGCTGTTGCTTTCAGCCCGTGCAGAAACCGCCTAAACTACAGGAGAACTTTGAAAAGTTTAACAAGTTTTATTAAGAAAAGTAAAATAATAAAAAACAGAAGGACACAAATAGTCAAAGCAGGTGGGGCTGAGAGAGTTCTGAAGAACTGTGACTAGCCCAAGGTCATCCAACAGGAATGCAGGAGTGTGGAAACACATCTGGTTCACCAGATAAGTCTCTGCCACTCAAGTGGGGAATCAAACCTGGTTCTCCAGATTAGAACCGCCTATCTAGATTAGAACCTACCATGAAGAATGTCTCAAGTCTTTAATAAAAGGGAGCTCGTAATTTTCCTACATCAAAAGTGGAGCCCTTAAAGGTCAGCGGGTCACAACTGTCATCCATTCCAAGCACGAAGTAATCATCCGTCTTTTCCTAATATATCTTCAAATAATAATAATAAAAATACGCCTCACCTGAGAACTGTGGGATTCACTTGGAAGCATCAGCAGCTTTCATTTTTTAAAGGCACCTTAGAGAAATCGCTAATGTCTGCTTAATCATGTCCAGGCAAAAGCAATTAAAATTAAGCCAGTGAAATGCTAAGAATAGAAATGCTCTCATTCAGGCAGCCGTGAGTGCCCCCAAAGGAACTTCATTTCTATCAACCACTTCACAACGGTTTCCGCTTTTCTACACTCTGCTTCAAGGCAATAGTGCAGCACTGATACCTCAACGGTCCCAGGATATAGCCAGGTTCACACGTGCAGGAATAGACCCATAGGCCATTTATCCACCTGTGTTCTGCTCTGCATTGAGCCTACATTTCCTATGGGTCAGATTTTCAGTTTTTCCGCTCTCCAGAGCTCATCATGCTGCAGATCTGATAATCTCCATAGTTTGCAAAAGTGGGTAAAATGTGAGTTTCCCCCTGCCCTTATGTGTTTGTCTTCCTTTGAGTTTTCCACCCCGCCTTCCCCCACCCATGCAAGAGCAGTTCTGCCACATCCTTGCCCGGGATTTCTGGAACAGGACTTCTTTTTTTTTAAAAAAAATGCCACTTTCAGTCTATTGCAGGAGCGATAGATTGTTAAAGTAACTCCCCCAAAAGAAGAAAAAACACACACATCTCCTGACTCAGATGCAGGGAGCAGGAAAAATGGCAGCTGGGCTTGGAAGAATCAGCAGGACGCTTCCTCAAAAGTAAAGTAAGAAATGGGAGAGACCCCACAGTGGGGCAAACAGCCTTGGGGTAAGTACTGCATGCATAAAAGACCATGGAGTTGGAAGGGCCATACAGGCCATCTACTCCATAGAGCCTAGAGCAGGGGTAGGGAACCTGCGGCTCTCCAGATGTTCAGGAACTACAATTCCCATCAGCCCCTACCAGCATGGCCAACTGGCCATGCTGACAGAGGCTGATGGGAATTGTAGTTCCTGAACATCTGGAGAGCCGCAGGTTCCCTACCCCTGGCCTAGAGCAATCCTAATAAGTGTTTGTCCAGCCAGTGATGAAGATTGCCAATGAGGGAGAGCTTACCACCTCCCCAGGGAGCCAATTCCACTGTTGAACCACTCTCGCTGTTAAATTTTTTCTTATGTTTAGCTGGAACCTTTCCAGCCATAATTTGTATTAATTGTTGCAAGTCCTATCTTCTGCTGCCAACGGGAACAGCTCCCTGCTCGCCTCTAAGTAACAGCCTTTCAAATACCAGAGGCCAATTTGCTGGTGATCCCTGGCCCCTCAATGATGTGGCGGGCCTCCACCCGGGCCAGAGCTTTTACAGCTCTGGCCCCTGCCTGGTGGAACGCTCTCCCTCCAGCTGTGCGGGCCCTGCGGGATCTTCATGAGTTCCGCAGGGCCTGCAAGACTGAGCTGTTCCACCGGGCCTTTGGGGAGGCTGGCCGCTGATGGCCCCCCATAACATCAGTGGACTCTGCCGCCCCCTCTTTAGGGGATTTGATAGTAGGTCGCCATCTGCTGAGCTTGGTATTTGGATGCTGCATTTTAATGGGGTTTGGTTTTAATGAGTATAGAGCCATAATTATTATTAATTGTTTGATATTTACTGTTTTATCTGTGCTCTATCTATGTATTTTGTTTAACTTGTTGTTCACTGCCCTGAGCTCTCCGGGGGAGGGCGGTATACAAGTATAATTAACCACCCACCCACCCAACCAACCAACCAACCAACCAACCAATCAATCAATCAACTTTCCCAAGTCTCTTAGCCTTTCATTGAATGGTTTGGTCTCCAGGTCAATGATCAACCTAGACCAGGGGTAGGGAACCTGTGGCTCTCCAGATGTTCAGGAACTACAATTCCCATCAGCCTCTGTCAGCATGGCCAATTGGCCATGCTGGTAGGGGCTGATGGGAATTGTAGTTCCTGAACATCTGGAGAGCTGCAGGTTCCCTACCCCTGACCTAGACAATTAGTGACTGACAGGTCTGAGTCCTGAGGTGGTCAAATGGATGACTCCATTGCTGAGAGGAGGCGAGTTCCTTGACTGTAACTGGAAGCTTCTGCAGGTTGATGGAAAAGTTGCTTCTGTGGAAAACCAGCGTTTCCAGACTTGACTGGTGTGGTATTTGGGTGAGAATCAGGGGATGGATCCCAAATAAGGCGACAAGTGAAAGCCTTCCCTGCCTCTCACAAGGCTGATGTTATCTGTGTTATCTCTTCTGTGGTCACAGGTCAGTTCTGGTTAGTACTTGAATGGAAGACCAAGACCGCTTCAAAATAGCCCCTACGAAAGGTGGATTTTCTTCATGTGAAGGGCAGGTAGAGCAGAAGATGTTTCAGGTATTAGCATGGGGAATAAGTTGGTGGGAGAAAATTTTGTCAAGCCACAACTGATTTATGGCAACCTCACAGGGGTTTCAAGGCAAGAGATATTCAGAGGTGGTTTTCCTTCCTCTGCATAGCGACCCAGGTGGTCTCCCGTCCAAATTCTAACCAGGGCCAATTCCACTTAGCTTCTGAGAACTGATGAGATTGGATTGGCTAGTCTGGGCCCTCCAGAGCCTTCTGGGGGCATCAGAGCGGTATCAATGAACAAAGTTCATGTGGTTTTAACAAGAGTGTTTTGATGGTGCAACGTGCCATGAAGATGCAGCTGAGTTACGACAGCTACACAGCCTTTTCGAAGAAAGAAATGAACAGAGGAGGTTTGCCATCCAAGTACTAACCAGGGCCATGCTTAGCTTCCAAGATCTGACGAGATCTGGCTAGCTCAGGGGTCTGCAACCTGCGGCTCTCCAGGTGTTCATGGACTACAATTCCCCATCATGGACTACAATTCCCATGAATCAGATATGACTTGATAGCAGACCTGGATGGACTAGTAGCCCAGGGGTCTGCAACATGTGGCTCTCCAGATGTTCATGGACTATAAAGCCCCTGCTGATGGGATTTGTAGTCCATGGACATCTGGAGAGCCGCAGGTTGAAGACCCCCGGGCTACTAGTCCATCCAGGTGTGCTATCAAGTCATATCTGATTCATGGTAACCTCAGAACCATGGGGTTTTTAAGATTAGAAAGGAGGTAACGGGAGCCCTGGGTATTTCCTTTGCAGTTTGGAGTTATGGGCTCTTTAGGCTAGGACAGGGGTAGGGAACCTGTGGCTCTCCAGATGTTCAGGAATTACAATTCCCATCAGCCCCTGTCAGCATGGCCAATTGGCCATGTTGGCAGGGGCTGATGGGAATTGTAGTCCATAACTTCTGGAGTGCCAAAGGATCGCCACCACTGGGCTAGGATGTCAAGTGAGAGAACATGGTGCACATTTCAGCTGAATATGAAAACTAATCAGCCCAACACCACATTTTGATCCTTCACCAAAGGGCCTGCTCCAGCAGGTCTCTTTCCCAAACTCAAATCAGATGAAAAGGAAGGTGAACGCTGACACCGAATGCCCCCTGTTGGGTTAAATAGCACTATAATAGGGGGAAGGACAGGTGCTGCTCAGGAGACAAGAAAGGCTGGGCTGGAGGCCACACAGTGGCCTCTGTGAGCAGATGGGGCCATGAGTCTTCCATGCATCTATGCTGGGCAGCATTGCAGTGGTCATTTATCATCTTGAAGAAAGCCAGGCTGCTTTTCTTTCTTCAAGGGCAGCCCAGTCAGCCAACTCTGTCACGGCTAGTTATACAGCTTGCCGAGAAAACAGGGCAACTCACGCATCCCAGCAGGTCCACTGTTATAAGCAGAGGTGGGATCCAGCAGGTTCTCACCAGTTCCCGAGAGTGGGTTACTAATTATTTGTGGGTGCCGAGAGGGGGTTACTAATTGGGTCTGCTTTTCCGTTAGAAATTCCATTAGGTCCAAAAATCATGAAGCCCTTTGTTTCCTATGTGGCTGGTTAGCAAAGGTAGAAAACGGGATCATTCTCCCCGTTGGGCTGTTTTAAAAACATGTTTTAGAAATATGGTAAAGTTCCTTGTTTAAGGAAAGTGTCCTTCTTTTGATTTCTAGAAACAAAATTAAGTATTTGAAAGTATTACGTATTTGACAGGCAGTCAATTAGAGGAGAAGTAGTTGTTTCTGTTGGCAGTAGACGATAGGACTTGCTATAATGAGTTTAAAGTATGGACAGAAAGATACCCGCCGGAAATCAGGCCCTTTTTTTACCAGGAAGAGTTTTTTTTACAGTAACTTAGAGGAAATTATGTAATGCCCTTTGGAATGCCCAGCCACACCCCCGTCATGCCCCTCCCAGCCCCATTGGTGCTACACCACTGTTTGAATCCCACCACCATGGGAACCTGTTACTAAAAATTTTGGATTCCACCACTGGTTATAAGGTGCCCCTGCAGAACTCATTGCAAACTGAATCATAGAATCATAGAGTTGGGACAGACCAGAAGGGCCATTGAGTCCAACCCCCTGCCATGCAGGGACACAAAATCAGGCACTCCTGATAGGCAGCCACCCACCCTCTGTTTAAACATCTCCCAAGAAGGCTGAAGTAACTCCTGAAGTAGGTCCTCCCTACTTTCCCAAGACAGGGCGGTTTACAGCAATAGATATATAATCGAAACAAACCAATTCCAATCAAACTATGGAAACAGAATGGCTAATATTTTACATTTCAAACATAATTTATCCTTAAAACCTTATTGCGTTAAAATTCCTGATGGCCCCCTTAAAACCTTAATTATGAGTCCAGGGATAACCAATCAAAGAATAACCAGTAAAAAGCGGGGAGCGAGAAAAAGGGAAAGGGACAAGGGCAGAAAGGTATAAAGTAACAACTTTCTCCCTTTGATCAGCTTCCTGTACCTATGGCCCCTTCCGCACATGCAAAATAATGCATTTTCAAACCACTTTCACAACAGTTTGTAAGTGGATTTTGCTATTCCGCACAGCTTCAAAGAGCACTGAAAGCAGTTTGAAAGTGCATTATTCTGCATGTGCGGAATGAGCCTATGTGTCAGGGCTATGGCCCTGCCAGTAAGTTTCTGTTTCCCAGTAAGTTTCTGTTCCCCCAGTTATTCCTGTTCCCGCCACTGGGAGGGACCGCCCCCTACAACCACTATATATACTGGAACCGAGGGCAAGAACCCTCAGTTCCAGCACCCTGTTTCATAGGGCAACACAAATCAATAAAGTTCGTTCCTTTGTGTCAAAGTCGACTTTGTCTGAGTGTGTCCAGCCTTACACTATGGGCCCAACGTTAGGCTCAATTGGATAGGAGGAAATGCAATGTTCATGAGTGGTCAAAGGACAGTGGAGTTCACCCACTCCCTGGTCCCTTCCGCACATGCCGAATAATGCACTTTCAACCCACTTTCAACGCACTTTGCAGCTGGATTTTACTGTGCGGAATAGCAAAATCCACTTTGAAACAATTGTGAAAGTGGACTGAATGTGAATTATTCTGCATGTGCGGAAGGGGCCCCTGATAAGTGCCAAGCAGATCAACAGACCAGAACAACACAGCAAGTGCCTCGAAAGAGAAGAATTGCCCAGAGTGCTATTGCAAATAATAAGACTAGAGCATAGGTGCCAAACTCGCGGCCCTCCAGATGTTATGGACTACAGTTCCCATCATCCCCTGCCAGCATCATGCTGGCAGGAGATGATGGGAACTGTAGTCCATAACGTATGGAGGGCCACGAGTTTGACACCTGTGGACTAGAGGATAGGATGTTCCTATTTACCAGTTTGGGCCTTTGTTGTTTAAGAAACAGATATTCTCTGACCATAATGGAGTTAAGGTTTTCTTCAAGCCAAGTTGAGAAAGGCTGGAGTTAGGGTTACCAGCTTCCTGGGGAGTAGGGGGGTGGTGGAGTATCTACTCCCCCAACTCATAAAACGGTTATCTAGCTGATGGAATGAAATCACTTCTGAGGAAAAAAAACTAGAAGTGCCATCACACTTTTCTTGGACTGAAACCATAGAGTTCCCAGCAATTCCTAGAAAAGGCTGATGAGAGAAAATCCTCACCATCTGAGATTAGAAGTATATACAGTGGAACCTTGGTTTTCACTGACTTCGGTTTTCGTCGGTTTCGGTTTTCGTCGATTTTTTCAGTGAAAATTTTGTCTCGGTTTTCATTGATCTGCCTCTGTTTTCGTTGATTTTCAGGGGTTTGTGGTGAAAATCAGGGGTTTATGGAGAAAAATCACCCAGACAAAGTTGTTGCAGGCCGTGTCTGCAACATGTTTAATGACAATGTCTTGCCCCATTTCAGACAAATCTTAAAGAGGCAGCAGAAACAGACCTCTTTGGACAGCTTTCTGGTGCGACATTGGTCCACTGGCTCTGAAGCTGGTCCTAGTGTTATTGTTTGTTACTGTTTTCAGCATTAAACACTATGTTTATTCACCCAAAAATGTGGTTTTGGTATGTTTTTTGGAGTGCCTCGAACGGATTAATTGGATTTACAATGATTCCCGTGGAAAAGTTTGCCTCGGTTTTCGTTGATTTCGGGTTTTGTTGATTCTTTTTGGACGAATTATCAATGAAAACCGAGGTTCCCACCGAGGGCGAGAATGGTCAAAGGGGGCCGTGGCTCAGTAGCACAGCATCTGCTTCACATGTGGAAAGTTTCAGGTTCAATCCCGAGATTCCCAACTATCTCCATCAAAATGGGCCAGGTGGGAAAGACTTTTGCCTGTGACCCTGGAATGCTTCAGCCCGTCTGGGCAGATAATCTGGACCAGATGACCTTGACAGATCAATACTGTAATAATATAATGCCTGTGATTATGACCTAAGCTTGGTAGAAACACATCTCAACTTATTAAGGTCACTACATAAGAACATAAGAACATAATAACGAGTCTGCTGGATCAGACCAGAGTCCATCTAGTCCAGCTCTTTGCTACTCGCAGTGGCCCACCACGTGCCTTTGGGAGCTCACATGCAGGAGGTGAAAGCAATGGCCTTCTGCTGCTGCTGCTCCTGAGCACCTGGTCTGCTAAGGCACTTGCAATCTGAGATCAAGGAGGATCAAGATTGGTAGCCATAGATCAACTTCTCCTCCATAAATCTGTCCAAGCCCTTTTTAAAGCTATCCAGGTGAGTGGCCATCACCACCTCCTGTGGCAGCATATTCCAAACACCAATCACACGTTGTGTGAAGAAGTGTTTCCTTTTATTAGTCCTAATTCTTCCCCCCAGCATTTTCAATGTATGCCCCCTGGTTCTAGTATTGTGAGAAAGAGAGAAAAATGTCTCTCTTTTCTACCCCATGCATAATTTTATAGACTTCAATCATATCCCCCCTCATACATCTCCTCTCCAAACTAAAGAGTCCCAAACGCTGCAGCCTCTCCTCATAAGGAAGGTGCTCCAATCCCTCAATCATCCTCGTTGCCCTTCTCTGCACTTTTTCTATCTCTTTGATATCCTTTTTGAGATGTGGCGACCAGAACTGAACACAGTACTCCAAGTGCGGTCGCACCACGGCTTTATATAAGGGCATGACAATCCTTGCAGTTTTATTATCAACTCCTTTCTTAATTATCCCCAGCATAGAGTTGGCCTTTTTCACACCGCTGGTTCCAGAAACTAACTGAAAAGATTTAAAAATTTGAGAAGCCTAGCTCTGGGATAGGAAACACCTCAGGATTCGGGGGTGGAGTCTGAGAAGGGTGGGGTTTGGGGAGGAGTCAGAAGCCAATGGCATATCATGCCACAAAGTCCACCTTCCACAGTGGCCATTTTCTCCTCTGTCTCCTGGAGATCAGTCGCGTTAGTGGGAGAACTCCAGCCACCCCCTTCAGACTGGCAACGTTATGCCTTATAGCCAAACTTATTTCAAACAGAAAGTCGAAAAGTGACATTTCCCGCAGAATAACTCTGGTGCCAACAGAGAAAATAAAATCAGCTTTGCAAAAGCCACATTCTAAGTTGCTCTGGTGTGCACAGACATAAACCACTCTTGATATTTGATTGTTTTAGGGCTTCCATCTATGCTGACCTTACCTACATGAGTTTTTGCAGACATTCTTGCCAGCCTGCCAGTTAAATAAAGGGCACAGTGAAGGTCTCCAAACATCTGGTCCAAACACTTAATCATCTCTTTTCACGAAGGCTGGTATTTTTATCTCGCACCTTGATTGGGTCTGCATAATTTTATTTCTTTACAAATTGGTATTTAAACCTCCAAAAAAAAATCTCTCTTAACTACATCTGTCATCGATATTTTATTGTTTAATTTCTTTTTATGGAGCCAAATTACATCCCCCCCTCCCAATACAGCCTGCTTTACATGTCTAATTTGTCGACATGTTGTATAATGATAATTTCATTGATTTAGAAAGTGACATTATGAGGAGCATATGTTCGGTTTAGTGGTAGACCTTGTTATGGTAATAATTTCTCTCCCCCTTGCCTAAATCCACATATAAACCATCTCGGGAAGCAGCCGAAATATTAACCGTTTAAACGCTTCTGTTCTCGTTAATAGAAAGACCAGGTTTCTTGGCTACACTGATTTTCTATCGTGTTAGAAACCTTTTGAATGCTTTCTAAAATGTTTGCAATCCCCGCTTTTACAATAACGTATGTCTGCACTCACCCTCTCAAAAAGATTTATGGGTGCAATTACATAATTTTTCCATTTACAAAAAATCCGTGTTGATGGTTTAATGCTTCAAAGCCTCGTGCTGTGATTCTCTACTCCTCGTATATTCAATGCTTGAAAGATTCCCCCCCCCCACTTAAAAAACAAAACAAAACAGAAATGCTGCAAATAAATAGGCGAAGGGGGAACTGAGTGAGCTCAGAAAATGGCGCCAAGTTCAGGGAAGCAGAGAAGCAAGGGAAACAGAGTCAATGGATTACACAGCAACTGAAGGCGTTTTCAAAATGTTTTCAAAACATTTCATCCAGAGAATAATTTCAAAAGGGGATTCATTTAAAACCATGTTGAGGGTGCAAATAAACCTTTTGGGGGGTAAGAAGTAAAAGCCATGTGTAACCTCTATCTGTGGGTTCTGTGGGGCAGAACTTGGAATGAGTTTGCAACAACAAATTTTAAAAAAAACCAAAATGGTTTACTTTCTTAACATATAACATCAAACATCAACATTTCACATCACACTTCAAGGTCCTGTTCAGGTTTCATTTCAAGTCCTTCTAGTTACAGTCTTCTGATACTGCCAAGTCCAATTCTTCTTTGCAAGTGGGTTGGCTCCTGAAGACTCCAAGGGCTTGGTGAACAGGATTATACATGATGAAGGTTTTCAGGAGAACTCTCACCCATTACAACCACAAAAAACCCTGAAACAATAAACTCCAACATTTACAACATAGCAAAAATAAACAACTACCTTCCCAGTAGTTCCCAACAACACTGCAGTTACCTTAACAAGGTGTTAAGGGCTTATACAAACCAAGGTCCGAGTCTGGTAGCCTTGTCTCCTCCAAACTACATGAGCTCTGCAGCCTCTTGCTGTTTTGAGTCTCCACCCCTTTCTGGGTCAACCCATTCTGAGCATGGGGGTTACACATGCAGGGCTCCATGGAGGAAACATTTCATTTCCTGCCTCAAAATGTTTCAAAAGGTTTGCGCAGAAAGGGCCAAAGTCAGAGCGCTTGGATAGGTTGCTCGTCGCCAACAAAAACTGGCACCCGTGACACACAAATGCAAAGAACAATCATCTCGCCTGATTTCCTGTTACCCACCATTAGACATTCCATCTCAAGTTACAACTATCCTTAGTAGGTTTGCCAGCTCTGCGTTAGGAAACAGCTAGGGATTAGTTGGAGCCGGGAGACGGAGAGGGAGGAATTTGGGAAGGAGCAGGCAGCCATTTTCTCCAGTGGAACTGATTTCAACAGTCTGATTTCCACAGTTGTCACAGCAAGAGATCTCCAGCAACTACCTGGAGGCTGGCAACTCTAGCCCTCATTTGTATGAGCCGAATAAACAAGTCATGAAGCCTTGCTTGGACGGTTCCTGGCGAAACACTCGGAAATGCAACCAGCCCTCTTGACACTTTGTAGCGTGAAGTGATGGTTCATTGTGCTTCCTGAGATTTTAATGGTCCCCCATTGGGTTGCTAAATGGTTGGTATACCTGTATTTGTTAGTGCACGTTTTTAGTTGCCTTGTGATGCTTTTCTGGTTTGCAAATTCGGGCTGCTGTGGTGGTTCTTTTGAATGGGAAAGGATCGGCACTCATTATTTTAGGAGCAGCAGTGGCGTAGGAGGTTAAGAGCTCGTGTATCTAATCTGGAGGAACCGGGTTTGATTCCCAGCTCTGCCGCCTGAGCTGTGGAGGCTTCTCTGGGGAATTCAGATTAGCCTGGGCACTCCCACACACGCCAGCTGGCTGACCTTGGGCTAGTCACAGCTTCTCGGAGCTCTCTCAGCCCCACCTGCCTCACAGGGTGTTTGTTGTGAGGGGGGAAGGGCAAGGAGATTGTAAGCCCCTTTGAGTCTCCAAACTCCTCCTCCTCCTCCTCCTCCTCCTCCTCCTCCTCCTCCTCCTCCTCCTCTTCTTCTTCTTCTTCTTCTTCTTCTTCTTCTTCTACTGCTGCTGCTGCTGCTGCTGCTGCTGCTGCTGCTGCTGCTGCTGCTGCTGCTCCTCCTCCTCCTCCTCCTCCTCCTCCTTCTTCTTGGCCAGCCAAAGCATAGGGTGGATCCTACCTAGAGTTGCCAACTCTGAGTTGGGAAGTTCCTTGAGATTTGGGGGTGGAGATGGAGAGTGCGGGGTTTGGAATGGAGAGGGATCTCAGAGAGATAAAATGTAGGGTTGCCAACTGCCAGGCAATAGCTAGGGAGCTCTGTGAATTGCAGCTGATTTTCAGACAACAGAGATCAGTTCTGCTGGAGAAAATGAAGGAGGAGTTTGGATTTACACCCTGTTTTTCTCAACAATGCCCCACCCTCCCAAGTATCTATTTTCTCCAGCAGAACTGATCTCTGCAATCTGGAGATGAACTGTAATTCTGGGGCATCCCCAAGTCCCACCTAGAGGCTGGCATCTTTGTCTGAGATTCAGGATAAGGCTTGTCTCAACTATTTCTCAGAGTGCAGCCTACTAATTAAAGCTATGCTGATCAGACCAATGGTCCATCTAGTCCAGTCTCAGAGTGGCTAATCAGACACCACCAGAAGGCCTATTCTGTGATGGAATAGTAGTGTAAAACTGGCAAAGTCACATATGACTGTGAAAAGCATCTTTGCCTTTTGATCTCCTGAAAGGAGGACAGGAAGCCATACAAAGGTGCTAGGATGAAACTTCAAAGGCCTAAGTTACCTCGTGGCCTGAACAGAGTTTTCCTGAGAAGGGAAAACAAAGGTTTTTGAATTCCATCTTGAGACGTGGTCAGCGAAGCATCTCTGGGCCATAGATTCCCGGAATGGGGACAAAGAACCAAAAGGAATGTAACCAGATGAGCAATCTTTTACTGCATTTCTGTTTTATTTCTTTGTTTTGAACTTTTACAATAACTCCTTGAACAATCAGCTGGTCTGGAGTCATTAGGAGGGAAAAGAACCCAAGACCGAGGTGAGATAAGAGTGGCTCTCCCAAGCTTAATCTCAGCCTCAGTCGTCATATTTTCTATCCCACAAATAAGTGTGCAGCGCACCAAGAGGCCTCACTATAGTAACAGAGAGTTCCTTACTAAGACATTTTGTAAGGGGCCTTTATAGAGAATGAGTATTCTATTGCCCCTTCTGGTCAACCAACAAACTGCACGTTACTCTCACATAGCAAAGTAAGCCAAATTTTTGGATAGTTAAATCCAGTGACTGTATTAAAAACCCCCAACATTATAAAGGAATGCTTGTAGCTTTAAGCAGCAGACTCCCTCAGTGGCTGTTCCTAGGCAACCACAGCACTCCAAGGCTTTGCTCTGTCAGTAATAGACAGAGAGAGAGGGGGGCAAAATTCATTCCAGACAAAGTTGTCCTTTGAGGGAGGACACCTTGGGCCAGATTTGACTAGAGTGGCCACCTCCAGGTTAGGAAATTCCTGGAGATTTTGTGGTGAAGTCTGAGGAGGGGAGAGTTTGGGGAGGGGAGAGGTCTCAGCTGGATGTAATGACGTAGACCAGTTTAAAGGGCTTTAAAAACAAAACTGGCAATTTTGCAATGACTGGGAGCAACCCAGAAGTGGGGGCAGGAAAGCTACAGAGCAGGTAGTGGGGCACCTTCTTACATGTAAACAGAGAAATGTGAAGAAACCCCACTATGACCCCACTGCAGAGCGGAGAGCTTCAAGGAAAACACTTCATGCGTAATGGGCCACAGTGTCCACTGGTAACCCCTCTGTTCAGAATGGGTTGACCCAGAAAGGGGTGGAGACTCAAAGCAGCAGAAGGCTGCAAAAACTGGTGAAGTTGGAGGAAGCTCTGAGGCTACCAGGCTGGGACCTTGATTTAATTCTTTATAAGCTCTTAACACCTTGTTTAAGGTAACTGCAAAGTTGTTGGGAACTAGTGGGAAGGGAGTTGTTTATTTTTTGCTATATTGTAAATGTTAGAATTTATTGTTTCAGGGCTTGCTATGTATGTAGTTGATGGGAGTTCTTTTGGGGACCTTCATCATCTTGGAACCGGTTCCCCAAGCCTCTGAAGTCTTCATAAGCCAACCACCAGCAGGAAGAATTGGACTTGGCATTATCAGTAGATTGTAAATATAAGGACTTGAAATGCAACCTAAAAGGACTGTAAATTGTTAATGTTAAATGTTAATGTTAAAAGTGTTATTTGTTAAGGAAGTCAACCATTTTGTTTTTAATTTAGTTCTTTGCAACTCCTTCCAAGTTCTGTCCCACAGAATCCACAGATAGAGGTTACACACTGTCCAAGGGGGACACATCTCTGGAGTTTAGTTGTATCCAGGGGATCTCCAGGCCCACCTGGAAGTTAACCCTACACCTGGAAGCAACCTCTGAGTGACTTGATACTACTTGCCGTGCATGACTCAGCCTTGCTGCTTGCTACTATTCAACAACAGCCACTTAGTACAGTGTAGCCACTGCTGTTTCATAGTAGGGTAGGCGATTTTGGACCAGTCATGCATTTCAGCCTAACCTACCTTACAGGGTTGTTGTATGAATAAAAAAAGAGGAGAGGAGACTAATATAAGTGGCTTTGATCCCCACTGTGGATCAAATACAACAACCTTTATGCCTAATAAAGGTTGTTGTATTGTATTGTATTATATCCCCACTGTGGAGAAAACAAATTGGGAGGAGATAGGAAAAAGTATATTGACTGTTGGATGGAAAGGAGATAGGGTTGCTTGCCAACACCAGGTTGCGAAATTCCTGGAGATTTGGGGGGGTAGAGCCTGAAGAGGATTCAGAGCCTGAGGAGGATGCAGAATAATGCACTTTCAATCCACTTTCACAGTTGTTTGCAAGTGGATTTTGCTATTCTGCACAGTAAAGTCCAGTGCAAAGTGCATTGAAAGTGGATTGAAAGTGCATTATTCTGCATGTGCGGAAGGACTGCTACAGCCTCTGGATATGGATTTTTTTTAAAAAACACAATCATTGTGGCTAATAGCTATTGACAGATCTCTAATCCATGAAATTGACTAATCCCCCCCAAAAAATAGTGGGTGCCCGGGGGGGCTGAGCCAGGGTCGACAAACTTATCCCTGCCCCAGGACTATAGTGAACCTTCCTCTCCAGGTCGGGCTGCTTTGTTTCTGAGATTCATAGAGACTGAACAGAAATTACAGGAGCCCATGGCGCAGAGTGGTAAGCTGCAGTACTGCAGTCAAAAACTCTGCTCAGGAGCTGAGTTCGATCCTGACAGGAGTCGGTTTCAGGTAGCTGGCGCAAGATTGACTCAGCCTTCCCTCCTCCTGAGGTCAGTAAAATGAGTGCCCAGCTTGCTGTGGGTAAAGTGTAGATCAGTGTTTCCCAACCTTTTCGAGGTCTGGGTACCCTTGACCTCACTCTTCATATCTCACGGTACCCCTGCTGCCACCCTCCACCTTCCCCTCCCATTGCCCCTGCTTGCCACACCCCACACCTTCCCCTCCCAGGGTGAAGGGAAGCACTGGGGGTGGGGGTGGCTGCTGACCTTGTGGCAGGCCCTGCCCCATGGGCCAGCTCCATGTCCTTGCTGGCGTCGGTGGGAGACACCACAAAAATGGGGGGGGGGCGGTAGGGTTGCTGCGGTACCCCTGGGGCATGCTCACGGCACCCCAGGGTACTACGGTACCCTGGTTGAGAATGGCTGGTGTAGATGATCGCAGAAGGCAATGGCAAACCACTCGGTAAACATTGCCTAGTAACTGCTGTGTTGTGATGTCACCCCATGGGTCAGTGCTTGCACAGAGGACTATCTTTACCTTTAACAGAAATGAATAGAAAACCGTTGATTTTTCTCACAAGCAAGAGGCTCTTGCACTTTGACTTGTACGGCCCAGGCTAGCCTGATCTTAGAAATTAAGCAGGGTCAGTTGGGGTAGAACTTGTATGGGAGGAGGAGGGTTGTGGCCGGATATCTCCCGGAATTTCAACTCGTCTCTAGCAACGGGATCGCCAACAGGCTTGTTACTAAGCCTTTCGGTGTTCGCTGTCTTGATGGATTACAGGATGACTGTAGTGGTTTAAATAGGTTTATTTATGGCTAATAATATGAACTGTAGAACAGTTAACAGCTAACAGAAGCTCTCAGTCTTAACTCTCTTAGGTCTCAGCACTAACTGTTCTTCACGGGTCTCTTAACTCTGCCTATCAATTCAAATTCTTAAAGGTACATATCACCACACCGACCTTTTAGTGCCTCTGAATTGTTATACAACGAGAAATCGGTTAGCGTTTCAAATGACACAAAAATGTTATTTTTACTTTAACAGACTCTCTCTCTCCCTCTTTCTCTCTGTATGTGTATATATCTATATCTATTGCCCTTCCTCCAGAGAGCTATGGGCAGTGTCTTCTTCCATTTTATCGTCCTCACAATAAACATCTGAAGTAGTCTAGGACAAGAATGTGTTCTTAACTTGGTCTCATTGGTAACATAGAACAAGGAAAGATCAGCAGGAACGAACTCCTTTGGCAAATATCCAATTTTGGAATTAAATTTAGACAACCTCTGAGTTAAAACCAGACAGATGAAGAGCACAGACCGATTTTAGACCAATAAAGATATGGAAAAGGTGTGTGTGGGGGAACCATTCCACCCTAATTCTGAATTTTGGAGCATCTCAGAACAGGAAGTAGGGGAAGTCCCTCCACCCAGGGATGCAATCGGAAAAGTATGCAATCACAAATGCCCAATTTTGGAAAGCATCCAGTATTGGCAAACATCCAGTTTTGTAATTAATTTTTAGAAAATCAGGGCAATGGAGAGCACAGACAGAAATTCCAGGCCAATAAAAGTACAGAACCATGGGAAATCCATTCTATCTAATACTGAATTGGGGGAATTGGGGAGGGTCCCAGAACAGGAAGTAGGGGAGCACTTTCCAACCAGAGATCCTCTCAGAAAATTTTCCAGTCACACAAGGGCCTACTCTGCCGAACAGTTAGTTTCATGGCTAATATAGTTCTCCACTTGGAGAAATCCCAAGTAACTAGTTAGGAAACTTTATGGGATCTGGGACCAGCCATTTTTCTCCCGTCTTCATATAACAAGGAGAGAAAACACAGACAAGATAGCACTATATTGTTCTCAAAACAACCGCCGGCAAACATTCATCCAAGAGTGTAAATAGCAGGCTTCTGTTTCTTACTAATTGCTATTCTTTTAAACAGCTTCTGAATATTTGATGTTTGTGTACAGACTCCCAAACATTTTGGTGCAGATTAACACAGAGAAATTATATTGAATGCAAGCAAACATATCATTAATATTTTACATTGCCAACCTGGGGAGGGAAGAAGGCAAGATGCGCCTCAGTTTTTCCGGGAAAACTGACTGGGAATTCCTTTTCTTGCATGGTGGAAGGAAAATAAGGAAAGACTAATAAGGCTATAGAGGACATTAGGTCTGGCCTCCCTCTAGACCAGGGGTAGGGAACCTGCGGCTCTCCAGATGTTCAGGAACTACAATTCCCATCAGCCCCTACCAGCATGGCCAATTGGCCATGCTGACAGAGGCTGATGGTGGGAGGTGGGGGGGGGGGGGGGTGGGGGGGGGGGGGGGTGGGGGGGGGGGGGGGTGGGGGGGGGGGGGGGTGGGGGGGGGGGGGGGTGGGGGGGGGGGGGGGTGGGGGGGGGGGGGGGTGGGGGGGGGGGGGGGTGGGGGGGGGGGGGGGTGGGGGGGGGGGGGGGTGGGGGGGGGGGGGGGTGGGGGGGGGGGGGGGTGGGGGGGGGGGGGGGTGGGGGGGGGGGGGGGTGGGGGGGGGGGGGGGTGGGGGGGGGGGGGGGTGGGGGGGGGGGGGGGTGGGGGGGGGGGGGGGTGGGGGGGGGGGGGGGTGGGGGGGGGGGGGGGTGGGGGGGGGGGGGGGTGGGGGGGGGGGGGGGTGGGGGGGGGGGGGGGTGGGGGGGGGGGGGGGTGGGGGGGGGGGGGGGTGGGGGGGGGGGGGGGTGGGGGGGGGGGGGGGTGGGGGGGGGGGGGGGTGGGGGGGGGGGGGGGTGGGGGGGGGGGGGGGTGGGGGGGGGGGGGGGTGGGGGGGGGGGGGGGTGGGGGGGGGGGGGGGTGGGGGGGGGGGGGGGTGGGGGGGGGGGGGGGTGGGGGGGGGGGGGGGTGGGGGGGGGGGGGGGTGGGGGGGGGGGGGGGTGGGGGGGGGGGGGGGTGGGGGGGGGGGGGGGTGGGGGGGGGGGGGGGTGGGGGGGGGGGGGGGTGGGGGGGGGGGGGGGTGGGGGGGGGGGGGGGTGGGGGGGGGGGGGGGTGGGGGGGGGGGGGGGTGGGGGGGGGGGGGGGTGGGGGGGGGGGGGGGTGGGGGGGGGGGGGGGTGGGGGGGGGGGGGGGTGGGGGGGGGGGGGGGTGGGGGGGGGGGGGGGTGGGGGGGGGGGGGGGTGGGGGGGGGGGGGGGTGGGGGGGGGGGGGGGTGGGGGGGGGGGGGGGTGGGGGGGGGGGGGGGTGGGGGGGGGGGGGGGTGGGGGGGGGGGGGGGTGGGGGGGGGGGGGGGTGGGGGGGGGGGGGGGTGGGGGGGGGGGGGGGTGGGGGGGGGGGGGGGTGGGGGGGGGGGGGGGTGGGGGGGGGGGGGGGTGGGGGGGGGGGGGGGTGGGGGGGGGGGGGGGTGGGGGGGGGGGGGGGTGGGGGGGGGGGGGGGTGGGGGGGGGGGGGGGTGGGGGGGGGGGGGGGTGGGGGGGGGGGGGGGTGGGGGGGGGGGGGGGTGGGGGGGGGGGGGGGTGGGGGGGGGGGGGGGTGGGGGGGGGGGGGGGTGGGGGGGGGGGGGGGTGGGGGGGGGGGGGGGTGGGGGGGGGGGGGGGTGGGGGGGGGGGGGGGTGGGGGGGGGGGGGGGTGGGGGGGGGGGGGGGTGGGGGGGGGGGGGGGTGGGGGGGGGGGGGGGTGGGGGGGGGGGGGGGTGGGGGGGGGGGGGGGTGGGGGGGGGGGGGGGTGGGGGGGGGGGGGGGTGGGGGGGGGGGGGGGTGGGGGGGGGGGGGGGTGGGGGGGGGGGGGGGTGGGGGGGGGGGGGGGTGGGGGGGGGGGGGGGTGGGGGGGGGGGGGGGTGGGGGGGGGGGGGGGTGGGGGGGGGGGGGGGTGGGGGGGGGGGGGGGTGGGGGGGGGGGGGGGTGGGGGGGGGGGGGGGTGGGGGGGGGGGGGGGTGGGGGGGGGGGGGGGTGGGGGGGGGGGGGGGTGGGGGGGGGGGGGGGTGGGGGGGGGGGGGGGTGGGGGGGGGGGGGGGTGGGGGGGGGGGGGGGTGGGGGGGGGGGGGGGTGGGGGGGGGGGGGGGTGGGGGGGGGGGGGGGTGGGGGGGGGGGGGGGTGGGGGGGGGGGGGGGTGGGGGGGGGGGGGGGTGGGGGGGGGGGGGGGTGGGGGGGGGGGGGGGTGGGGGGGGGGGGGGGTGGGGGGGGGGGGGGGTGGGGGGGGGGGGGGGTGGGGGGGGGGGGGGGTGGGGGGGGGGGGGGGTGGGGGGGGGGGGGGGTGGGGGGGGGGGGGGGTGGGGGGGGGGGGGGGTGGGGGGGGGGGGGGGTGGGGGGGGGGGGGGGTGGGGGGGGGGGGGGGTGGGGGGGGGGGGGGGTGGGGGGGGGGGGGGGTGGGGGGGGGGGGGGGTGGGGGGGGGGGGGGGTGGGGGGGGGGGGGGGTGGGGGGGGGGGGGGGTGGGGGGGGGGGGGGGTGGGGGGGGGGGGGGGTGGGGGGGGGGGGGGGTGGGGGGGGGGGGGGGTGGGGGGGGGGGGGGGTGGGGGGGGGGGGGGGTGGGGGGGGGGGGGGGTGGGGGGGGGGGGGGGTGGGGGGGGGGGGGGGTGGGGGGGGGGGGGGGTGGGGGGGGGGGGGGGTGGGGGGGGGGGGGGGTGGGGGGGGGGGGGGGTGGGGGGGGGGGGGGGTGGGGGGGGGGGGGGGTGGGGGGGGGGGGGGGTGGGGGGGGGGGGGGGTGGGGGGGGGGGGGGGTGGGGGGGGGGGGGGGTGGGGGGGGGGGGGGGTGGGGGGGGGGGGGGGTGGGGGGGGGGGGGGGTGGGGGGGGGGGGGGGTGGGGGGGGGGGGGGGTGGGGGGGGGGGGGGGTGGGGGGGGGGGGGGGTGGGGGGGGGGGGGGGTGGGGGGGGGGGGGGGTGGGGGGGGGGGGGGGTGGGGGGGGGGGGGGGTGGGGGGGGGGGGGGGTGGGGGGGGGGGGGGGTGGGGGGGGGGGGGGGTGGGGGGGGGGGGGGGTGGGGGGGGGGGGGGGTGGGGGGGGGGGGGGGTGGGGGGGGGGGGGGGTGGGGGGGGGGGGGGGTGGGGGGGGGGGGGGGTGGGGGGGGGGGGGGGTGGGGGGGGGGGGGGGTGGGGGGGGGGGGGGGTGGGGGGGGGGGGGGGTGGGGGGGGGGGGGGGTGGGGGGGGGGGGGGGTGGGGGGGGGGGGGGGTGGGGGGGGGGGGGGGTGGGGGGGGGGGGGGGTGGGGGGGGGGGGGGGTGGGGGGGGGGGGGGGTGGGGGGGGGGGGGGGTGGGGGGGGGGGGGGGTGGGGGGGGGGGGGGGTGGGGGGGGGGGGGGGTGGGGGGGGGGGGGGGTGGGGGGGGGGGGGGGTGGGGGGGGGGGGGGGTGGGGGGGGGGGGGGGTGGGGGGGGGGGGGGGTGGGGGGGGGGGGGGGTGGGGGGGGGGGGGGGTGGGGGGGGGGGGGGGTGGGGGGGGGGGGGGGTGGGGGGGGGGGGGGGTGGGGGGGGGGGGGGGTGGGGGGGGGGGGGGGTGGGGGGGGGGGGGGGTGGGGGGGGGGGGGGGTGGGGGGGGGGGGGGGTGGGGGGGGGGGGGGGTGGGGGGGGGGGGGGGTGGGGGGGGGGGGGGGTGGGGGGGGGGGGGGGTGGGGGGGGGGGGGGGTGGGGGGGGGGGGGGGTGGGGGGGGGGGGGGGTGGGGGGGGGGGGGGGTGGGGGGGGGGGGGGGTGGGGGGGGGGGGGGGTGGGGGGGGGGGGGGGTGGGGGGGGGGGGGGGTGGGGGGGGGGGGGGGTGGGGGGGGGGGGGGGTGGGGGGGGGGGGGGGTGGGGGGGGGGGGGGGTGGGGGGGGGGGGGGGTGGGGGGGGGGGGGGGTGGGGGGGGGGGGGGGTGGGGGGGGGGGGGGGTGGGGGGGGGGGGGGGTGGGGGGGGGGGGGGGTGGGGGGGGGGGGGGGTGGGGGGGGGGGGGGGTGGGGGGGGGGGGGGGTGGGGGGGGGGGGGGGTGGGGGGGGGGGGGGGTGGGGGGGGGGGGGGGTGGGGGGGGGGGGGGGTGGGGGGGGGGGGGGGTGGGGGGGGGGGGGGGTGGGGGGGGGGGGGGGTGGGGGGGGGGGGGGGTGGGGGGGGGGGGGGGTGGGGGGGGGGGGGGGTGGGGGGGGGGGGGGGTGGGGGGGGGGGGGGGTGGGGGGGGGGGGGGGTGGGGGGGGGGGGGGGTGGGGGGGGGGGGGGGTGGGGGGGGGGGGGGGTGGGGGGGGGGGGGGGTGGGGGGGGGGGGGGGTGGGGGGGGGGGGGGGTGGGGGGGGGGGGGGGTGGGGGGGGGGGGGGGTGGGGGGGGGGGGGGGTGGGGGGGGGGGGGGGTGGGGGGGGGGGGGGGTGGGGGGGGGGGGGGGTGGGGGGGGGGGGGGGTGGGGGGGGGGGGGGGTGGGGGGGGGGGGGGGTGGGGGGGGGGGGGGGTGGGGGGGGGGGGGGGTGGGGGGGGGGGGGGGTGGGGGGGGGGGGGGGTGGGGGGGGGGGGGGGTGGGGGGGGGGGGGGGTGGGGGGGGGGGGGGGTGGGGGGGGGGGGGGGTGGGGGGGGGGGGGGGTGGGGGGGGGGGGGGGTGGGGGGGGGGGGGGGTGGGGGGGGGGGGGGGTGGGGGGGGGGGGGGGTGGGGGGGGGGGGGGGTGGGGGGGGGGGGGGGTGGGGGGGGGGGGGGGTGGGGGGGGGGGGGGGTGGGGGGGGGGGGGGGTGGGGGGGGGGGGGGGTGGGGGGGGGGGGGGGTGGGGGGGGGGGGGGGTGGGGGGGGGGGGGGGTGGGGGGGGGGGGGGGTGGGGGGGGGGGGGGGTGGGGGGGGGGGGGGGTGGGGGGGGGGGGGGGTGGGGGGGGGGGGGGGTGGGGGGGGGGGGGGGTGGGGGGGGGGGGGGGTGGGGGGGGGGGGGGGTGGGGGGGGGGGGGGGTGGGGGGGGGGGGGGGTGGGGGGGGGGGGGGGTGGGGGGGGGGGGGGGTGGGGGGGGGGGGGGGTGGGGGGGGGGGGGGGTGGGGGGGGGGGGGGGTGGGGGGGGGGGGGGGTGGGGGGGGGGGGGGGTGGGGGGGGGGGGGGGTGGGGGGGGGGGGGGGTGGGGGGGGGGGGGGGTGGGGGGGGGGGGGGGTGGGGGGGGGGGGGGGTGGGGGGGGGGGGGGGTGGGGGGGGGGGGGGGTGGGGGGGGGGGGGGGTGGGGGGGGGGGGGGGTGGGGGGGGGGGGGGGTGGGGGGGGGGGGGCTGCCCGTGGGGGGGGGGGGGGAGGGGGGGGGGGGGGGGTGGGGGGGGGGGGGGGTGGGGGGGGGGGGGTGGGTGGGGGTGGGGAGGGGGGGGGGGGGGGGGGAGGGGGGGGGGGGGGGGGTGGTGGATGGGGGGGATGGGGGGGGGGGGGGGTGTCTATAATGTGATGATGATTTAGAAATGACCTGGTGCAAAAAAAAATGAGGTGGGGTGGCTGCCCATGGGGGGGGGCATCCAACTCAGGTTTTGCCCAGGGCTCAGGTTTGCCTAGGTATGCCTCTGCCCCCTTTGCTGAGGGGGGGCTGGCGAGGGAACCTGTTACTAAATTTTTTGGATCCCACCACTGGAGCCAGCGTAGTGTAGTTGTTAAGAGCAGTGGACTCTAATCTGAAGAACTGGGTTTGATTCCTCATTCCTCCACCTGAGCCTCAGATGATAGATAGATAGATAGATAGATAGATAGATAGATAGATAGATAGATAGATAGATAGATAGATAGATAGATAGATAGATAGATAGATAGATAGATAGATATTATGAAGATAGAAGTAAGGAAGATAAATTGATAGATAAATAGACTATATATAGAGATAAAGATAGGAAGATAAATTGATAGATAGACTATACACACACACACACACACTAGCAGGTCACCTCGGGGTGACATTCAACGTACTTCTTTACAGCCTGTTTGTGAACTTTGGGGTGACATTTATTTATTTATTCATTATTTGATTTAATATACCGCCCTATCCCCGAAGGGCTCAGGGCTGTGACCAATATAATATATATAAAACATACATATAGATTAAAAGCAGCTACAGTCTAAAACAATATCCCACAAAACTCATATACCCTCCCAACGGAAAATAATGGGTCCCGATGATGGTAAGGACCCCTATAGACCAGAGGGGGGGCAGGGCACCTTCAGCGGCTGGACACTTCGAAGGCCCGGTGGAACAATTCGGTCTCACAGGCCCTGTGGAACTCTCCGAGGTCCTGCAGGGCCCGGACAGCTGGTGGTAAGGTGTTCCACCAGGCCGTAAGAGAGCCCCTGTGCGATGTGGAGGCCAGCTGCCCGCGTGAGGGAGCCATGGATCTCCAGTAAATTATCTGCTGAACGCATGAGGAAAGGCCAGGACACATATATGGGAGTAAAGCGGTCTCTGCAGCATATTTCCTCACAGCCTGTCTGTGGACTGATGGGTTTGTTTTTAGCATATTTTGCAGCAACTTCCTGTAGTTGTCTTTTTCTAATCCAATGTGTTATTGCTCTTTCTCCTGGTGGGCTTCAAAAGACGTCATGTGGAAGCAGTCGTCGTATTTTCAGGATGCAGAAAGGAAGTGTTCTGCCATTGGATGCTGATGAGTGAGAAGGCTGTGAAGAGGTTCAGGGTAGGGTTGAAGGGCAGGGAGCTGGACTGTACTGCCACTGCAGCACATTCCTGGGGACTCATCCCACCACTTCAGAGCACGACACCAAGCACAGGGTGATCGGAGGCCGAGAGCAGTAAACTTGTCTGCACCGTAATCAATCTGATGTCCATATGCAAAACCCAACAAATGTTAGTCCAAGGTGATCGTGTGGTTTGTAATCTGTTTTGATTGTATGTGGCTGTAGCGATGTTGTTAACGGGAGGGTGGGTGGAGGAGTACTTTTTCACAGCCTGTCTGTTAACTTCGGGGTGACATTCAGCATGCTTTTTTGCAGCCTGTTTGTTGAAGCTGGTGGTGTTTACCTGTCACCCTTAAAATGTTCGTGCAGCATGTCTGTGGACTGAGGGGCTGGTTTGCCCTTAGAATGTTCACGCAGATGGCCAGAGATGAGCAGTTAAAACAGTAAATGTGTAATAACTCGAGAAAAACTGAATATTTTGAAAAATCCTTTCTTAGTGAGCACCTAAACCACTTAATGAACCGGTGTGCCAAATTTCAACATTGTAGGTTCAGTGGTTTTTGAGTTCTGTGCATGAGTCAGTCAGTGAGTCAGTGAGTGGTATTTCATGTTTATATATATATATATAAGTTAATAAGACAAATGATAGATAGAAGACATATGATTGATGATAGGAAGATGGAAAACAGACAGACTGTTAGAAGCTAATAAGATGCATGATAGATAAAAGACAGAGAGACAGACCTGTCTCAACTTGTGTATCAAGTTGCTTCTCACAGGATGTGGGGCCTACTTTTTTGACATGGTGCATTCCCCCCTTTCCTGTTCATTGACTTTTACACTCATCACCCCTGAATTATGGAACCAGTTACCAGAAGCAGTTCAGAAACCACCATCGTTGGTGGACTTTCGCAGGGCCTGCCAGATTACTCTTTTAAAAGCCATCTTCCTCTTCAGGATTCCAGTTTAGACTAAGTCTGAAATCAACATATTCTTCCTTGCAGGCGTCCAATCTAGCATCGCTCACTTTGGGGAGTTTGGTTGACCTTTTGATACTGTAATTTTATGCCAATTGAACTACACTGCTCAGCCCATGTGAATCTTTGTAAGCCACCTAGGGCGCAGTGGGAAAGGTGGGGTATAAATAATTTAAAATCAATAAATCTTCAATGGAAGCACTGAGTTGGAAACAAATTAAAAAGCCCAGGTGGCAAATTGCTGCTTAAGACAGCAAGTTGCACTGACTGACCCCTCCTCCAGCGATGTACCTGAAAGAAACAAAGCTTTGGCATTTCAAAATTGATTCTGATGTTTAACTTCCTTAATTAAAAATGTTACTTTATTTAAAATTCATACCCTGTGATGCTTTATCTAATGGATGGTCTTAATATTGTTGGTTCTCTTGGAAGGAGAGGTGCCAAATTCCGGGTGGCAGTTGAGGATCTCCTGGGATTACAATCAATCTTCAGGCGATAGAGATCAGTTAAGCTGGAGAAAATAGCTGCTTTGGGAAGAAGAAGAAGAAGAAGAAGAAGAAGAAGAAGAAGAAGAAGAAGAAGAAGAAGAAGAAGAAGAAGAAGAAGAAGAGGAGGAGGAGGAGGAGGAGGAGGAGGAGGAGGAGGAGGAGGAGGAGGAGTTTGGATTTATATCCCCCCTTTCTCTCCTGTAGGAGACTCAAAGGGGCTTACAATCTCCTTTCCCTCCCCCCTCACAACAAACACCCTGTGAGGTAGGTGCGGCTGAGAGAGCTCCGAGAAGCTGTGACTAGCCCAAGGTCACCCAGCTGGCGTGTGTGGGAGTGTACAGGCTAATCTGAATTCCCCAGATAAGCCTCTACAGCTCAGGTGGCAGAGCTGGGAATCAAACCTGGTTCCTCTAGATTAGATACACGAGCTCTTAACCTCCTACGCCACTGCTGCTCTATGGTGGGCTCTATGACACTATACCCTATTGAAGTCCCTCTCCTTTCAAATCCTGCCTTTCTCAGGTAGGGCCAGAGCGAGGGGAACTGCACCCGGGGCATGCCTGCATCCTGTGCCCCTGCCACGTTCACGCCCGCCTACGTCTGCCCTGGAATGCCCTGCCACACCCCCGCCACACCCCTGCACCTGCACATGCCTGATGCATCACGCCCCACTTTCCCCTTGGCACTACGCCACTGTCCTCAGGTTCCATCCTGAATATCCCCAGGTATTCCTGATCCCAGAGCTGGTAACCCTCTTTGGAAGAAACATACTCACAAGTTGCAAGATTAAGACTTCCCCCAATGGGGTCTCTTGAGCTGTCATTTCATCTGTAGAAAATGGTAACTTTTTCCTCCATGCCACAGCCTAGATCCAAATCAAGGCTCACACAACAGCCACGTCCCATGTAAAAAAGCACTTGTGACACCCATAGTGATATCCGAAGGGTTACTTACATCCAAACTCACTGATTTCCATGGGCTTAGTTTAACACTACGTAGGATTACAGTACCAGTCCTGGATCTCTTAGTGTCTCATCTAAGTTGGCTCTTTCAAGCTCAGACTCCGCAAATCCCAGGCAATGGGTTTCAAGCAAGCTGGAAATTTCATATTGGCACTTGTATGGTTCCATGTAGTACCTTCGGGACAGTCTTACCCCGTATGTCCCGGCTCGGTCTCTGCGCTCAGCAGAGGCCAATTTGCTGGTTGTCCCTGGCCCCTTTATGATGCGGCTGGTCTCCACTAGGGCCAGGGTTTTTACGACCCTGGCCCCTGCCTGGTGGAACAGCCTCCCTCCATCTGTCCGGGCCCTGCGGGATCTCGGTGAGTTCCGCAGGGCCTGTAAGACTGAGCTGTTCCACCAGGCTTTCGGGGGGGGGGGTGGCGGCTGCTGAGGGTGCCCCCTGCCCCTTTGTCTTTTAACTACATGGCCCATTTTAGTGAAGGGCCCCTTGGAGGAGGCCCTGGGGCTGGGAGGAGGCTGGCAGGCCCCACTCTGGGCCCTGATGGAACGAAGAGCAGCAGGGCTGGCAGCCAACTGGCCTCTGAACACTGCGCTGGGCAACCCCTCTGGGCTCTCCTTCACCCACCTGGCTAGCAAGCAGGTTCCCTTTGTACGAGTCAGCTGCCCCAGCCCAGCCAGGCGGAGCCCCGGAGAAGCTGCCCAGGGTGGAGGGGAATGGGCAGTGGCGGTATGGGGGGGCTCCCCTCTTCACATGGGGTGGTGTGGGGCTCCCTAGATGTGTGCCTTATGCTGCGTTGTGCATTGAGATGGGCCAAACAACTCTAGAAACCTTGGCATGGATAAGGGCCATAAAATATTGGCTGCATATACATTTTCTAGTGGGATCCAATAGCTATATTCCCTCTCTGTTATCAGATCACTTTATTTCAGAATGGTATTCTTTGATCTTTAGAAAGGTTGAAGCTATTGGTTTCCCCTTGGAATCACTCCTTATGCTCACAAAGGTGGAAGCCTTCAGACTAGTTAAGAATAGGCTCTTGGATCTTGATTTTCATAATTTGACTCGTGCTCCCAAGACAACCTGTTCTCCGACTACATTATTAATCCCATGCGAGCGTGGAATTATGGCAGCATCTTCTTAGATCGCTGATAAAATTTACCCAGAGGAGAGCCTTGGCTACTGCAGGATGTAATGTGCTGCCATCAGCAGCAGCTCTGCTGAAGGAGGAAGATTTAAGAATATGGAACGTTCTAAAAGAGTTTGTTCATGTGATAATATATGACTACGGTTGAAACACTTGACCATTCTCTGTTTCTATGCCCTACATACAATAAGATACTCATGAAATACATGAATTCCATTTTCTTGAAATGTTCTCAGTGGCATGAGTGTTATAAGATACCCAATCTCCTGAACAGCTCTGATGTGCTCTTTTGTGAAACTGTTGCAAATTTTATACTGGAAATTAGTAATTTTAGCAATTTTAACTGTATTTCTTAACCTTGTTTTGTTTTAAAACTTTGTCCTGTTTTATATGCCAATAAAGGCTTGTGTGTGTGTGTGTGTAAAAACATGGGGTAGTGTGAGGAAAGAAGAGGGAAGGGGGTGATTTTCCACCCCCCACATGACCCAAATGGCCCGCACCCGGAACATGTGTCCCCACCTGTCCCCGTGGGCCCTACGCCTTTGCCTCTGTCCAACAGGGAGTTCATGTTTGTGTCCAGGGCAGTGTTTCCCAACCTTTTCCAGGTCAGGGTACCCTTGACCTCACTCTTCATATCTCACGGTACCCCTGCCGCCACCCTCCACCTTCCCCTCCCAGGGTGAAGGGAAGCACTGGGGGGGGGGTGGCTGCTGACCTTGTGGCAGGCCCTGCCCCATGGGCCAGCTCCATGTCCTTGCTGGTGCCGGTGGGAGACACCACAAAAATGAGGGGGGCAGTAGTGTTGCCGCGGCACCCCTGGGACATGCTCACGGCACCCCAGCGTACCACGGTACCCTGGTTGAGAAAGGCTGGTCCAGGGAATGCTGGCATGAGGAGAGGAGGCCAGACTCCTTTTACTGCCTGGAGTGAGGAGCTGGGACGCACTGCTGTGTGCCCGCTACTGGCTCTCTGCAAGACTCATAGCAGCAGGGTGGCACTCTGTACTGCATCTGAAACCCCACAGGTGTATGCATTGTGGCCATGTTTATAGATACCTTACCAATTACAAAAGGAAAAAAGTTCCCCACTGCAGGCCAAGGTTAATTTTGTATGGTTGTCAGTTGGAGACAGAGAAACTTTGCAGTCGGTCTCCTCTTCCATTTGGAGGGGGGGACCCTTTTGTTTGCCATCATTATGGGTAGTACAAAGGCATCTGGTACCATTGGTAATAATGTACGCCGCGCTAAGAGCGGTGATCAAAGGCTAGGCAGTCGCTCTGGATCAACCACAATGACTTGCTAATGATCTTTGTCAGTACAGAATCCAAAACATCCTTGGGAAAAAAGAGAGCCGACGCTAGGAATTAATATTCCAAGCCGGTGGAAGGCAGTTTTGATTCACAATTAAGGTTTTGACATTCTAATCTCCCTTTTCCTTTGTTCTCCACAACAAGCTACCACCTGCAGCCATTTCACCTCAGGCTGTTATTCGGCCCGATATCACACGCTTTGTAAAAGCTGTCTGATGCAGGCGCGCGCGGGAGTCCTCCAAGGAAAAGCCCGGAGGTCTACGGAGTTGTCATTGACAGTTTAGAGACACGGCAACAATTCCTGCGGAATCACAGCTCGGCTTACAAGGACCGGATGGTGGTACCAAAGGAGACACAGTATCCTTGGCGAAATGTCGAAAATGGCGGATGCTGTCCGACAGTTTGTAGACTAAAAACTGGGATTATTTACCAGTTAATAATCCTCTTTGAGATCTTCAGTAGGTCATGCGATTCCTGCTTGTTGGCCAGGGTTTTTGAGAGGGGCTGAGTAGTGGGGATCTTTTATGGGTGGGGTTGCCAATTGCGAGCTGGTGGCTGAAGATCTCCTAGCTATACGACTGATCAATTCACCTGGAGAAAATGGCCGCTTTGGAAGGTTAACTCTATGGGATTATAACCACTGAAGTACTTCCTGTTCCCAAACCCTGCCTTCCTCAGGCACCACCCCAAATTCTCTAGGTATTTCCCAATCCAGAACTGACAAGTCTAGTGGGAGGGGAGAGATTTAGGGTAACCAGGTTGCCTGCTAGGGCAGTCAACCAGCAGCGGCGTAATGGCTAAGAGCAGGTGCACTCTGATCTGGAGGAACCGGGTTTGATTCCCAGCTCTGCCGCTTGAGTTGTGGAGGCTTATCTGGGGGATTCAGATTAGCCTGTGCACTCCCACACATGCCAGCTGGGTGACCTTGGGCTAGTCACAGCTTCTCGGAGCTCTCTCAGCTCCACTCACCTCACAGGGTGTTTGTTGTGAGGGGGGAAGGGCAAGGAGATTGTAAGCCCCCTTGAGTCTCCAGCTCTCTCAGCTCCACTCACCTCACAGGGTGTTTGTTGTGAAGGGGGAAGGGCAAGGAGATTGTAAGCCCCCTTGAGTCTCCAGCTCTCTCAGCTCCACTCACCTCACAGGGTGTTTGTTGTGAGGGGGGAAGGGCAAGGAGATTGTAAGCCCCTTTGAGTCTCCTTACAGGAGAGAAAGGAGGGATATAAATCCAAACTCCTCCTCCTCCTCCTCCTCCTCCTTGCATCGCCAGTCTCCACCACCACTCAGTAGACCAGGGGTCTCCAACCTGGGGCTGATGGGATTTGTAGTCCATAAAAATCTGGAGAGCCGCAGGTTGCAGACCCCTGCAGTAAACCGAAGGAAGAAAAACGGGGATGGTCAGGCAAAAATACCTTTGCGCAACATCATGACATCCCTTTGGGTTGCATTCTCAGAGGTGATATCATCATAGTGGGCAACACTCTAGGGATTTTCTGGATCACTGTGGTTTTTACAAGAGTTTTGGGGAAAACGTTGGTGTCACTTCCAGATACACTGATGCTTCGGTGTCATGTAGTCATGTTTCGACAGGGCTGGAAGGCTTGGGCATATCGTTGGCCACTGTGGGTAGGATTAAGAACATAAGAACTAGCCTGCTGGATCAGACCAGAGTCCATCTAGTCCAGCACTCGGCTACTCTCAGTGGCCCACCAGGTGCCTTTGGGAGCTCACGTGCAGGATGTGAAAGCAATGGCCTGCTGCTGCTGCTGCTGCTCCCGAGCACCTGGTCTGCTAAGGCATTTGCAATCTGAGATCAAGGAGGATCAAGATTGGTAGCCATAGATCGACTTCTCCTCCATAAATCTGTCCAAGCCCTTTTTAAAGCTATCAAGTGGTGCCATAAGGATTGCCAGATCCTTCCTGCCCACCAGTAAGGGATACAGAAGTAGGGTAGCCAGGTTGCAAAACTTCGGTAGATTTGGTGATGGAGAATAGGGAGAATAGGGATTTCAGTTCACTCTCTGTAGTCTGGGGAAGAGCTGTAATTCCAATGATTCTCCATGTCCCACCTGGAGGCTGGCACCCCTAATCATAGAACTCCAGTTTCATCAAACACTCAGCACCCCCCCCACACTACAATTCCCAAGATTCTCGGTGTGTGTGTGTGAAATCATAAGCAGGTTTAAAACTTGTCATGATATTAAAAAAATAAAGGTTCACAAAAGGTTCATCTTCTAATCAGCAGAGGTTTGTCCAACAACAGAGGCCGGTCACAGTCTGTCTAGGGTGAAATAGCAACAGTTGACCTTTAACATGATTGGTGAGTTCAACTGTGACTCTAGACCAATGAGAGGTTGTTGCCAGGGCCGGGGAGAAGTATCCTTGTTGGATGAGAAGCAAAGTATTGTTCATGCTAAGTTCCGTGACTGAGTGTAAGTTGAGTTCTGTGTGTGTTCAACTTTGTTCTTGCCGAAGAATTCTGTATAGTCTTATAGTCTTGTATAGAATAGACTTGTGTGACCTTGCAACTGCTAAAGTAAAACCTTCCTATGGAAAGAACATCTTGAGTGGAGAGTATTCTTTTCCATAGTGTGGTAGAAGGCTGCTGTGAGTGCAAGAAGACTATAGACCTTCTCATCTTACCAGAGTAGCTCCACTTTAGTGCGGCGAGAGCCAGTCTCAAGAGAGGCATTCGACAAGCCAAGATGAGTTATAAGAGAAAAATTGAAGATTATTTTAATAATAACAACATGAGGCAGGTGTGGCAGGGAATTCAACAAATTACCAACCATAAACCAAACAATGACATTTCTGTGGATGGGGATTCTTCTCTGGCGGAGGAGCTAAATCACTTTTTTGCCCGCTTTGAAACAGGTCTATCAGAAGGAGATGACACACAGCCACCAGGTGATTGCAGCTCACACCTCACTGTGGAGGAACATGAGGTGAGGCAAGTTTTGAGGGCTGTGAATCCAAGGAAGGCTGCTGGACCGGATGGTATTATTCCCGGTCGGGTGTTAAAGGAATGCGCTAACCAACTGGCTGGAGAATTTACTGGGATCTATAATCGATCTTTATCCAACTCCCCCACTCCATCTTGTTCGAAAGCTTACACCACTCTCCCACTACCAAAGAGATTTCCTGCTGACAATCTGGGATTATAGACCAGTGGCACTCACCCCCCATCATCTCATAAAGAGTGTTTTGAAAAACTGGTCCATAGGCATATTAGTTCCTGCCTTCCAGATACATTTGATAAACATCAGTTAAGCATATCGGACTAATAGATCTCTGGAGGCCTTCATTTGCCATTAGCCTCCACACAGCTTTGAAAGCATCTGGAACAGCAGGGGAATTATGTGCGAATGCTCTTCACGGACTTTAGTTCCGCATTTAATATAATCTCATACAAAGACTGGTGACAAAACTTGTGGATCTTGGACTCTCACATTCAATCCTGTTTGTGGATTAGGGACGCTTCTTGTCTGGAGCGTTCCCAGAGGAGTTAGACTGGGAAATCCAGGTTTCCTCAGTTCTTACTCTAAATATGCTCGAGGAACACCACAGAATATAATAATGTTGAGCCCTTTACTGTTCTGCCTTTATACATATGATTGTACTCCTGTCTATCACTTAAGTAACACCATTATCAAATTTGCTGATGTAACTGTACGGTGGTGGGGCTCATCTCTGGAGGATATGAGTCTGCCTATCGGAATGAAGTAGACCGACTGCTCGCATGGGTGCAGGGAAAATAACCTGGTTCTTAACACTAACAAGACAAAGGAGCTCATAGTGGACTAAAGAAGGAATAGCTCAAGAGAAATTCCAGCCCTTGACTATAAATGGAGATCAAAGTGGAGCGGGTGGCTTGGCTAGTTTTACTAAATTCACTGGGAACGTTATGATTCAAAGAGGTTGACCTGGGGAGTACAGACTACATGGGGTGGTTAAGAAAGCCCGAGCAAAGGACATGTACTTTCTGGAGAAGCTTTTAAGGGAAGCAACAACAAGATGGAAAACTTCTGGTCGTCGCTTTTACCGCTTTGTGCTATAGAGAAGTGTCCTAACCTACTGCATCTGTGTATGGTTTCTCCAGTTTGCACAGTGGCGAATGGGAAGGCGCTCCAAAGGGTGATCAATGCTGCACAAAGGATTATCGGCTGCATACCTCTCCCCTCCCTTGGAAAAGAAATCTATAATGCCCGGGAAGTCTACCAAATAAAGCCCAAAATATTCTAAGGGACCCGTCTCATCCCAGCTACACTCTCTTTTTAAACGCTGCTACCATCTGGCCTTGGAGCGATACAGGGCCCCTCAAGAGACTAGGACTGCAAAGAGAGCTTAGAGACAGCTTCTACTCTAGAGCTGTGGCTATGCTAAACTCCGCTGCTTCATATTGATGTATTTGGGGCTATGTAGGGATGGGTGGAGGATGATGATGTATGAGTCTGAAATTGCATGAGTCTGAAATTGTATGAGTCTGAAATTGTGTGCATCGAGGAATGCTGCTGTAAATTTCGTTGTGCGTGCACAATGACAATAAAATGCTTATGCTTATGCTTATGCTTTAAACTCTGCTGATAAAACTGAGTGCTTCAATGTGACAAACGACAGGACCAAGTTCTTAAAATACTTAATGGTAGTAGGCTGGAATCCATTTATCCCATCTTAACTGGTTTATGGATAAGGCTGAATGATTGGGAGAGAAACTGCTTTGACCGATTGCCTAAGAGCGGGAGTGGAGCCAGATACGTTCACCGGCAGGACAGAATGGATTTCTTCTTTGGTGTGATATATGTTCGTTGGTGCCGCTTTGGTATAGCTAAACAGCTGCCTCCTGTAGCCGGGGGATATCTTAACAGAGAGATAAAGTGCTTCTGTCAAGGAAATGTACCTCAGTGGTGCCATATACTGTAAATGATCATTAAAGCATGGTGCGTTATGCAGCAATAATGCTACATAAGTTAATAGATTTTTGCATTGTATGTACTACCCATGCATGCAAGAATATAGATGAATCAAGAGAAAGCCCTGGATCTGAGGGATGGTGAAGGGACCACAGTTGACCACGTATCTGTTCTTTCTGCACTGTGTGTGTTAAGTTCCCTCAAGTCACTTCTGATTCATGGCGACCACATGGCGACTCACAATACTAGAACCAGGGGGCATTCATTGAAAATGCTGGGGGGAAGAATTAGGACTAATAAAAGGAAACACTTCTTCATGCAACACGTGATTGGTGTTTGGAATATGCTGCCACAGGAGGTGGGGATGGCCACTAACCTGGATAGCTTTAAAAAGGGCTTGGACAGATTTATGGAGGAGAAGTCGATCTATGGCTACCAATCTTGATCCTCCTTGATCTCAGATTGCAAATGCCTTAGCAGACCAGGTGCTCAGGAGCAGCAGCAGCAGAAGGCCATTGCTTTCACATCCTGCACGTGAGCTCCCAATGGCACCTGGTGGGCCACTGCGAGTAGCAGAGTGCTGGTACTAGATGGGCTCTGGTCTGATCCAGCAGGCTACTTCTTATGTTCTTATGAATTAGTCCTTCCAAATGCCCTATGATTGACAGCCTTTCTGGTCTCACAGACCAAGGGCCGAAGTGTCTTTTATAACCTCAGTCCATCTCATCTTCCTCTTTGCTTGCTGCCTTCAACTTTTCCTGACATTATTGCCTCTTGTCTTCTTATAACGTGACCAAAGTACATCGAGTTATCTCAACTTCTAGAGACAGATCGTTCTGCCTTGAGGCATTAAGTCTGCACAAAAGCACTTTCTGCAAGCATGGGGTCATTACTGACCCATGGAGTGACTCTACATCACAACTTTGTTTACGAGGTGGTTTGCCATCGCATTCCCTGATCATCTACACTTTACCCTCAGCAAGCTGGGTACTGTTAGTTCTTGGACCTTTAGCCAAAAAACTAACACTGGATTCTTTATCAGTAGTGTTTATTGGAAGACAATCTAGTACCCAGCTAAGTGGTGGCGAACCTATGGCACGGGTGCTAGAGGTGGCACTCAGAGCCCTCTCTGTGGGCACGCACACACAGAGTTCATCATGTGGGGGGGGAATCGCCCCCCCCACACATCTAGGCTGGCATGGGCCGCTGGACTTGATGGGCGTGCACCTCAGCGAACAGGGATGACTCAGGTGGCGGGCCTGGTGCCTGTGCTCCAGGTGGCTGCTGCCGGGGGCGGGGGGGCACAGGCAGCAGAGATGCTAGAGAGGTGCAGAGTGGCGCATGTGGAACTTGCTGGAGGCTACAGCAGGCTGGCCCCTGCTCGAGGGGGTTATTCAGGTTAAATTGCCTCATTGGCACTTTGCGATAAATAAGTGGGTTTTGGGTTGCAGTTTGGGCACTCTGTCTCAAAAAGGTTCGCCATCACTGACCTAGCTTGAGAAATCCAGTTCTGTTTGACTTGGCTTTCCTGGGTCCCTTTGTCCACCCCCACCCCGCCCCCCCGGTTTTCCCAGAGAAAGTGTGAAAAGAGTTGGTTGGATGCTCTAGGCACCTCAAGGTCGAGATAGGGATAGATGCAGCCATCTGGCTTGCCTCCCTCGGGCCAATAGGCCCATCTTGTTTCTCTGAAGAATGCTCGCCAGGGTCACTAGCCCAGTTATCTGCAATCCGTGTCAGAGCCATAAAAATCAGAAGAGAAAGGAAAAGAAAGAGAAAGTCTCTTTTCCATAGCAATCAAGTTGCATGTCAATCAGGTTACATGAGAGTTACAATCGGGTTACATCCACCAGGCTTTGTTCCTGACAGGCACTCATTTTACAGACCTCAGAATAACGGGAGGCTGAGTCAACCTTTCGCTGACTTCTTGAAACCGACTTCTGTCGGGATTGAACTCAGGTCGTGAGTGAAGCTTGGACTGCAGTACTGCAGCTTACCACTCTGCACCACAGGGTTCTTCTCTTCTCGTATTACACTCCCAATTTTTCCAGAATCTGATTGGTTGAGTATCTTTTGCTGGCTGCATGGAATACAAGCATGTACTCTGTAGTGCACGGATGGTCTTCATGCTACGGTGTTGCAACCTGTGCAACTTCTCATCTTATTTGCATGTTTCCAGACTGAGCATCTGCTTCAGCAGCAGTTAAAAAAAAGTGTATTGACATGATAAGGGGGTTCATGAGGTTTCCTCCAGTTCTTCTGTAACACAGGCTAAGTTTATAATAAAACTCTCCTGTGAGTCCATGGAAGTAGGGTGGAAAATTCTGTCATGTCACAACTGACCTAGGGAGACCCCCTAGGGTTTTCGAGGCAAGAGACACTCAGAGATGGTTTGCCTGCCTCTGCATAGGCTTACAGAGTTGTAAGAGAACAGTGGTTGGTCCAGTGTCCCCCAACAGGCTTCATGTGGAGGAGTGGGGAATCATAAGAACATAAGAACTAGCCTGCTGGATCAGACCAGAGTCCATCTATTCCAGGACTCTGCTACTCGCAGTGGCCCACCAGGTGCCTTTGGGAGCTCACGTGCAGGATGTGAAAGCAAGGGCCTTCTGCTGCTGCTGCTGCTGCTTTCGAGCACCTGGTCTGCTAAGGCATTTGCAACCTCAGATCAAGGAGGATCAAGATCGGTAGCCATAGATCGACTTCTCCATAAATCTGTCCAAGCCCCTTTTAAAGCTATCCAGGTTAGTGGCCATCCCCACCTCCTGTGGCAGCATATTCCAAACACCAATCACACGTTGCGTGAAGAAGTGTTTCCTTTTATTAGTCCTAATTCTTCCCCCCAGCATTTTCAATGAATGCCCTGTGGTTCTAGTAGGTCTAGATAATGGTCCATCACTCTCAACCACTACATGACGCTGGTTTCATAGGATCAGTAAAAGCAGTTACAATTTGTTATTGGTAATATCTAGGGGGTTCAAGCTGAAGATTGGAGGTAACACCAACCCTTTTCTTACCAGTACTTCTTTCCAGTTCCACTATAGCAGGAGATATCCAGGCAAATCCTGATGTTGCCCAACCAACACCTGAAAGTGAGAGAAAATGGCAACAAACTGAAGGGGGCTTGCTGGCATTCCAAAGTGGCACTTCCGTTGAAAACTGGAAGTGACACCATGGCAATGGGGGGGGGGTGTTCTAGGGTTTTTCCAAAACTCTATGGTTTACCCATAGAGTTTTTACAAATCCTACAGCATCCTCCCCATCATAACATCACTTCCAATTTGTCAGAAGTGATATCTCACATCAGCATGATGCAGGTTTGCCCAGCGGTGGGATCCAAAAATTTTAGTAATAGGTTCCCATGGTGGTGGGATTCAAACTGTGGCGTAGCGCCAATGGGGCTGGGCGGGGCACAATGGGGGCGTGGCCGGGCATTCCAGGCGGGGCATTCCTGGGCAGGGCTGTGGCAAGGACGCAGCCGCTGTGCCGGTCCTTGGGAGGGGAAACGAATGCACGCAGGCGCAGGCTGCCACGCACGCCGGTGCACCTCCTGCTAGACTGCTTCAAGTTCTGCGCGCTACTGCTGAGAGGAGGGGCGTAACTAAGGCAAAAATCACATGGCAAAATCATCAATTAGTAACCCCCTCTCGGCACACACAAATAATTAGTAACCTACTCTCAGGAACCTGTGAGAACCTGCTGGATCCCACCTCTGGGTCTGCCTGACCTCCATCCCAAAATACTTCTGGAAGTTCTAGGCAGTGATCTGGAATCCCACCAGAATGTTATGGTTAGGTGAGGTTAAAAAAAATGACTTCCCGCTCAACTGGGCTAATCTTCATGCCGTACTCTTTCCTTGTTGTGTTTTTGTGCTACCAAATAAGAACTCTGTTCCATATATAACCACTTCAATTAACACACACAATACATTCCCAAAAAAACTATAACCTTCTTTGAAGTCATAAAGCTTGGTTTGAAATCAAGCCCTCGCGATGTCCCCGTCTTGCAATAAAAAGGAGCAGAGAATTAAAGTCACACGAGAGCATAATTGCATCAAAAGTCAGAGTGACAGGACATGAATTATTTTAATGCTTTGCCAGCTGAGTTACTGATACTTCAGAATTCATGAACGCATTGTTCTATTACTTTGTGTCATGCTTTTATTGACTGGTATAAAAACACCATTTGTATCTTTCCACCTCCCCCGCCCCCCCACCTCTTCATCCCGCTGTGTTTCTATTTTACTGGAAATGTCCTGTAACAGGTATAACATCAGCTCAGATTACCAAGAAATCTATAAAATAGTTTCCTGCTACTACATTTGGTGCAGATTGAAAGGCTGCATTATGATCCCACCGAGTCACTGATGAAAAAAACACACAACAGCACTGCTATTCACGGACAAGCGCGATTTATCCTCACCTGTTCAAAATTCCGAGCGTATCCACTTCATTACTGAGCGATGAAAGCCGTTCCTTCTTGCACGGATATGCAGGACAGATGTATTATTAAAAACATAAGAACATAAGAACATAAGAACAAGCCAGCTGGATCAGACCAGAGTCCATCTAGTCCAGCTCTCTGCTACTCGCAGTGGCCCACCAGGTGCCTTTGGGAGTTCACATGTAGGATGTGAAAGCAATGGCCTTCTGCGGCTGTTGCTCCCGAGCACCTGGACTGTTAAGGCATTTGCAATCTCAGATCAAAGAGGATCAAGATTGGTAGCCATAAATTGACTTCTCCTCCATAAATCTGTCCAAGCCCCTTTTAAAGCTATCCAGGTTAGTGGCCATCACCACCTCCTGTGGCAGCATATTCCAAACACCAATCACACGTTGCGTGAAGAAGTGTTTCCTTTTATTAGTTCTAATTCTTCCCCCCAGCATTTTCAATGAATGCCCCCTGGTTCTAGTATTGTGAGAAAGAGAGAAAAATTTCTCTCTGTCAACATTTTCTACCCCATGCATAATTTTATAGACTTCAATCATATCCCCCCTCAGACGTATCCTCTCCAAACTAAAGAGTCCCAAACGCTGCAGCCTTTCCTCATAAGGAAGGTGCTCCAGTCCCTCAATCATCCTCGTTGCCCTTCTCTGCACTTTTTCTATCTCTCTCTTTCAATATCCTTTTTGAGATTTTGGGTGACCAGAACTGGAACACCAGTACTCCAAGTGTGGCTCTAATTCACGGCTTTTATATAAGGGCATGACAATCTTTGCAGTTTTATTATCAATTTCTTTCCTGATTATCCCTGTAGCATAGAGTTTGCCTTTTTCACAGCTGCCATACATTGAGTTGGCATTCCCATGGAACTATCAATTAAGACGCTTCAAACCCCTTCCCCTGGTCTGTGACTGATAGCACTGACCCCTGTAGCGTGTATGTGAAGTTTGGATTTTTTGGCTCCTATGTGCATCACTTTGCATTTTGCTACATTGAACTGCATTTTGCCATTTCTTCTACTAATTCTCACCTAATTTATCACAATCATTGGAGCTCCTCAGAATCCTTTGTGGTTCCTACCACCCTACATAATTTGGTATCATCTGCAAAACTTGGCCAAATTAATGCCACCCACCCCTACTTCCAGGTCATTTATGAATAGGTTAAAGAGCACTGGTCCCAATAATGGATCCTTGGGGGACACCCACTCCCCACATCTCTCCATTGTGAGAATTTCCCATTTACACCCACTCTTTGCTTCCCTGTTTCTCAACCAGTTTTTAATCCATAGGAGGACTTCCCCTCTTATTCCTCGTATTGCTGAGTTTTCTCAATAGTCTCTTCTGGTGAGGAACTTTGTCAAAAGCTCCTTTTGGAAATCCAAGTAGACAATGTCCACTGGTTCCCCCTCATCCACATGTACCCCTATTTACATCCCTCAAAGAACTCTAGTAAGTTTGTATGACAGGATTTGCTCCTCCTTGCAAAAGCCATGTTGACTCTTTCTCAGCAGGTCTTGCTTTTGTACATGTTTTATAATTTTATCTTTAATGATAGATTCTACTAATTTACCAGGAACAGATGTAAAACTGACTGGCCTGTAATTTCCCGGGTCCCCCCTAGATCCTTTCTTAAAGATTGGTGTGACATTGGCCATCTTCCAGTCTTCAGGGATGGAGCCTGATTTCAAGGATAAGTTGCATATTAAAGTGAGAACATCAGCAATTTCATGCTTGAGCTCTTTAAGAACTCTTGGGTGAATGCAATCTGGGCCAGGGGATTTGGTAGCATTTAGCCTAACAATGGCTGCCAGAACTTCTTCCTTGTCTACCACTATCTTCATTAGTTCCTCTGATTCGGCCTCCCAAGAAGCTTGGTTCAGGTGCAGGAATTTTCCTCACCTCCCTCCTTGGGTGAAGACACAGATGCACATTCAGCTTTTCTGCAATCGCCCTGTCATCTTTTAGCACACCCTTTGTTCCTTTGTCATCTAACGGGCCTACCGCTTCCCTTGCTGGCTTCCTGCTTTTGATGTATTTGAAGAACTGTTTGTTGCTGGTTTTGATGTTCACAGCCATGCGTTCCTCATAATCCTTTTTTGCCTCCCTTACAGCTAACTTGCTTCTCTTTTGCCACCATTTGTGTTCTCTCTGGTATTCTTTATCAGTTAAGTTGGACTTCCATTTTCTAAAAGACATCTTTTTTTCCCTAATAATTTCCTCAATGTCCCTTGTTAACCATGGTGGCTTTCTTTTGGACTGGGCGCTGCCTTTCCTAACCTGTGGAACACATTCCAGTTGAGCTTTTAAGACTGTGTTTTTAAATAACCTCCAAGCATCTTGGACATTTTTGACTCTCTTGATTTTCCCTTTCAGCTTCCTGCGCACTATCCCCCACATCTTTGAGAAATTTCCCTTTCTGAAGGCGAATGTAACTACATTAGTAGTTGTCACTTGTTCGCATGCAGAGATACTGAATCTGACAGCATTGTGGTCGTTGTTCCCTATCGGCTCAACAACACTGACTTCCCGCACCAGGTCCTGGGTCCCACATAGAATTAATTCCACATGTTCTGGGGGTCTGTATCCCATATTTAGGCTGCCAGCTTTTTACACCCCACTATGTGGAAAGAATGTTCTGGTGTGAGTGAAACAGATGTCACAAGCGTTTTTGGGCCCCTGCAATGGAAAAATCCCATGTGGAACCTGGAACCCAAACCCCCCAGTGAAGCTGACAGGACACTGGATACTGTACCTACAGAGTCATGAACAATCCTTGGCCTGTGCATAAGGGGAATGAACCTGGTTCTTTCTTTCTCTTGCATTCACATTTCTGCCCCTTCCCTCCTCCTTGGAAATCCATCCATCCATCCATCCATCCATCCATCCATCCATCCATCCATCCATCCATCCATCCATCCATCCATCCATCCATCCATCCATCCATCCATCCATCCATTCATCCATCCATCTATCTATCATCTACCTTCCATCCATCCATCCATCCATCCATCCATCCATCCATCCATCCATCCATCCATCCATCCATCCATCCATCCATCCATCCACATCCATCCATCCATCCATCCATCCATCCATCCATCCATCCATCCATCCATCCATCCATCCATATCCATCTATCTATCTATCTATCTATCTATATTCATTCATTCATTCCATCTATCTATCTATCTATCTATCTATCTATCTATCTATCTATCTATCTATCTATCTATCTATCTATCTATCTATCTATCTATCATCTGAGGCTCAGGTGGAGGAATGAGGAATCAAACCCAGTTCTTCAGATTAGAGTCAACTGCTCTTAACAACTACACTACGCTGGCTCCAGTGGTGGGATCCAAAAAATTTAGTAACAGGTTCCCTCGCCAGCCCCCCCTCAGCAAAGGGGGCAGAGGCGTACCTAGGCAAACCTGAGCCCTGGGCAAAACCTGAGTTGGATGCCCCCCCCCCATGGGCAGCCACCCCACCTCATTTTTTTTTTGCACCAGGTCATTTCTAAATCATCATCACATTATAGAAAATGCCCCAACTCACAAATCTGAACACAGCAATGGTGAAACACACAGGTTCTTTGATAGAGGCTGGTAAGATCCAAGGTACGAAAGGCTGAGAATCAATGAATTGCAGTACCAGAAAGGGATTAACCCAGTTCAGGGAGTTACATTATTAGCCGCAATTGCTATATGGAACCTTCACGTTCAAAGGCAGGATGCCTCTCGGGGAGGCGAGGGCGTGGAGATGGAAAAGCGGACCCAATTAGTAACCCCCTCTCAGCACACACAAATAATTAGTAACCCACTCTTGGGAATTGGTGAGAACCTGCTGGATCTCACCTCTGGCTGGCTCTCTAAAATAAAGGTAGTCCCCTGAGCAAGCACTGGGTCCTTACTGACCCACAGTGTCACATCATGACCTTTACTAGGCACATTTTGTTTATGGTGTGGTTTGACGTTGCCTTCTCCAGTTGTATACACTTTAAACTCAGCAAGCTGAGTACTCATTTTACTGACTTCGGAAGGATGGCAGGCGGAGTCAACCCTGAGTTGGCTATTCGAAACTGACTTCTGTTGGGATCGAACTCAGATCATGAACAGAGCTTTGACCGCAGTTCATCACTCTGCGCCACAGGGCTCTCCTTCTATGGTACCTGTATACCGCACCCCCACCCCCTTGGTGCTGCGCCACTGCCTGCAGGTCTTTCATTGCAAGGTTGATCTGGAAACACGCCTGGAAATTGGAACCGTATCTGAGATTGAGAAATGGCTGCACAGAATATACTTAGGATGCCTATATAAACATATGATACCTATGGACGAAAATATCCAAATATATAAAAGTTTGAGAAGGACATTAAGGTTACTTGCCCCCGTCCCAAACCACTGGGGGACTGGAATGGGGATAGGGTTGCTAGATCCAGGTTGGGAAAGTCCTGCAGATTTGGGGATGAAGCCTGGAGAACTCTGTAGGGTACAATGCCACAGGGTCCACCCTCCAAAGCACCCCTTTCCCCTAGATCCGTGGTGGCGAACCTTTTGGTACTCCAGATGTTATGGACTACAATTCCCATCAGCCCCTGCCAGCATGGCCAATTGCCAGCATGGCTGCTGGCAGGGGCTGATGGGAATTGTAGTCCATACATCTGGAGTGCCAAAGGTTCGCCACCACTGCCCTAGATCTTCAACTCTCTCCACTCTACCACTTTTCCAAAGTCATTCCCAGTTCGTCGGGTTACTTTGCGCTAATGAACATCTTTAATCAGAACACTCTGTCAGCTGTTGAGACCACTCTTGGAGTCTAAGCCCTTTTACTGCCTTTTCAAGAGATTATGAGGAAGGCAAACATTTATAAGCTCATATAACTGACCCCAAAAGAACTCTTTATTCCCTGGCTCATCTTTCCACATGTAAATCCTTAATCGACTTAATTTATCATCCACCTAGATCCATTACGTTTAAAGATTTGATTTTATAGACAGCAGTTAACTGGCATAATTTATTGTGCTTTTGGTGAAACCTATGGCTTAGTACTTGAAGTGAAACCTCCATCGGAGACAAGAGGTGGAGATACAGTCTCATTTATTCTCCCCCTCCCCTTCTCCCGATTGACAGGATAATGTGCGCATTGGCTGATTTTATGGGCATTTCTTCTGGTAGAAAGAATGGAGAAAATGTTGATCTTAGCCCCCTGGAGGCACCACTTGCTTCTATTAAGTTTCCACCAGCGGACTGGTGGGTGGGGTCACTAAAGTCTATACCGTACAATTTGGATCGCATTGATTCTGTACCCCTCTTTTAGAGAAGGCAGCATGACATAGCCTGATCTTGTGAAATCTTAGAAGCTGAGCAGGGTCCATACTGTTACCGCGCTGCCTGGGTAACTTTTATTCTCCCAGATCAACCAGCTCTCAGCAGCGCAGAGGAACAGAAACAGGACCCAACACAGCGAGAATAAAAATGAGTTTATTGAGATGCTGACCTACGTGTCAGCACCTCCGCACCACGGCAACTGCCACTGCCTAGCAGCTTTACAACAACTTTTATACACTTTCTCCCGCCCGGAAGTCCAGGGGAATACAGGACAGCCTACAACCATTCATTTACAGATATACAGCAGCCAATTAGAATCCGGAGGGCGGTCCCTTCTTGAATTTCGCGGCAGAAGCAGGGCGAGGCGATGACGTAGGCACAGGCGGGAAAAACACAAAAGAGTCCTTTGGGTGCTTGGGGCCAGGAAACGAAACCTAACGACAACGGCACCCTTATCTGCCTGCTGGTGGGATTAAGGCAGATGGAGGCTCTTCTTCCAGGGTCTCTTTTGTCAGACGTTCATTCGTGGTTTTAGCACATGAAACAGGACGTGCCCAGGTGGAGCAGGGGTGGACTCCTGCCTTGAGCAAGGGAGGTTCCACACAGACACAAACACAAAACACAACTGCAATTCCTACTTTCTATCTAATAATTCCTATCTAACTTATAAAGAAATAAAACATAATTTCACCTTTATTAGAACGTCTGATCAGAAATGGAATAATTAATTTCTGACTCCGCTATCAATGCCAGGATGAAATATTGCCAAAGGAGACTTTGTAGAGAAAGGTGATGGCAAACCACCTCTGCTTCTTCTCACTTGCCTTGAAAGCCCCTGGCTGGGTCACCATAAGCTGGAAGTTTAGCAGGGTCAGTACTTGGATGGGAGTCCACCAAGGAAGGTTGTGCAGAGGGAGTCGATGGCAAACCACCTCTGCTTCAGACTTGACTTGAAATCCCCTTGCTGGCATCTGTCGCCATAAATTGGTTGCGGCCTGACTCATGTATGTTGACCCAACACACTGAAATGAAGCCAATGGAAGACTACCTCTTCTTCTTTTCACTTGCCTTGAAAGTCCCTTGCTGGGTCACTATCAGTTGGAAGCTAAACAGGATGATGATGATGATGATGATGATGATGATGATGATGATGATGATGATGATGATGATGATGATGATGATGATGATGATCATCATCATCATCATCATCATCATCATCATCATCATCATCAACATCATCATTTGTGGGATTTGGCATACCACCCAATCCCCAAAGTACTTGGATGGGAGATCGACAAGGAATGCTCTGCTAAGGAAGGCAATGGCCATCTCTACTTCTGACTTGACTTCAAATCCCCATAAGCTGGTTGGATTAGGTGAGTGGGCTAAGAAATGGCAAATGCAGTTCAATGTAGCAAAATGCAAAGTGATGCACATAGGGGCAAAAAAGCCAAACTTCACATACACGCTACAAGGGTCAGTGCTATCAGTCATAGACCAGGAAAGGGATTTGGGCGTCTTAGTTGATAGTTCCATGGGAATGTCAACTCAATGCTTGGCAGCTGTAAAAAAGGCAAACTCTATGCTGGGGATCATTAGAAAAGGAATTGATAATAAAACTGCAAAGATTGTCGTGGTCTCTTTATATAAACACGTGGTGCGCAATTCCCAGCGATTCTTGGAGTACACTGTGTGTCCAGTCTCTGGTCACAAGATCTCAAAAAAAGCGATATTGATAAGGAGATAGAAAAAGTGCAGAGAAGGGCAACAAGGATGATTGAGGGACTGGAGCACCTTCTTTATGAGGAGAGGCTGCAGCGTTTGGGACTCTTTAGTTTGGAGAGGAGACGTCTGAGGGGGGATATGATTGAAGTCTATAAAATTATGCATGGGGTAGAAAATGTTGACAGAGAGAAATTTTTCTCTCTTTCTCACAATACTAGAACTAGGGGGCATTCATTGAAAATGCTGGGGGGAAGAATTAGGACTAATAAAAGGAAACACTTCTTCACGCAACGTGTGATTGGTGTTTGGAATATGCTGCCACAGGAGGTGGGGATGGCCACTAACCTGGATAGCTTTAAAAAGGGCTCTCCTTATTAAACAATCTCCTTATGCCATTCTGGGATGGGACCTCTCCATGGAGGACAAATTGATCAGTGGCTTCTAGCCATGATGGCTAAAGGAAAACTCAACATTCATAGGTATTCCATCCCTGAATTCCAGTGCCGGGAGGCAACATTAGGGGAAGCCCTTGACTTCTATGCCCTGGTTCTATGCCCTTCTATGGACCTGGTTGGCCACTATATGAGATAGGATGATGGACTAGATCAGTCTGGTCATTCAGACTCTGGAGTTTCCAGATGCTCGATGAACTACTTGGTTTTATCAGTTCCCCCTGCCAGCATGGCCAATTTCTTTAGAGCTGTCCAATTGGCCATGCTGGCAGGGGCTGATAGGAATTGTAGTTCATGAACATCTGGAGAGCCACAGGTTGTAGATCCCTGGACTAGATGGACCTCTGGTCTTATACAACATCTTACACAACAGGTCGTATCTTATGTTCTTAGGAAGCTGGAGCAGATGGACCTCTGGTTTGATCCAGCAGAGCTCTTCTTATGTTTTTAGGATGCTGGACTAGATGGACCACTTGCCTAATCCAGCAGAGCTTTTCTTATGTTCTTAGGATGCTGGACTAGATGGACTACTGGTCTGATCCAATAGGGCTCTTCTTATGTTCTAAAGAGCTGCTTGAACCTGAAGTGACTACCTGTTCTGAAAGCTAAGGATGTATAGGTTGATCTTTATTTTGAAAAGAGGACCATTCAGTCATGTGAATGTCCACCTGCAAGTTGAGTTAGTAGCCTCCAGACCAGAGGTGTACCAGCAGACCAGAGGTGTACCAGAGGTGAACAAGCACCTGGGGCAAGACCATAGTTTGCGGCCCCATGGCACCTGGGGTTTCCCCCCCTGCACCCCCTGCCCAGCCCCACTTACACCTCCCTGTCAGCCATGGCTGGAGGGCTGCTAGAGTCTGAGGTGGGCCTGGGGAACAGTAAGGCAGACCCAGGGATGTGGAGGGGCTGCAGTAGCCCAAGCATGAGGCTTTGAGAGCAGGGGGTGCCCTTTTAGCTGGGGGAGAGGGGTCGACCTGAGTGCATCCTCATGCGTGTGCCCCCCAGTGCCCTAAAGAGAAGAGGGAGGGAGCCCTGGCCCAGCGTTCCTCCCCCACTACCCCTTGGTGGCTCCAGCCCATGGGGGGCTTCAATTGAGCCTTGTGCCGCACCAGGAAGATGGATGAGCCAGTTGCAGCCCATGACTTTGCCTGCCCACCGGGGCTCCCTGGAGCAGGGAGGGGGTGCCAGGGCAGCAGCACCCAGCCAGAGAGGCCAAAGGCGCTCAGCCCAGGGAGGGCCTCGATGGTGGAGGGATGCCACTGGTTCCTGCCAGCCTGAGCAGCTGGTGGGACGGGAGGGGCGTGTGGGCATGGGGGGGGAATTTTGTGCCCCCATGTGATGAGTGGCACCTGGGGACATATGACCCCACATGTCCTTCTGGGTGGTGCGCCTCTGCTCCAGACAGCAGGTTTGTCAGACTGCAGGTAGAAACACAAGATGTTCGGGAATTAGAACTGGTTTCCAGACTTTAGAGATCAGTTGCCTTGGAGAGAATTGCTGCTTTGGAGGGTTGGCTGCTGAGGTCCTTCACCTCTCCAGGTCCACCTCCAAATCTCCAGGAATTTCCCATTCTGGAAGTGGAAGCCAGTATGGCGAGCAACAAGGGGAAGGGGCATGTGGCGGCACCGTGACCGGGGCTACCAGGCCGTATCTTGATATTTTTAGTGTTTTTACCTTGTCGGTTATTTGAGGGTCCATAACTTTGGACCCCCTGAACCAAACTTCACTAAACTTAGGTGGTATCATCAGGATTGTCTCCTGCTGATACCAGACAGGTTTGGTGAAGTTTGGTTGGGGGGGGTCCAAAGTTATGGACCCCCAAAAGGGGTACCCCATCTCCCACTGTTTCCAATGGGGAGCTAATAGTAGATGGGGCTGCCCTTTTGAGGGTCCATAACTTGTGACCCCCTAAACCAAACTTCACCAATCCTGGGACGTGTCATCAGGAGAGTCTCCTAAAGATACTCTGAAATTTTGATGCTGCTATCCTAAAAACTGCACCCCAAGCACGCCAAAAACTGAAATAACACTAAAAAATACAAATAACACAAACTATCATGGGGGGGGGAGCGAAACTCCAATTTTGCACCGGGCTCCCTTCCCCCTGGCTACGCCTCTGGTGGCAGCCCTACCAGACAGTGATCTTCTGCTCATGAAAATTCAGCTTTGGAGCCTGGGGCTGGCTGTCCTCAGTGTCTCTAATTTACGTCTTCCCTTGCCCGTGTACAAACATGTCCTTGCTGGTGCCACTTTTTTTTTTTAAAAAAAGGAATGTAATGGAAACCAATAAGGCCAGCTGCCAGCCGACCGGCCATCTTGCTGTGGAAATGTCAACCTCTATTACCATTAAGCATCCAATTAGGTGAAGGGAGTCAATATCCGATCATTAATATTGGCAAACCGCGGGGAGCAAAAGCATGTGGTCAATTTCTCATTTGTTAGAGCTTGGCATTTGGAGATCGCCCGGCCCTCACGCATACGGCAGGCATGTATGCTAATTTTGGCCGAAGTTTAATTAGTCACACATTCAGTTCTCATTTGAGAGGCTCATGTTGGAACCTGGAACAGATCGCTGGACTTATGCTAAGCAGCCAAGAGAGGGGAAAAAAACCCTCTCGAAGAACTCTAATGGGCAGTTTGGCTGTGATTTTTTATTATCCCATCGATTCACATATTCGGGGTTCACTGCTCCTGAAAAGCACACATGGTGCCCTAAGACCAAGCAATGCAAGACACAGAAACACAGAAACATGGTGTTGGAAGGGACCCCAAGGTAGGGATGCCAGCAGTGGTGGGATCCAAAAATTTTAGTAACAGGTTCCCATGGTGGTGGGATTCAAACAGTGGCGTAGCGCCAATGGGGCTGGGCGGGGCATGATGGGGGCCAGGCATTCTGAGGGCGGGGCATTAATAATTTCTCTGCTACTGTAAAAAACTCTTACTGTAAAAAAAGTTCCTAATTTCCAGATGGTATCTTTCTGTCCATAATTTAAACTCATTATAGCAAGTCCTATCGTCTACTGCCAACAGAAACAACTACTTCTCCTCTAATTGAATGCCTGTCAAATCCTTAATACTTTCAAATACTTAATTTTGTTTCTAGAAATCAAAAGAAGGATACTTTCCTTAAACAAGGAACTTTACCATATTTCTAAAACATGTTTTTAAAACAGCCCCAACAGGGAGAATTATCCCGTTTTCTACCTTCGCTAACCAGCCACATAGGAAACAACAGGACTTTATGATTTTGGGACCTAGTGGAATTTCTAACGGAAAAGCAGACCCAATTAGTAACCCCCTCTCGGCACACACAAATAATTAGTAACCCACTCTCGGGAACTGGTGAGAATCTGCTGGATCCCACCTCTGGATGCCAGCCTCCAGGTGGGGCCTGGGGATCCCCTAGAATTACAGCTCATCTCCAGACTAGAGAGATCATGTCCCCTGGAGAAAACTGATGTGCTGGAGGGTGGACTTGGACATTGTGGCCCAGTGAGGTCTGTGTCCTCCCCAGGCTCCATCCCCAAAGCTCCAGGAGTTTTGTAATCTGGATCTTGCAACTGTACCCCCTATCGCTGCCGGTGGCCGGGGAAACAGCAGTTAGAACTAGACCAAGACTGAAAGAACTGAAAGGAAGCAAGACACAGTGGACTTTCTTGAAAGCAGCCAAGAGAAGACACAGTCTACAGCTGCAAACCTGCTCAAGACAAGCAAGTACTCTGGTTTACATAGACCCCAGGGAGTAGGGTCTTGATTCTCGCAAGTAATAAACCTATTGTTGAACTGTTGAACCTGGCTTGTGTCTCCCCCACTCTGTCCTAGCCAAGTTCAGGGCACCAAAAATAGATTCACTTGGGGGGCAGAACGGACACTTTGTAGGAGGAGATTCGCTGTGCAAATATAAAAGTGTGGAAAACCCACTGTGAAGCAAACAGTCATGGAGTAAGTAGCGCATGCATAAAAGGCAACTGATTTAGGGACGCACAAATAAGAGAAAATCTGAGAAAAAATACGTACCAGAGAAATTGGCACAAAATAGTCAGAGCAGTACAGAGCTGTACAGATGAACCTAGGAAACTAAGTGGCAACCAGGGGAAACCACAAATATCAGTGGATATCAACGAACTGGGAATAAATAAATATAAAATGTCAGGTTCTTTGTGGTGGTTGTCTTGATGACTCAGGCTAGCCCAACCTCAGATGGAAGGAGAGATTCCCTCCAGCATCCAGTTACAGAGCCTGAACTCTGTAAGCTTTGCCTCAGTAAACCATTAGAACATAAGAACATAAGAACAAGCCTGCTGGATCAGACCAGAGTCCATCTAGTCCAGCACTCTGCTACTCGCAGTGGCCCACCAGGTGCCTTTGGGAGCTCACCTGCAGGATGTGAAAGCAATGGCCTTCTGCGGCTGTTGCTCCTGAGCACCTGGACTGTTAAGGCATTTGCAATCTCAGATCAAAGAGGATCAAGATTGGTAGCCATAAATCGACTTCTCCTCCATAAATCTGTCCAAGCCCCTTTTAAAGCTATCCAGGTTAGTGGCCATCACCACCTCCTGTGTCAGCATATTCCAAACACCAATCACACGTTGTGTGAAGAAGTGTTTCCTTTTATTAGTCCTAATTCTTCCCCCCAGCATTTTCAATGTATGCCCCCTGGTTCTAGTTTTGTGAGAAAGAGAAAAAAATTTCTCTCTGTCGACATTTTCTACCCCATGCATAATTTTATAGACTTCAATCATATCCCCTCTCAGTCGTCTCCTCTCCAAACTAAAGAGTCCCAAATGCTGCAGCCTCTCCTCATAAGGAAGGTGCTCCAGTCCCTCAATCATCCTCGTTGCCCTTCTCTGCACATTATAGCAGCAGAATTCTCCAGGACTTATCTATTAAAAGCGATGATCAACCTTCTATTCTGATAATAGAACACAGTAAGCAGGTGAGTTTGGTTCTATGAGCCTTAACCAGCAAACCAGTCAGAAACCCTGTAAAAACCTTTTTATGTTTTATTGAGAGAAAGGAAATTGTTCTCTTTATTAAATAAGATGGAGAAAAAATACCAGCAAATTAAGCCTACGGTTACTGTGAGATGAATACTAAAATGATCAAAGTTCATAGAGTTGCTTAATCATAGTATGAGTAATAGCTTAAAGAGAAAACCCGATTTCAGGTTTTTGTCGCAACGCCTGAACTAAACACTTTCCAAAGATTTTTGCCTATGCCTCTGGGATTGTCGAAAGTTCAAGTTACACACCCAGAAATTCCATGTAGTCTCCTTCTGAGACTTTCATCCAAAAAATCTGATTTGCTTGTCATGGTGGTGTATATGTACAGATCTTTCTTCTAAATCTGTTCTATTATCTAGATAACTGATTGGTTCTTAACTAGACATGGGATAATCAAGTGCAAATAAGCCAGTCAGCAAGTGCATATGAAATATATCGGATATAGCAAGATATAGCAATCTCAACTCTTAGCCTTTCATAAAAAAAGAATTAATCTAACTTTTCTGTAATTAACTGTCCATGATGAAAGTAACTTTAAGCAGAGTGGAAAATGCTGAAACTCATAGGTCAATTCCGCGACTTCATGCGCGATATCGACCGGCATGTTCGAAAGCTGCCAAGTGCTTCAATCTTAAGTGCTCCACATATATATCAACCACTGGGATCAACGTGGTTTTGTACCAGCTTCGCCCCGTGTAACTGTCAAATTTCCGATTCCTGTTGAGAACTACTACTTTTTCAGGGAACCACGCTCGAACTCAGCTCAATTCCAGTAAAGTGCGGAATCTCTGGTGCCAGGAGAGTCCCCCATTCAGCCAATCACAGCTGACTGTTTCGGGCATGCACACAGCTGGCCAATCAAAAAATGCCACCTTTGTCCCTCCATTCCTGTGGCAGTTTTTTAAATAAAGTGTGTGGGGATAGACGAAGCATGGCCGTAGAACAGTAGCCAATCGGAACGGAGCGGGGAAGAGGCACAGGATGATCCCGCCCTCCGAGCTGGGATCAAGCTGGTTGCAGTGGGGAACAACAGTGGTTTCGACCTAGGTTAGTACCCTTCTCAGGGAACTGGGTCGAACCTATTTTACTCGTGTGCAGAATCGCCCATAGTTAGCTTGGAAACAAAACAAGAAACGTTTAGGGATATAACAGCTTGCGCTACAAGATCTCAGAAGTTTGGAAGGGTCAATTGTAAGGTGTTATTGGACTCAAATCTAGCCGTGCAACAGCAAATCGACACAGCTGCCCTTTGAAACTCGCTGTTGTGGGTGTTCTGGGCTGTGTGACCGTGGTCTGGTAGTTTTCGCTCCTCACGTTTCAACCACATCTATGGCTGGCATCTTCAGAAACATGTCATGGTAAGATGCAAGACAGTGGTCCTTTCTGCACAAACATTTAAAAAACATTTTGAGGCAGGAAATAAAATGTTTCATCCATGGAGTTCTACATTATTTTACCCCCCTTGGTTCCTGAAACATTATATTTGCAGCCTCAAAAGGTTTTAAATGAATGTCCTTTTAAAATTATTCTTTGGTTGAAACGTTTTCAAGATGGCTTCAGTTTCCTTTTTTATTCTCTTTACGTAGTTTTCCATGCCTCTGTGCTGTCCCGACTTTGTTCTCAGTGCCATTTTCTGAATTCACCCCATTCCCCCTTGCCTGTTTATTTTCACCATTTCTGTTTATTTTTTTTAATTGGGGGGGGGGCAATCTTTGAAGCATCAATTATATGAAGTATAGAAAATCACAGCACAAGGCTGTGAAGCACATAAGCATCAATTCAACATCTACCTCGGGAAATTGTATTTATTTATTTATTCATTCATTCATTCATTCATTCATTCACTCATTTATTTATGAGATTTATAAGCCGCCTCACCCCCGAAGGGCTCAAGGCGGCTCACAAAATGGCTGCACTTTTAAAACAGCAGATCAACAAAACATTTCAAAAATACAAGAATGCAGCTTCATTCATTAAAACTTAAAAACTTAAAAGCTTAAACAGCGATTACAAAATTACATACAGGTTAAAAACAACAGAGCGCCCGATCTAAAGGCCAGCGGAGGGAGGGGGCAGGTAGGACCCAAGATGGAGATCAGGGCCCGACCTGGTGGAAGGCAGCAGCCTCAGTGGGGGGAGATAGAACCATGCCAGCCCCCCCAAAGGCCAGGTGGAATAGCTCAGTCTTACAGGCCCTGCGGAACTCAACAAGGTCCCACAGGGCCCGGACAGCTGGAGGTAGAGCATTCCACCAGGCCGGGTCAAGGCCAGCCGCATCGTCGCAGGGCCAGGGGTCTCCAGCAGCTCTGCCACCGCCGAACGCAGCGGCCTATGTGGGACATAAGGGGTGATGCGGTCCCATAGGTATGAGAGGGCCCCATTCTGCGTAAGGCCTTAAAGGTCAGTACCAACACCTTGAAAACGATCCGGAACTCCACTGGAAGCCAGTGTAGGCAGCGTAGCACATGGGTGATGTGATCTAAATAACCACCACCTGTCAAAAGCCGGGCTGCCGCATTCTGGACCAGCTTCAGCTTCCGGATCAGTCGCAAGGGAAGGCCCACGTAGAGGGAGTTACAGTCATCCAACCTCGAGGTGACCGTCACATGGATCACAGTGGCCAAGTCGGACTGGAAGAGATAGGGAGCCAGCCGTGGATTGTTTTGAGGGGGTGAATGCAGACATTCATGGGTGGGTGGGTGAGGCTGCAAACATTTCAGAAATATTTTAGGTGATTTGTGTAGAAAGGGCCAGAAAGAAGCACATCATACCATGACATACCTAGGGGTAGATGCCAACCATAGATGCAGACAAAACATTAGGAGCAAAAAACTACCAGACGACAACCACACAGCCCAGAAAACCCACAACAGCCAGTTAATTCCAGCCATGCAATCATTCAACAATATCCTCTGAAACTTATATATGGCTGTGCTCCTCTCTACATGTTGTGTATAAACTTACTCTGAAGGGTATACATTGTTTCACAAAAAGCAAACGAGTTCATAAAATATCTCCCGCCCTTATTTCCCCTCAGCCTCGACATATAAAAACATCAAGCCTGTTTAATGATTGCTATTTTTTCTCATTGTTTCTTCAGTTGTTTTGCAACGTGGAGGGGAGAATAAAAATTAATGTACTCTGCCGCAAACATAAAAAAGAAATATGACAACACGCGAGTCATAGTTGCGAGCATCAAAGGGCCGGGGCAATGGAAATTATGCAAATAAGGCTTTCCAGTTAAAGAACTCTCAAACCCTCCAGGTCTTCTGAAGAGCGTTAATTCTGGAAATTAGAGACAATTTCTTTTTAACTTTTTCATGCTAATAACGGTTTCATAATGGAAGGGGGAAAAAAACTCGTTAGCCAAGGTGACAAATATGAAATTCTACTGAATGAACATTTACATTCAAAACTCTTTGGAGTGCGCCCTGGGGTATATTTACACAGCCGATGACTCTCCAACGTTATTAAGTAATTTATTTGAGAACAGCCTTCATTCATGAGTTTACATAAGGACAATATCAGGTTTACAGAGGCTTGTGTTTTGAGGAAAGCAAATCCCTCATTCACGCTGATTATTGCTTTCAGATTTTCATTAGGCGGTTCAATATATAGTGTCAGTTTCACCAGCTCAACACTACCCGTCCAGGATCAGTAATCTGAAGTGTGAAACAGCTTACCGCATTAACTAAGAATTGGTTTGGAGCAGGAGAAATGAGATAAATTAATTTTCTTGCTTTCTCACATCAAAAATTGTACATTGGATGCAGCGGAACGAATTAACATTCCGTTGCCGAATATTCGTGTTCTTTCGAGGCTGGTTCTGTTCGGCTGATAGTGCTTATCCTTAGGGTCAAATTCACGTCCAGTGATTTGGAGACTATAAGTGTAAGACTAGGGCCCCTTCCGCACATGCAGAATAATGCCCTTTCAATTCATTTTCAATGCATTTTGCAGCTGGATTTTACTGTGCGGCATAGCAATTGTGAACGTGCAAACAATTGTGAACGTGGATAGCAAGTGCATTATTCCGCGTGTGTGGAAGGAGCCTAGGATATGGAAGAACCAGGTTTAAAATGCCATTTGTTCATGCTGGGTGACCCTGGGCAAGTCACTCACTCACTCACTCACTCACTCACTCACTCACTCACTCACTCACTCACTCACTCACTCACTCACTCACTCACTCACTCACTCACTCACTCACTCACTCACTCACTCACTCAATCTCCCCAGATAGCTGTCAGTATGCCTGAAATGACTGCAAGAAATATATATATATATATATATATATATATATATATATAGAGAGAGAGAGAGAGAGAGAGAGAGAGAGAGAGAGAGAGAGAGAGAGAGAGAGAGAGATGATCTTCCCTATTGAAAGATGGAGGCTGCAAGGAGTACAATAGCTCTATCCAGGGGTATTTTCAGAGGGGGGGAAATGACGTTGGTCCCAATGAGATTAGTAATTTCTGGCAGGAGACCCATTGTTCTACAACTTGCATTTCATTAAGGGTGTGGGAAGGAATGACTGTTGAGGATAGTGTTTGAGAATGACTGTTGAGGATAGTGTTTGAGTCAGTCCTCCTTGGATGCCAGCCGTCGTGACATGTTCCCAGTCAAAACTGGGCACTTTGTATTAAGGAGAGCCCTTATCTCATGTCTGACTGTTACATAAGGTAAGAAACTGAGACCCAATGTGTTGCTGAAGGCTTTCACGGCCAGAATCACCAGGTTGTTGTGGGTTTTCCGAGTTGTATGGCTGTGTTTCAGTAGTATCTTCTCCTAATCTTCTCCTAATGTTTTGCCTGCAGCATTTTCTCCTGACGTTTTGCCTGCCAGCCACAGATGCAGGCGAAATGTCAGGCGAAAATACTACTGGAAGACCACCACACAACCAGGAAAAGCCACAACATTCAACCAAGACCCAACTTGTGCTTTCTATAATGTGTCCAGATGCTTAGATCCAGAGGTGGGATCCAGCAGGTTCTCACAGGTTCCTGAGAGTAGGTTACTAATTATTTGTGTGTGCCGAGAGGGGGTTACTAATGGGTGATTTTGCCATGTGATTTTTGCCTTAGTTATGCCCCTCCTCTCAGCAGTAGTGCGCAGAACATGAAGCAGTCTAGCAGGAGGTGCACCGGGCGCAGGCGCGGCAGCCCCTCGCGCTCGCGCGGCATTCAAGCTTCCCGCCCAAGCTGACCGGGCGAAAGCAGCCAGCGCCCCCTGCCACAGCCCCGCTACCCAGCAATGCCTCCCACTCCCCTTGGCCATTGCGCCTCCAGCGCCATGCCCCTCACCATGCCCTCGGCCTTCCAGTGCCCCATTGGTGCTACGCCACTGTTTGAATCCCACCACCATGGGAACCTGTTACTAAAATTTTTGGATCCCACCCCTGCCTATAACCAGTCAGCGTGGGACTGAAACCAGAATCCTGAAGTGTGTGTAGTTGCAGAAACACAACAGTTTGGAAGATGCAACTAAACTGATTTTTTGATGGACGGTTAGTCTCCAGGTCAGCCTGCTCATTGCTGTGTAACAAAGTGCTTCGCGGTGTTCCTTTCTGTCAGTGCATTACAGTCCAATCGGCTTTTTGCACAGGCATGTTGTCATACAGCCCAGCTGAGTTCTGCTCCCATCCCTCCCCCCTCATTTTGCCACTGCTTCTTTTGGCAGTTGACTGTTTAAACAGACGATTAAATCAGACACAGATCATATAAATCAGGCCTCAATAAACACAGGGTTTTAAAAAGACTCTTCGTGTTTGGTGTTTGTCTAAGTAGTCCTTAGCAACATTAACAGCAGCCGATCTGTTTCGATCGGCAGCATTTTCCTGCTTTTGAGGCTCGGAAAATACCAGACGCAAAAGCTGCTTGTGTTGTTCAGGGCTGAACTGAATAAGAAGAGTTGGTTTGTTTACCCCACTCTTCTCTAAGGAGCCTTGAAGCAGATTAGAATCACCTCCCCTTCCCCTCCCCACAACAGGTGAGGCTCAGAGAGTTTAGCAAGCACTGTGACCGGTCTAAGGGTGCGTGGGCCATGCCCAGGTGGCTTTCAGTGGAGAAGTGAGGAATCAAACCCAGTTCACCAGTTAAGAGCAGGGAATCAAACCTGGTGGACCAGTTTAGACTCCACCGCTCATGTGGAGGAGTGGGGAAACAAACCTGGTTCGCCATATTAGAGTCCTCTGCTTATGTGGAGGAGCAAATCTGGTTCTCAGTGGCGTACCTGCACACAATGGTACCCAGGACAAGTACTGAATCGGTGCCCCCTGGCACACCCAAATTTGCACTCTTCCCCCAAAGCTGCACCCACCTGCTACCCAGAGGTGGGATCCAGCAGGTTCTCACAGGTTCCCGAGAGTAGGTTACTAATTATTTGTGTGTGCCGAGAGGGGGTTACTAATTGATGATTTTGCCACGTCAGATTTTTCCTCCTTAAGCTACTTCTCTCTCCCTCCTCCAGCAGCAGTGCACAGAATCTTGAAGCAGACTACGTGCGGGAGGTGCGCCAAGGTGTAGCGTGGGCAGCCTGCGCCTGTGTGCATTTGTTTCTCGCCCTAAGGATTTCCGGTGCAGCGGTTAAGGCCCTTGCTACAGCCCCACTTCAGGAGAATGCTCCCTACTCTCGGAATGCCCTCAAATTGGCCTGGGCCATGCTCCACCCAGCCCCATTGGCACTACGCCACAGTTTGAATCCCACCACCATGGGAACCTGTTACTGAATTTTTTGGATCCCACCACTGCTGCTACCTCTCTAAAGCAATAGCCGGGCTGTGAGCGAAACGAGCAGGCAGGACGGGCAGTGGGTGGGAAGGTCGCAAAGGAGGAAGGGAGAGGACAGACCATCCAGGCCACAGGTGAGAGGGTCATCCAGGCAGTTTGTGGGGGGAGGGGGCAGGCTGGCTGGGCAGGGAGAAGGTGGGCTGGCTCTGGCTGTGGGCAGCGAGCAAGCAATTTGACTGAATATTTGTGTAGTAGGACAGCTGACTGTTGTATGTTGAAGAGCTTCGTTATCACCTTCAGACATACAGTCTCTTGATGCTGGCAGAATTGGTAGAGAATCTGGATTAGTCGAAGAGACTCTTTGTAACTCAGAAGAAATAACAGGGTAGCCTTCTTTCAGTGCATTAAGTATCTTTTGGTGAGAGTATGTTAATTCTTTGACAGTTGTCTCAGGTTGATTCCGTTCTTCTGCAATTCGTTGAAGTCCAACGAAAGTACTAATCCGTGACTGAGCTAGAGCATCCCCAGTCATAGCAGACACTCTAAGTTGGTTGTGGGAGACTGGGTTGTTAGTCCTCTGCTTAGTTATCGCCGTCCCACTGAGTTTTCGTCTTATGTTGTTTTTTAAAACTCTGGTTACAATGATATCAAACTCTTGAAAATAAAATTGGCTATGCCACAAGAGAAAAGTCGGAACTTTTGCTGTATTAAAAGTCAGCACAAATCTCTTATGTCTAAAATATCGAGGCAGTACTTCATATGTCCGTAACACTCTTCCTCCAGCTGTCCGGGCCCTGCGGGACCTTGGTGAATTCAGCAGGGCGTGCAAGACTGAGTTGTTCCGCCAGGCCTTTGGAGTGTCCAGTCGCTGAGTAGGGCGCCCCTCCCCTTACTTACTTATTTTTACCATTCTATTTCTGTTTGCATCTACATTACCCTCCTAGGGAGGAGTCCGGCCGTTCCCTCCTTTTGGGGAGGCTTTTTAATAAATTGGGTTATGGGACGCCTGTTATTGTCGTATTGACTGCTGTTTTAATGGATTTTAATGGATTTTAGTAAACGTAACAATTTTTCATGTGGTCACTATGTGATCCTTTGTTATACACTGTATATATGTTGACGTTGTTGTGCACTGCGGGATGGGGTGGTCTGCAAATCCAAACAATAAATAAATAAATAAATAAACAGACAGACAGACAGACAGACAGACAGGCAGGCAGGCAGGCAGGCAGGCAGGCAGGCAGACTGACTGACTGACTGACTGACTGACTGACTGACTGACTGACTGATTGATTGATTGATTGATTGATTGATTGATTGATTGATTGATTGATTGATTGATTGATTGATTCTCCCTGGGTGCACAGACTATTTGCTGGCTCAAAGAGTTCCTTATTGTTAAGGAACTGAACCATCTATTGTAGTTTCTCAATGTTCCTCCAGCTATTTGATTCCTTTGGAGTACCAGAGCATGTGAATTGTGGGTAGTGTCACTGAAACAGGAGGAACTTTCTTGATTAGGCTCTGTCTGATCCATTCTATATGACATAGAGCTCGTTGAGTGCTTAAAATTAAGTATATTCTTAAGGACATCAATTTTGGTGCCAATTGTATTAAAATTAGTTAATAACAACTCAAGAGATTTGGACATTAAAATAGCTTCCTTAGACAAAAGCTCAATTAAAACACACAGACTTTCCTTCGAAGCAAGCGGGTAGTTAGGGTTCTTCACCCCAGTGGTAGGATCCAAAAATTTTAGTAACAGGTTCCCATGGTGGTGGGATTCAAAATGTGGCGTAGTGCCAATGGGGCTGGGTAGGGCACGAAGGGGGTGTGGCCAGGCATTCCTGGGCGGGGCATTCCTGGGCAGGGCTGTGGCAAGGATGCAGCCGCTGCACCGGTCCTTGGGTGGGAAACGAATGCACGCAGGCGCAGGCTGCCACGCACGCCGGTGCACCTCCTGCTAGACTGCTTCAAGTTCTGCACGCTACTGCTGAGAGGAGGGGCGTAACTAAGGCAAAAATCACGTGGCAAAATCACCCATTAGTAACCCCCTCTCGGCACACACAAATAATTAGTAACCTACTCTCGGGAACCTGTGAGAACCTGCTGGATCCCACCTATGCTTCACCCCCATTGTCAATTTGTATGCAGTCTCTCTCTTTATTGCATTTATGGAAGGCAGGTTTTGGAGTAAGTTGCTTGTTTCCAAATTGTTGGCTTGCCGGCAAGGCCCTATTGTTACCAGTTAAAGGAGCAGCATCATTAGTTGGATCCTGTTCAAGAGCTGAACATCTACTTGACAACACCAAACCTTCACAGAAATTAAGTTCAGTGTTATTGGAAATGAACTGATCAATTTTTGTCTGTTTAGGCTGCTTCTGCGTACTTTGGTTAGGTGAAGATAAAGTTCTTTTCTTCCCCATTATATGTTACATCAATTGTAACCGCCGTCGTAATCACTAGTAACTAATTGGGGAGGAAGTTTCTTATGTTCTTAAGTTCACACTCCCACTTAGGAACGTTTAAATAGCAAAACAATCTGATCCAAGGTCTGTAGAGATAAAATAGAAGTCAAAAGATTCCAAAAATGCTGCTGAGTAGCAGGTTACGGAGCAGAGATCAAGACGTCCGTCTCGCCGCCATCTTTCTCCCCCATCCGCTCATGGCTGGTGAGACCCAGCAACACTATCTCAGGTGTCTTCTAGGGCAACCCCCTGAACAATGCAGGAAATGTGCAACTCCTCTGTTGGTGTTTGCAAGTGTCTGTCACAATTCAGACATGGAGGAGCAGCAGCGGCATAGGAGGTTAAGAGCTCGTGTATCTAATCTGGAGGAACCGGGTTTGATTCCCTGCTCTGCCACCTGAGCTGTGGAGGCTTATCTGGGGAATTCAGATGAGCCTGTACATGCCCACATACTCCAGCTGGGTGACCTTGGGCTAGTCACAGCTTCTCGGAGCTCTCTCAGCCCCACCCACCTCACAGGGTGTTTGTTGTGAGGGGGGAAGGGCAAGGAGATTGTAAGCCCCTTTGAGTCTCCAACAGGAGAGAAAGGGGGGATATAAATCCAAACTCCTCCTCCTCCTCCTCCTCCTCCTCCTCCTCCTCCTCCTCCTCCTCCTCCTCCTCCTCCTCCTCCTCCTCCTCCTTCTTCTTCTTCTTCTTCTTCTTCTTCTTCTTCTTCTTCTTCTTCTTCTTCTTCTTCTTCTTCTTCTTCTTCTTCTTCTTCTTCTTCTTCTAACTGTGTGCATGCTAATTGGCGATTGAGGGCAGAGTTTTATGGCCAGTCCACTGATTAAGCTATTCGTCAGCTAACCCCAGCATTGCCTATGTGAGACTTGTCATGCAGACAGAAGTTATAAAGCAAAGAATGTTTCTTTGTACCACACGAGGTGAAACCTTTTGCCTTGCTAGGTAGGGACCATGTGGGCTCACATGGTCCTGAGCTATGTGACCAAGTTAGTGCTAGAATAGAAAGCTGTTCTTTATTTTCTTCCATGTAAACCCTCCCTAATAGATAGTAAACATCTATATGAAACCAGCAACTGTCTATCGGTCTCTTCTTCTGCTACTCTGCTAAATATATTAAGTTAAAGAGTCCAACATCCTCCCACTGTCCCCCAGCAACCCCTGCTCAATGCTCAGATGAAGGCAAATAACCTAACCCCAAAGTTATCTTTTGCTGCTACCATGCAGAGGCGTAGCTGGGCCAAACTGCGCCTGGTGTGCAGTCTATATTTTCAGCCCCCCATGGCCCCCCACAGCACCCCTCCCATGCGGTGAGCCCCAAGGTCTCCTGGGAACTGTAGTTCCTCATGCCATTTTTAGCCTGAACTGTGAATAGGCCTTTTTTTCAGCCTGAAAAAGTTCTAGAAAAAGAAAAGGAACTAGGGTAAGTGTGGGAAGGGGGGTGATGGACGCCACAAGGGGGCACTGCAGGGGGTTGCCACAGGGGGGCAGGGAAAGGGGGAGGAGACTGGGGGTGATTTTCTTCCCCCCAGGCATGTGTCCAGTGCACGGCGCACCCCCTGTCCCCTTGTAGCTCCACCACTGCTACCATGTGATCCAAAACTGTTCCCTTTGCTATCTACAAATGTATCTAGATTGATTCCTATTATTTTTCGATGCTGGTTGCGAGCTTGTTCCTTCTGTCCTTTTCAAAAATTAGCTTGACTAACCAGAAATCATTTCTTCTCGTAGCTCATTACTTAGATATGGCGAGGACGCTCGTTTACCGAGAGAAATCTTACCCGTAAATAAGGGTTTTTTTTAAAAAAAGACAAAAGACAAGTCTTATGAAAACTGACACAGTCCAAAAGAAATTAAAAACCCTAATGAATGAATGAAAATGCTATAAATAGGCTTCGATAGTTAAGGAATCATTTTTCATCCGTTGCTTACTTTGTGCTTCTCGGGCAACCGTAGCCGGCTAACAACAAGCAAGACAGATTAATGTATTTACAAGATGATGGCCAGGTAAACTATTGATCACAGCTTTAATTCATCATCTGGGCCTTGTAAATTTTAACAGAACTTGACTGCATACAATTTATGCACTGTTGCTAAACATTCTGGCCCTGATCCAACTGAGCGCGCACACACAGCAGCTGGGAACATGCAAGCAGAACCTTCTTTACCAAGCAATAACCATGCTGATTTAGAGTTGAGCTGGGAAATTCCTGAATATTTGCTGGTGCAGCATGGGAAGGACTAGGGCCGTGGTGGCAAACCTATGGCACTCCAGATGTTCATGGACTACAATTCCCATCAGCCTCTAGTCCATGAACATCTGGAGTGCCGTAGGTTCACCACCACTGGACTAAGGTTTCTAGGCCCTTGCTGGGCAGGGGATCCCCCCCTCGGGGTCCTTCCTCACAGGATCATTCAGTCAGCCGGTGCGGGTTTTTACCTGGGGCGTACAGACTGCCACGGTGGTTAAGAAGGCCCAGCAAAGACTGTACTATCTGAGACTTTTAAGGAAACAACAACTGAGTGGAAAACTCCTGGTGCCCTTTTACCGCTGTGCTATAGAGAGTGTCCTAACCTACTGCATCTGTGTATGGTTCTCCAGTTGCACAGTGGCGGATAGGAAGGCGCTCCAAAGGGCGATCCCTACTGCACAGAGGATTATCGGTTGCCCTCTCCCCTCCTTGGAAGAACTCTATAATTCCCGAAGCCTAAAGAAAGCCCAAAATATTCTGAGAGACCCGTCTCATCCAGCGCACGCTCTTTTTGAACTGTTACCACCCGGCAGACGATACAGGTCTATCAAAACTAGGGCAAAGAGGCTTAGAGACAGCTTGTGCTCTAGAGCTGTGGCTATGCTAAACTCTGCGGCTTCTTGTTGATGTGTTTGGGGTTGTGTAGGGATGGGTGGAGGAAGGGGAAAGTGAGGATGGGGTACGAGTCTGAAATTGTGCGCATCGAGGAATGCTGCTGTAAATTTCATTGTGCGTGCACAATGACAATAAATGCTTATGCTTTTACCAGCTGCAATTCGAGATACAAAGCTGGCTCTCTCCGATCCTAGTCCAGAAATCAAACCATTGCATCATACTGGTTGTCGAATGTAGACTCTCAGCTTCAATACTTTATTCATTTTTTATTTGATTTATTTATTCGATTTATTGGACCACCCTACCCCCGAAGGGCTCAGGGCGGTTTACAGGCAACCAGACACACTACGTTGCAACTAAAACAATCGAACAATACCAATTAAAACATAAATACAATAAAAAACAGTAGCAGCAATAACTTTCCATTATTAATAAATTAGGCGGATGACGTCTGGCTTGACATCAGTCATTCAAAAGATCAGATAGCAGGGGAGGGGAAAGGCCTCTGGTCTGCTCTGACCCTGGAGAGCCACAGCCAGAGTGAATATAGAATACAGCTTCATGTATGTCTCCTCTTCCTCCCAAAGATGCACATAAAATTCTTCTGCCTGGATCTTCCAACATGCATTTGGCAACTGTAGCTACGGGAGGGAATGGGGGGCAAAAATGCTCCTCACACCATAGTGGTCGAAATTACATTGAAACATTCCCTTGGATGTTAAAGGAACCCCTTTCCCTCTCCCCCTCCCTCCCCTTCCCCAGGGTGGGGGGACCACAACCAAATGACTGGCCCCCTTCCCCACCCCTCCCTACCTTCTCCCCAGGGCGGGTGGACCATGACCAGATTACAGGCTCCCTTGCCTTCCCTGCTCTCTCGCCCTCCCTTTCCCTCCAGGGTGGGTAGGCCACGACCAGATAATGACCAGATCCTTTTTTGTTTAGGAACTGGTAATCTGTTTCCTTGCCTTAAGATCACAGGACCTTATTTAGTTCTAGAACATAGTGACTAATCTACAGGATATGTCAGTTGCTGTTTATATTGAAGTTTTTAAAAGTTGCCCTTTGCAGACAGGCAGGGCAAACCCCCTGGGCCATGGGACAGCCCCTTTTCCCCCGGTGGCTCTGGAAATGGGAGACGGGGAGGGGGTTATACGAGATTTCCTCATTGAATCGCTCAAACCTGGTGAACTGGATTTGTTTCCCCGCTCTTCCTCACTGAGCAATTCTCATAGAAGAAGAAGAAGAAGAAGAAGAAGAAGAAGAAGAAGAAGAAGAAGAAGAAGAAGAAGAAGAAGAAGAAGAAGAAGAAGAAGAAGAGGAGGAGGAGGAGGAGGAGGAGGAGGAGGAGGAGGAAGAGGAGGAGGAGGAGTTTGGATTTATATCCCGCCTTTCTCTCCTGCAGGAGACTCAAAGGGGCTTACAATCTCCTTGCCCTTCCCCCCTCACAACAAACACCCTGTGAGGTAGGTGGGGCTGAGAGAGCTCCAAGAAGCTGTGACTAGCCCAAGGTCACCCAGCTGGCGTGTGTGGGAGTGCACAGGCTAATCTGAATTCCCCAGATAAGCCTCCACAGCTCAGGAGGCAGAGCTGGGAATTAAACCCGGTTCCTCCAGATTAGATACACGAGCTCTTAACCTCCTATGGCACTGCTGCTCTGAGGCTGATAGCGTGGGTTAGGGGCAGTTCGGAGTCATGTTAGGGGTGGGAACCGTGTGAAGTTCCCGCCCAACATGATGTTTATACTGCCCCAACCTGGCTTTATTGGCCTATGTGGAGTGGGTGAAATGTTAGGAGCAAAAACTACCAGGGCATGGCCACGCAGCCCAGAAAACCCACAACAGTCAGTTGATTCCAACCAGGAAGGCCTTCAATAACACGTTTTTTTAACAGTTGTTTCTCACTGTGGTAGTCTCTTTATCTGTGGATCCGGATGGACTGAGAATCCAAGGCCGCTTTTAGGAGAATACAGTGCAGCGAAGCAAATTTATTTTTCTTATTGCACAGTAGCTTGCTGCCGAAGCTGTTAATTAACTGAGCTAAACGAAGCGAGCAAAATGGGTTGGATTGTCTCACTGTAACCCTAGTTCCTTAACCTTTAATTGGCCTGATGAGTAATATATTGAAATGTGAGTTTGTGCCTGCCAAAACCCTGATTGTTAATTGAATCAGCCTCGAAGGGAAGCGTACCAGCTTTGAGGGAACGAGGCTCAAATTCCACCTGCCCCAATTATTATTTCCTCTGTTATTATTTATTATTGTCAAAGTGAGGTTCTGCAGCACAGCAGCCAAGTATGTGCTTTGCCTGCGGAAGGTCCAGCCCCAGCATTTCAAATTAAAAAAGCTCTCTGGCAGCCAGACTAGAAAAGACTTCTGCATGTATGCTTTCCAGAGGACTGTATGCTTTCCAAAGGACTGCACTGACAGGCTTGCCAAGTTCCAGGTAGGGCCTGGAGATCTCTCAAAATTATTATGCTTTCCAGACAACAAAGTGGTTAAGAATGGTGGGTGGAGAACTCTAATCTGGAGAACCGAGTTGGATTCTCCACTCCTATATGGGAGCGGCGGACTCAAACCTGGGCCCCTTCTGCACACGCAAAATAATGCGTTTTCAAACCACTTTCACAACTGTTTGCAAGTGGATTTTGCCATTCCGCACAGCTTCAAAGAGCACTGAAAGCAGTTTGAAAGTGCATTATTCTGCATGTGCGGAATGAGCCCTGGCGAACTGGATTTGTTTCCCCCGCTCTTCCACATGAAACCTGCCGGATGATCTCGTTTACCCAGTTTTGGATGTTATTATGTCACAGTTTTCTCAGAACTCTCTCAGCTGCATCTGCCTCACAAGAAATCTGTTGTGCGGAGAGGAAGGGAAGGAGTTTATAAGTCGCCTTGAATCTCCTGATAGGAGAGAAAGGCGGGGTATTAATCCAAACTCTTCTTCCTCTTCTTTGAGAAGCATTTTTAATATAGCCTTAATATGGGAAGTTTTTAGGTGGAAGTTTTTGGCTGCCAAAATATTTCTTTGCATGTATAGGACACGGTTTTTCAGCAGAAATCTGATCTCCCACACTGTATTCTTGTGAGAATTCCAGTACACTCTTCACTTAGTTGAAACAGATGTAGCTCGGCGATAGCTCTGATTATTTTTGACATTTCAATTTGTAGGGAGAGTGAGGCAGTGTAGGAGGGCTTAACATTAGAATTTTTTAAGTGAGCGCATTTAAAAAAAAGCCTATTTGAACTTTCTGGTTGAACAAAAGGTTGGGTTAAATCCACTCGTTACCCAAAATGCATCAGAGATTAAGACTCTGAATAATCTTTAAAAGGAATGGCCTTTATGGTGCCTCAGTTTTTCTGTGTATGAAAAGTTTGAAAATTGTTTCTGGGAATCCTTGAAATCTCCGATAAGGTTTGCAAGAGTTCTGCTCTTTTCAGTTGCTCTGAAAAACTGACCATGATTCCCTCTGGTAATGTCAAGCTCGGATCTGCGTCCTGTTCTTTCCCGGGTGAAATCTTCTTGTTACTTATTTGTTTTGGAAATTTCTGCCCCATCCTTTAACCACACTAGTTTTTGGGGTGGACTGCAAAATATTTGTTAAAAGTGAAAAATTTAAAAAATCCACTTTAAAAACAGAAACTCCAATGAAAAACCAGCATATACATTGATCCACATGTATTTCAGGGAACATAGAGATTTCCCCTCAGGCTGCCCTATCCCTGCTAGGAGCGGGGAATTCCTTGACCCCCACTGCCAGCTCCTGCTACTACTTAGTGATGGCAGGAAAAAGAATAAAGAAAAAAGGCATGATGTCCTTTCCAGGCTAAAAAACCCAGAACTGACATCAAGTTCCTACAGCTTCAAGTTGCTACAGAGTTTCCAGCAGTTTTTACAGAGGTGTGATATCATGTCTGAGGCCCTTTCCCCACTTAACTTAAGCCCCGCGGGGTCCCACTGCACTCCCCACGTCAGGGGCGGCAACAGCACAGCCGCCGCGACGCTGCCGCTCTTGCGCCCGCTCAGCACACGGCATCCCTGGCGCTGGGGGAAATGGCACCTTTGGATGACCCCGCGGTCATGGGGACGCCCAGACCCGCGCTAGGGATGCCGCGCGCTCAGAGCAGCGCACAGTGACGGCGGCAGCAGGAGAAGTGGGGAAAGGCCCTGAGTTCCCCCTGGAAGTGATGTCACAACATCAATAGTGGTGTCCCATGTCCCTAGTCTCCAAACTAGTTGTCAAGCCATGCCCAATGACTCGAGTTACATAATTCCTGCCTTCCCATCCACACTGAGGCCCCTCCCACACATGCAGAATAATGCACTTTCAATCCACTTTCAATGTATTTTGGGGCTGGATTTTACTGTGCGGAATAGCAAAATCCACTTTCAAACAATAGTGAAAGGGGATTGAAAGTGCATTATTCTGCATACATGAAAGGGACCTGAGTTGATGCTGGGGGGTGGGGAGTCTGAAGCCCCATATTCATGTTCGACATGTGCCCAGTCAAAATTGGGCACTTTGTATTGAGGAGAGCCCTTATCTCATGTCTGACTGTTACATAAGGTAAGAAACTGCGACCCAATGTGATGCTGAAGTGTAGGGGTGCGTTAGTGAACCCAGTAGAGCTTCAGAAAGTGCACAGGAATGCCTGCGCCATCTGTCCCCTCCTGGGCTCACACATATGCACATCACGAGATCCCCCAGACACCCAGGTCACAAGATGCCTGAGTGTGGATTCGACCCAGACCGGAACGTTTCTCCCTGCACGTACGCAGCCCGCCGCTGAGTCATGAATTGCACAACTTTCTCCCGCCCTTCCGCCTTCCCAAACCCTTAATAAAGGTGCCAGGGACCCCAGCTCGGCAGACTAGCCAGACTAGCCAGACTAGCCAGATCAGCTAGATCAGCCGCTGGCTTCTCTCCACCGGTTTCCTGATATCGCTGCATCTCGTCTCTTCATTGCGTCGCCGTAACGACTTCACTGAAGGCTTTCACGGCCAGAATCACTAGGTTGTTGTGGGTTTTCCGGGTTGTATGGCTGTGTTCCAGTAGCATCTTCTCTTAATGTTTTGCCTGCAGCATTTTCTCCTGACGTTTTGCCTGCCAGCCACAGATGCAGGCGAAATGTCAGGAGAAAATACTACTGGAAGACCTCCATTCAACCAGGAAAAGCCACAACATCCAACTCAGACCCAACTTGGGCTTTCTATAATGTGTCCAGATGCTTAGATCTGGGGACAGACCTAGGAACAAAACTATGTTTACCTGAAAGAAAGGTGACCCAGAATGTAAGACAATTCTACTCAAAAAAAAGTTATACACCAAGGGGTTTTAAATTAACTTTTTTGTTTGAGTCTAACATGTCACTCTCTTTTTCTTGATGGCACAGGTGGAAAAATAATAATCTTCCTTTCAGGTAAATAAGATATAATTCATGGACAGAGAGCCAGTGTGGTGTAGTGGTTACAGTGTTAAGCTAGGATGATGAAGAAGAAGAGTTTGGATTTATATTCCCCCTTTCTCTCCTATAGGAGACTCAAAGGGGCTTACAATCTCCTTGCCCTCCCCCCCTCACAACAAACACCCTGTGAGGTGGGTGGGGCTGAGAGAGCTCCGAGAAGCTGTGACTAGCCCAAGGTCACCCAGCTGGCGTGTGTGGGAGTGCACAGGCTAATCTGAATTCCCCAGATAAGCCTCCACAGCTCAGGCAGCAGAGCGGGGAATCAAACCCGGTTCCTTCAGATCAGAGTGCACCTGCTCTTAGCCACTACGCCACTGCTGCTCTCTGGTTCTGGTTCTGGATCTGGTTAACCCGGGTTCAGATCTCCACTCTGCCATAGAAACTTGCTGGGGGACCTTTGGCCAGTCACACACTCTCACCCTGATCCTGGCAAGTATTTGGATGAGAGACCTTCAAAGACTACAAGTGGAGTGATGTGGTGTGGAAGCAAGCAATGGCAAACCACCTCGGAATGTATTGTTGAAAGCTTTCATGGCCAGAATCACTGGAGTGTTGTGGGGTTTCCAGGCTATACGGCCGTGTTCCAGTAGCATTTTCTCCTGACATTTCACCTGCATCTGTGGTAGAAGAAGAAGAAGAGTTTGGATTTATATCCCCCCCTTCTCTCCTGCAGGAGACTCAAAGGGGCTTACAATCTTCTTGCCCTTCCCCCTTCACAACAAACACCCTGTGAGGTAGGTGGGGCTGAGAGAGCTCTGAGAAGCTGTGACTAGCCCAAGGTCACCCAGCTGGCGTGTGTGGGAGTGCACAGGCTAATCTGAATTCCCCAGATAAGCCTCCACAGCTCAGGTGGCAGAGCTGGGAATCAAACCCGGTTCCTCCAGATTAGATACACGAGCTCTTTAACCTCCTACGCCACTGCTGCTCCTTTTTAGGCTCTTCTGGAAGAGCTGCAAGTTACAGGAAGGCTTCTTAGGCTGGAGGAAGAGTTCAAATTCTGCTCAGTAGAGTGGTAGGGCTAACAGTCCAGTAGGGGTCCTCACACAGCTGTCTTATTCCTTGCCTGAGCCAACTCGATTCATATAATAGGAATCTGAAAGTAGCCATGATGGCACATATACTTGTCCCGTGGTGGCGAACCTTTGGCACTCCAGATGTTATGGACTACAATTCCCATCAGCCCCTGCCAGCATGGCCAATTGGACGTGCTGGCAAAGGCTGATGGGAATTGTAGTCCATAACATCTGGAGTGCCAAAGGTTCGCCACCACTGTACTAGTCCTACCACTCTACTGAGTAGAGTTTGAAGTCTTCCTCCAGTCTAACAAGTCTTCCTGCAACTTGCAGCTCTAACAGAAGAGCCTAAAATGCCAGCCACAGATGCAGGCCGAAACGTCAGGAGAAAATGCTACTGGAACATGGCCATACAGCCTGGAAACTCCACAACACTCCACCTTGGAATGCCTCTTGTTTTGAAAATCCCACAGGGTTGCCATAAGTCAACCATAACTTAACAGCATAAAAAAAAAACACCTCTCCATTTTTCACAGGGAGACTGACTTTGTTTCTCTAGAAAGCTGAGTAAAGGGAACATTGGTGGGTCACAACATAATTCTACTGGCAGACAATCAGTGTAGATATTACAAAGGTGTTCCACTCAGCCACTACTGGGTTGTGACCTAAACCAACCGGGCCATAACATTGTAGGGGCATTAACTTTCTTTTGGTGTCTTTGTTGTGAAAAAAAAAAATTACTTGAATGCCAGCTGGAACCCCCACCATGAAGAAATGCAGTCTTGAGATTCACAGAAATCCCTTCCCTTGGATTTTCGTCTGACACTCTCAACACATCGTAAATGAAACCCGATTGTCAGGAAATTGCCTAGGTACAAGCCCCTCTCGGAGCTATTGACCTTTATTGCTATTATACGCCATTTAAAAAAAATCCGGACTTCTACTCCCCCCCCCCCTCCCTGCCATAATTTCCACCACACAATTGCCTGCCATTGTATTTTGGTGTTGGCTCTCCGGTGTCTAAGGTAATACTTGTTTAATCCCCACAAATTTTCACCCCCAAACCTTGGCAAGCTCTACACTTCTCAGAGCTTTCTGTGCTTTAAAGCCAATATGATTAACGGGGCGCTTTATTCCCTAAATGGTGCCACACTGCCTTCATTTGCTGGTATTGTTATTTGGCTAGGTAATATTTGATTTACGTTTGGGAGGGGGGGGGATGCTTTTCAATTTGAACACTGCAATCTGTCAATGTACCCACAAGCTTAAAACCCTGAAATTGCCTTCATTCGTCAAATTCTAAAGGGGGAGGGGGGAACCCCCTGGCAGCAGACTATTTAGTGCCAAGCTGGAATCTAACAATGGTGCTGGGCAAAAGAAAGACGAGATTAACTTGAGAGGTTTATCTCACTCTCTGCCTGCCCATTTTCAAGATCTGCCATGATTGGCCGTTTGGCGGTGTTTTGAAGCAGCTGGCTCCGGATTCATATTTGGAAGGAGCAAGCTTGCTGTGGGCTTTTCCACACCGGGTTTTTGCTCCAGGCCAGTTTTTGTAAATGCCTTGGGAGCTTCTTAATGGTGTTGGGTTAGTTTTGCCTTGCTTACACACAGGATTGTTTGCCAGATTTTGGATTGGTGTTCTGCTGGAATTACAGCTGATGATAGGATGACAGAGGTCGAATCCCCACTTGAAATTTGCACGCAGATCCAAACCTGTTCGTTGTGAAACTGTGTTATCTTCATCAGAGTTTCTCCCTCCCCGCCGCAGCGAGCACACAGCAGACACACCCAGTTGCAGAACTCTTAGCAATCCCCACTACCAGGCGATCTCGCTTCACTGGTCTCCCCTGATTGGCTGGCGTGCCTTGATGGGGCGGGGCCTTTTCCCACTGCGGAAATGTACATTGTAGGGGTGTGATCAAAAAAACCAGCGTGTAAAAGTTTAAAGTTTAACTGTTTAACTGTGCAAACAGTTAATCGTTTTTTTTTTTTAAATATTTTTATTGATATTTCGGAATTATTACAGATTTATATTGTATACTTTATATACATCCTCCATATCATTTTCCCCCTTTCTCCCCCCTCCCTCCTTCTTCTTCTCTTCTTTAGATGCGCAGCAGCAGGTCCATTCTTTTCAATCTTCTTGTCCATTTTTCTTCTGTAATTCCAATTTCGTTTAGCCAGTCTTTGAATTCCATCCAAATCTCCTTCATATCCTTTTGTTTTTCTTGCCATATTTGATTTCTTGACATTGTGTCGAAAATTTCTAATTGTATTTGCTCCCATACATATTCCAACCATTTCTGCATTGTCCAGATTTTTTTGTCCTTCCACCCCAATGCTATTACTGCATGGACCGCTCTAATCATGAATTTGAAAAGTTTTCTTTTTCTTTGTTCTATTATAGTATAATCCACTATACCTATAAATAGTAAATCTATATTTATCTTTATTTTTACCTTTACATACTTTTCTATGTATTTTATCACATTTTCCCACATATTTTTTACTTCTATACATTCTAGCCACATATGGGTATATATTGCATTTTTTTCTCCACAATGCCAACATTTCGGACTGAGCCCACTTATCATATATGCCAACTGTTTCGGTGTTCTATACCATTTTAATATTAATTTCTTCTCTAGTTCTGCATATTTATCTATTTTTATTTTATTCATATTATCTATAATCCTTTTAATAAGGTCTATGTCTTTCACTCCATCTTGTTGCCATTTTTCCATTATGATTCTTATCATGAATTCTTGATCTTCTATCATGTTTTTGTATATAACTCCTAATATTTGTCCTTTCTTTTCCTCATATATTTTTATACAACTTTTCATTATACACTCTTCCTCCCTCCTGGAGGCTTTTATCTTTTCCCAGATTCCTCTTAATAGTAACCAGTTTTCTTTACCTCCTTTCTCTATAAAATTTGGAAACGGTATTAATTCTCCTCTTTCATTGTACAGTTGTGCTACCTTGTATATTCCTTGTCTGTGTAGAGATCTTATTGTTTGTGCTCCTTCCTGTCCAACCATGCTCGCGAGTGGTGCCGCACCCAGTAGCCCTGGCATCCATTTTCCCTTCCATTTCTCCCAGATTTCCATTAACACCTTTCTAGGGCCTTTTAATTTTTGTCTTTCTATTTTTGAACAACTTGAATATATTCCAAAGCTACCCGTGTTCAAGTTTATTTCATTTTCGAACTTCATCCATCTGTCTCTTTTATCTATTTGAATTCCCATCAAACTTTTTATTTGAAATGCCTCGTAATATTCCTGTAATTTTGGGAGCCCCCAGCCCATTAGTTTTTTAGACATATAGACTATTTTATTCATCACTCTTGGTTTCTTTTGATTAAATGCCCATAGTTTAATTTTCTTATCCCATTCTTCAAATTGTTTTTTCTTAATCTCCAACGGCAAAGTACGAAATAGATAGAAGAGTTTTGGCATTATACACATTTTTAATGCTACTATTCTCTTAGAAATAGATAGATTCTTCCCTTGCCACTCCTTTAATTGCTTCATTATTTTTTTCCATATTACTTCGTAATTATATTTAAACATCTTTTCCTTCTTATTTGTTAATGTTATACCTAAATATTTAATCTTCTTCTTCACCATTTCTTTTCCTAGTAGTTTTTTTTCTATATTTATTCCCAGGATTTCAGATTTCTCCATATTAACCACCAAACCAGAATGCTTTTGAAAGTCTTCTAATATTATTTTTAATTCTTTTAAAGTTTCTACAGGGTTAGTTGTTATTAGTAATAAATCATCTGCAAATAAGTTTAATCTTATTTCTTCTTTATTGATTTTATAGCCTTTGATCCTACCATTATTTCTAATTCTATCCGCTAGGTATTCCATTGCTACTACAAATAATGATGGAGAAAGCGGACATCCTTGTTTCACCCCTCTTTCTATCCTAATTTCTTCCGACCATCCATTATTTATCATAATCTTTGCTTTATTGTTTTTATATAATTCTTTTAATATCATTATTAATCCCTTTCCAAATCCCGTCTGTTCCATTATTTGGAATAAATATGCGTGGCTAACTGTGTCAAATGCTTTATAGACATCTAATTTTATCATGGCATATTTTTTATCCTTACCATGTTCCATCACATTCAATACATTTCTTATGGGATAGCTAATATCTCTATCCTTCACGAATCCGTATTGATCTTGACCAATTATTTTTGGTAATATTGCCTTTATTCTGTTCGACAATATTTTAGTAAATATTTTATAATCCTGGTTTAATAAACTTATAGGTCTGTATGATTCAACCTGTTCTGGATTGCGCCCTGGTTTTAATATAGTGATTATTTCTGTTTCTCTCCATGTTTCTGGTATTTTCTGTCCCTTTAATATCTTATTATATAACCTTTGTAATTCAGGTATTAATATTTCTGCCATTTCTTTGTAATACTCTGCTGTAAATCCATCTAAACCAGGAGACTTGTTGGTCTTTAATTCTTTTATTACTAAGCCTATTTCTTCTTGTGTTATATCTTTCTCCATACTTTGTTTCTCCTCCTGTGTTAGATCTTTTTTATGTATTTCCTCTATCCTTTCTATGTCTATTCTTTTAAATAATTTTTGATAAAATTGTGCAAACCTTTGTCTAATTCTTATGTTTCCTGTTATTCTTTCTTTGTTTTCACTTATTATTGATTTAACTCTTTGTTTTTCTTTCTTTTTCTTTAAATAATTGGCTAGTTGTTTCATTGACTTTATATTGGTTCTTTGAAATTGATTTTTGACCCATGTGTCTTTTTTCCATAACTCTAATTGATCCAATTCCTCCAGTTGTTTATTTAGTAGTTTTAATTCATTATAGTCAGTTATATTATTTTTGTTCTGTAGTTTGTCTCTGCAGTCTTTGATTTTTTCCACTAATTGATGTCTTTCCTTATTTAATGCCTTTTTCTGTCTTTTTTGTATTTCTATACAATACCCTCTCATTACTGCCTTCGAGGCATCCCACAACATCCCGTCAGAGACGGTGTTTCTATTTTCTAAAAAAATAGTTTTTCATTCCTTCCTGTAAAATCTTCTTATTTCTTTCATTCTTCATTATAATATTGTCATATCTCCATCTATACTGTTTGTCCTCTTTTGCCAGTCTGAGTGTAGCTACCACCGGAGCATGGTCTGACACCCACTCTTTGTGTGTCTGAATCTCTACACATTGTATAGACTCCATGTTCTTTGTCAGAATATAGTCTATGTATGTAAATTTTTTATGTCTGTTAGAATAGAAAGTTGGTTGTTGTGATTTTCCCGTCTCCTCATACATATTAGTTATATTCCATTGTTTAAAGCCCTTATAAGTTCTCAAATCCATATTACAGTCTCCCACTATTAATGTTTCTCCTTTATATTCCCTTTGTACTCTGTTAAATTGTTTCTGTAGGAAACTCTTTTGCTTTTTGTTAGGTGCATATAAGTTCATTAGTGTTATTTGTATCTCATTAAGGAAACCTTGTAACAAAATCCATCTCCCATTTTGATCCTTCAATATTTTTTGCACTTGTATGTTTATATTATTTTTCACTAAAATAGCAACACCATTCTTCCTTCCCTCTGCCCTTGATTCACATAAGGTTCTCCAGCCCGGTAGCTTTATTAAAGGAGCAATATCTCTCTTTCTTTTATGTGTTTCTTGGATGCAAACCAAATCCCAGTTTTCTTTCTTAACTAGTTTGGCTAGTTTAAATCTTTTAAAATTGGAATTTAATCCGTTAATATTTACAGATACAAGTTTTAAATCTCCTGCCATAAGTAATAATTTTTGTCTACTATTTTCGGGCCTGCTGCTGTTTCATATTCATTCTTTTTTCCCCTCATTTTCCCCCCTTCTCCCCCTTCCCAGATGTTCTGAGGAGAGATTCCTCCCTCCCACATCTTGGATTTTCGGCCTCTGCGGTCTTCCCTCCCCCCCCCCCCAGCATATATTCTTAGTCAATTCTCTCTGTTAATGGCAATCAATCAGTTTAAAAATTCTTATAACATTCCAATAAAAAGATACTTCTAAATACATACATATCAACTAAATTGCATCTTACAACCTATTTTTCCCTCAGAAGAGAGTTTTCTGTCTGGGCATTCCGCCCATTTTGATGTTTACTGAAACAGTGTTAAAGCTAGATAATACTATTCAAAACAAATGTCTGGGAACCTTTCCCAGATTGTTAAAGTAAACAATGTTAGAGCAGATTACTGTTTTAATATCTTCCAAAAACTACATACAAGAGTTATTTTAGTTAGTGATTGTTATTCAGTTAGATTCTATTAGTACTTAGAGTGAAATGTTATATAGCCATTTAAAAGAATTTTTGAAGAAGTCTTGGCTTATGTTATCTTTCTTTGGCGCTTTGAACGTCTGGTATCTTGTGAAGTCGCAGCCTGGTCCTGCATGTCATCTTCTTCTGAATCACTGTCTGTCTGAGGTTCTGCAGCTTCCAAGGAGAGACCCAGTTTATCCAGAAGTTGTTGTGCCTCTCTTGGGGTTCTTGCTATATATTTCTGATTGTTTTCAAAATGTAGGATCGCCATTGGTAATATCCATGAAAATCTTCTATTTGCTTTAAATAGAGCGTTTGCATATGGCATTAGTGTTTTCTTGATTTGCAGCGTTTCTGGTGAGAGATCTGGTCTCACAAAAATTTTCTTTCCTTTATACATCAAAGGCTGAGCATTTCTCAGCTTCTTGTATAGTGTTTCTTTGATCTCTTCTGTGGTACATTTGAAAATAATGTCTGGAATTCTGTTTCCCTGAGAAAATCCTCTGTGGGCTCTATCTATCGATTCCGGTGTCGTTGGAATGTTTATAGAATTGAGCCACTGTATTAATTGGTTTTTTATATCTGTTTCGTCCTCCATTCTCGGGACTCCAATTAAACGAAGGTTTGCGCGTCTTTGTCTATCTGAGAGAGAGGCTATTTTTGATTTCAAGAAGTCAATATCGTCAGTGTTTTTCTTTATTTGTTTCTCGTTTTTAATCACTCTCTCCGCAGTGTTGGAAAGTTTCTTTGACATGTCTTGTATGTCTTTATCAATTGCAATCAGGTTGATCTGTGTTGTCTTAGTAAAGTCATCAAAGGAAGCCTTTATCTGATTTGTTAGCTCTGACAAATCTGTTTTAGTTACATAAGTTTCCTTGGGCGCCATGTTTTTGCTTCGCCCTTTATCTTTTTAGTATTTTAATTGGACTCACCGGTTTGTTTTTCGTCTCTTCAAAGCTGTCCGGTGTTCTCTCTTTTGAGTTCTCTGTTTCAAGTTGATTATTAGTCTTTATCTTCTCTTTTATGCCATTAAATCTTTGTTGTTTGCCGGGAGGGTGTCGAAAAGCGTCTAATCCTTGTCGGACATGCGCAGAAAAGCCCAAACAGTTAATCGTTACCTGTGTAAACCATGAACGATTCAAAGTTACGCGTTTGACTATTTAATGTTTGCATCCCCTTCTGCTGGCCAATCGCAAAAGTGGAAATGAAACCAAGGAAAGGCTGCATGTGCATCGCAGTGATGATTGGTTGCCCAAATTCTGCGTCACACTCCAGGGCAGGAAACGAGTCAGGGTTTCAACCCTCATCCCTCCCCTCGGATCAGCTCTGAACTGTGTTAATGGGGTCTATGCCACTTGCAACCAGGTCCTGCCGGAACGCAGATTAACTGGGAGAACGAGCGCCAGAAACAGAATCTGCCACGCAAGCAATGGGGAGGTTATCCCTCAAACCTGGTTAGTTTGTGTTCTGAAACCTGGCTAAGACGGTAGTGGGGATTCGACCAGAAATCAGTTCCCCTGGAGAAAATGGCAGCGTCACAGTGATAGCGGTCTCAGAATTAAGTAAATCCATTTCTGATTTTGTTTTTCAAATAAAAATGAAACTATATTTTATTTCTTTATAGTTAGATCGGAATAAGTTCTGTATTAGATAGAAGATAGGGTTTGTTCTGTATTTGTATAAAACCTCCTTTACTCGAGGCAGGAATGCAGGCTGAAGCCCAGCCCTGCCCCACCTAGGCATGTTTCCTTTCATTCACAAAACCATTTGTGATACATGAGATAAGAACATAAGAACATAAGAACAAGCCAGCTGGATCAGACCAGAGTCCATCTAGTCCAGCTCTCTGCTACTCGCAGTGGCCCACCAGGTGCCTTTGGGAGCTCACATGCAGGAGGGGAAAGCAATGGCCTTCTGCGGCTGTTGCTCCCGAGCACCTGGTCTGTTAAGGCATTTGCAATCTCAGATCAAAGAAGATCAAGATTGGTAGCCATAAATCGGCTTCTCCTCCATAAATCTGTCCAAGCCCCTTTTAAAGCTATCCAGGTTAGTGGCCATCACCACCTCCTGTGGCAGCATATTCCAAACACCAATCACACGTTGCGTGAAGAAGTGTTTCCTTTTATTAGTCCTAATTCTTCCCCCCAGCATTTTCAATGAATGCCCCCTGGTTCGAGTATTGTGAGAAAGAGAGAAAAATTTCTCTCTGTCAACATTTTCTACCCCATGCATAATTTTATAGACTTCAACCATATCCCCCCTCAGACGTCTCCTCTCCAAACTAAAGAGTCCCAAACGCTGCAGCCTCTCCTCATAAGGAAGATGCTCCAGTCCCTCAATCATCCTCATTGCCCTTCTCTGCACTTTTTCTATCTCTTCAATATCCTTTTTGAGATGCGGCGACCAGAACTGGACACAGTACTCCAAGTGCGGTCGCACCACGGCTTTATATAAGGGCATGACAATCTTTGCAGTTTTATTCTCAATTCCTTTCCTAATGATCCCCAGCATAGAGTTTGCCTTTTTCACAGCTGCCATGCATTGAGTTGACATTCCCATGGAACTATCAACCAAGATGCATGTGAAAATCAGCTGATTATTGAAGAAGCCGAGCTGAAGCAACAGTTTGGTGGCGAAAAGCCCGGGAAGTCACATCTCTCTGGCAAAAGAACCAAAAATGCTACCTAAATAGAATCATCTTATATAGCATGAGTTCTACACAGGAGGAAAGCATTGAGAACCAGTGTGATCAATGATTGACATCTACACCTGGATTGTACTCTATAGCTAGATCATTTGGAAAGGCTCAAAAATAATTCTGTTTCCCAACACAATGGGATTTATTGATTTGACAGCAAATGGGGGTTTAAAGGACTGTGTTTCCATGAGTCATCCATCCATCCATTCTTGGTCGGTAAATGAGTACCTAGCTCACAGCTAGGGGGGTGAAGAATAGCCGGCGAAAGCAATAGCAAACTACCCCACAAAAACGGCTTGCCTATAAAATCACTGCTTGCAGTGGTACCCCAGGGTCAGACATGACTGAAGGGGAAACCTTTTACCTTTTCCACGAGTCTCCCTTCCAAGGGAATAATAATATCTAGCTCCATCAGCTGGAAGACCTCCTTTTGTAGAAGAGCTCTGGAATAAGTTCAGGCAATTTGACTCGGCAGAAGAAGGAAAAGCCCGCCGACTTGAGAAGCCGACGCAATACATCATAACAGAAGGCGAGTCAACACATAATGTTTCAATTATAGGCCTCTCAAGAGGACACAGGTGGTGTAATAAGTAAGGTCACGGTCTTTCTATCAGCAAACCCCTGTTATTTTGGCACTTACAATGAATGGGAAACAATAATAGTTACGATCACAAAAAGACCAAAGTTCATAACGGCTCGATCAAACGTTTCTGAAAGATAAATAGATAAAGATTGGTTATGTATTTGCCAGTTGTCCAGAGAAGCTTCCTGTCTGCTCGATTCTTTTTTTTAAAAAAAAATTAGAATTGTTAACATGCAAAGACTCCAAAATAAAAATTCACACAGCCTGGGCTTCTGAATTCATTGTAGTTGCTATATTGCTAACAGTAGTCAGTAAGGTGAGACCCAAGAGAAACTGTCAACCTTTTGGATTTACGAATGTAAATGGACTGAAAACCCCACTTACAATACAATGCAGTCAACCATACCTTTGCATCGCCAGTTCCACCCAAACACTGACTGATCGGTTCCCCACCCTGGGACATGGACAATATATACCCCACTAAACATTCCCTTCTCACTGGACACAGCGTGTGACACACTTCTCTTTGAGATACACCTCTGAAGATGCCAGCCACAGATGCAGGCGAAAGGTTAGGAACAAGATCTACCAGACCACGGCCACACAGCCAGAAAGTCCATGACAATCACCTTTGGATTAACATCTTTTCGTATCTTCGGGACCGCATCGCCCCACATGTCCCTATACGGCCTCTTCGCTCTGCGGAGGCCAATCTACTGGTGGTCCCTGGCCCCTCGATGATACGGCTGGCCTCCACACGGGCCAGGGCTTTTACAGCTCTGGCCCCAGCCTGGTGGAACACTCTCCCACCAGCTGTCCGGGCCCTGCGGGACCTTACTGAATTCCGCAGGGCCTGTAAGACGGAGTTGTTCCGCCAGGCCTTTGGAGGATCCAGCCGTTGATGGTGCCCCCCCCCCCCCCATGGCCTTTACATCAGTGCCTTTGCCATCTGGGGTTTGCTGATCTTCCCCCTGAAAGAGGGTTTGGAAATGGATCTGTCGGACGCCATTGCGTGTTAGTTTTAATCTTTCTACTAGTTTTTATTTTACTGCTGCTTTTAATGGTTTTAGTTATTTTACTTGTATACGTGCATTTTTATCTGTATATGTGCATTGTATTGTACACCGCCCAGAGCCCTACGGGGATGGGGCGGTATAATAAATCGAATAAATAAATAAATAAATAAAAATAAAAAACATTGTCTCCATTTTGGGTAATTCCTGGAAATTTGGAAGCAGTGCCTTGAGAGGGTGGAGTCTGGAGAGGGAGCTGAACAGGGAATGTGTTGTCACTTTAGGGTTTCCATTTCCTCTAGATCAGGCTGACCAGACATCCCGCTTTTGGCGGGACAGTCCCGCCTTCAAACAATTTGTGGGGGGGGGGGGGGGGGGGGGGGGGGGGGGGGATGGGGGGGGGGGGGGGTGGGGGGGGGAGGGGGAGGGGGGGGGGGGGGGTGGGGTGGGGGGGGGGTGGGCGGGGGGGGGGGTGGGGGGGGGGGGGGGTGGGGGGGGGGGGGGGTGGGGGGGGGGGGGGGTGGGGGGGGGGGGGGGTGGGGGGGGGGGGGGGTGGGGGGGGGGGGGGGTGGGGGGGGGGGGGGGTGGGGGGGGGGGGGGGTGGGGGGGGGGGGGGGTGGGGGGGGGGGGGGGTGGGGGGGGGGGGGGGTGGGGGGGGGGGGGGGTGGGGGGGGGGGGGGGTGGGGGGGGGGGGGGGTGGGGGGGGGGGGGGGTGGGGGGGGGGGGGGGTGGGGGGGGGGGGGGGTGGGGGGGGGGGGGGGTGGGGGGGGGGGGGGGTGGGGGGGGGGGGGGGTGGGGGGGGGGGGGGGTGGGGGGGGGGGGGGGTGGGGGGGGGGGGGGGTGGGGGGGGGGGGGGGTGGGGGGGGGGGGGGGTGGGGGGGGGGGGGGGTGGGGGGGGGGGGGGGTGGGGGGGGGGGGGGGTGGGGGGGGGGGGGGGTGGGGGGGGGGGGGGGTGGGGGGGGGGGGGGGTGGGGGGGGGGGGGGGTGGGGGGGGGGGGGGGTGGGGGGGGGGGGGGGTGGGGGGGGGGGGGGGTGGGGGGGGGGGGGGGTGGGGGGGGGGGGGGGTGGGGGGGGGGGGGGGTGGGGGGGGGGGGGGGTGGGGGGGGGGGGGGGTGGGGGGGGGGGGGGGTGGGGGGGGGGGGGGGTGGGGGGGGGGGGGGGTGGGGGGGGGGGGGGGTGGGGGGGGGGGGGGGTGGGGGGGGGGGGGGGTGGGGGGGGGGGGGGGTGGGGGGGGGGGGGGGTGGGGGGGGGGGGGGGTGGGGGGGGGGGGGGGTGGGGGGGGGGGGGGGTGGGGGGGGGGGGGGGTGGGGGGGGGGGGGGGTGGGGGGGGGGGGGGGTGGGGGGGGGGGGGGGTGGGGGGGGGGGGGGGTGGGGGGGGGGGGGGGTGGGGGGGGGGGGGGGTGGGGGGGGGGGGGGGTGGGGGGGGGGGGGGGTGGGGGGGGGGGGGGGTGGGGGGGGGGGGGGGTGGGGGGGGGGGGGGGTGGGGGGGGGGGGGGGTGGGGGGGGGGGGGGGTGGGGGGGGGGGGGGGTGGGGGGGGGGGGGGGTGGGGGGGGGGGGGGGTGGGGGGGGGGGGGGGTGGGGGGGGGGGGGGGTGGGGGGGGGGGGGGGTGGGGGGGGGGGGGGGTGGGGGGGGGGGGGGGTGGGGGGGGGGGGGGGTGGGGGGGGGGGGGGGTGGGGGGGGGGGGGGGTGGGGGGGGGGGGGGGTGGGGGGGGGGGGGGGTGGGGGGGGGGGGGGGTGGGGGGGGGGGGGGGTGGGGGGGGGGGGGGGTGGGGGGGGGGGGGGGTGGGGGGGGGGGGGGGTGGGGGGGGGGGGGGGTGGGGGGGGGGGGGGGTGGGGGGGGGGGGGGGTGGGGGGGGGGGGGGGTGGGGGGGGGGGGGGGTGGGGGGGGGGGGGGGTGGGGGGGGGGGGGGGTGGGGGGGGGGGGGGGTGGGGGGGGGGGGGGGTGGGGGGGGGGGGGGGTGGGGGGGGGGGGGGGTGGGGGGGGGGGGGGGTGGGGGGGGGGGGGGGTGGGGGGGGGGGGGGGTGGGGGGGGGGGGGGGTGGGGGGGGGGGGGGGTGGGGGGGGGGGGGGGTGGGGGGGGGGGGGGGTGGGGGGGGGGGGGGGTGGGGGGGGGGGGGGGTGGGGGGGGGGGGGGGTGGGGGGGGGGGGGGGTGGGGGGGGGGGGGGGTGGGGGGGGGGGGGGGTGGGGGGGGGGGGGGGTGGGGGGGGGGGGGGGTGGGGGGGGGGGGGGGTGGGGGGGGGGGGGGGTGGGGGGGGGGGGGGGTGGGGGGGGGGGGGGGTGGGGGGGGGGGGGGGTGGGGGGGGGGGGGGGTGGGGGGGGGGGGGGGTGGGGGGGGGGGGGGGTGGGGGGGGGGGGGGGTGGGGGGGGGGGGGGGTGGGGGGGGGGGGGGGTGGGGGGGGGGGGGGGTGGGGGGGGGGGGGGGTGGGGGGGGGGGGGGGTGGGGGGGGGGGGGGGTGGGGGGGGGGGGGGGTGGGGGGGGGGGGGGGTGGGGGGGGGGGGGGGTGGGGGGGGGGGGGGGTGGGGGGGGGGGGGGGTGGGGGGGGGGGGGGGTGGGGGGGGGGGGGGGTGGGGGGGGGGGGGGGTGGGGGGGGGGGGGGGTGGGGGGGGGGGGGGGTGGGGGGGGGGGGGGGTGGGGGGGGGGGGGGGTGGGGGGGGGGGGGGGTGGGGGGGGGGGGGGGTGGGGGGGGGGGGGGGTGGGGGGGGGGGGGGGTGGGGGGGGGGGGGGGTGGGGGGGGGGGGGGGTGGGGGGGGGGGGGGGTGGGGGGGGGGGGGGGTGGGGGGGGGGGGGGGTGGGGGGGGGGGGGGGTGGGGGGGGGGGGGGGTGGGGGGGGGGGGGGGTGGGGGGGGGGGGGGGTGGGGGGGGGGGGGGGTGGGGGGGGGGGGGGGTGGGGGGGGGGGGGGGTGGGGGGGGGGGGGGGTGGGGGGGGGGGGGGGTGGGGGGGGGGGGGGGTGGGGGGGGGGGGGGGTGGGGGGGGGGGGGGGTGGGGGGGGGGGGGGGTGGGGGGGGGGGGGGGTGGGGGGGGGGGGGGGTGGGGGGGGGGGGGGGTGGGGGGGGGGGGGGGTGGGGGGGGGGGGGGGTGGGGGGGGGGGGGGGTGGGGGGGGGGGGGGGTGGGGGGGGGGGGGGGTGGGGGGGGGGGGGGGTGGGGGGGGGGGGGGGTGGGGGGGGGGGGGGGTGGGGGGGGGGGGGGGTGGGGGGGGGGGGGGGTGGGGGGGGGGGGGGGTGGGGGGGGGGGGGGGTGGGGGGGGGGGGGGGTGGGGGGGGGGGGGGGTGGGGGGGGGGGGGGGTGGGGGGGGGGGGGGGTGGGGGGGGGGGGGGGTGGGGGGGGGGGGGGGTGGGGGGGGGGGGGGGTGGGGGGGGGGGGGGGTGGGGGGGGGGGGGGGTGGGGGGGGGGGGGGGTGGGGGGGGGGGGGGGTGGGGGGGGGGGGGGGTGGGGGGGGGGGGGGGTGGGGGGGGGGGGGGGTGGGGGGGGGGGGGGGTGGGGGGGGGGGGGGGTGGGGGGGGGGGGGGGTGGGGGGGGGGGGGGGTGGGGGGGGGGGGGGGTGGGGGGGGGGGGGGGTGGGGGGGGGGGGGGGTGGGGGGGGGGGGGGGTGGGGGGGGGGGGGGGTGGGGGGGGGGGGGGGTGGGGGGGGGGGGGGGTGGGGGGGGGGGGGGGTGGGGGGGGGGGGGGGTGGGGGGGGGGGGGGGTGGGGGGGGGGGGGGGTGGGGGGGGGGGGGGGTGGGGGGGGGGGGGGGTGGGGGGGGGGGGGGGTGGGGGGGGGGGGGGGTGGGGGGGGGGGGGGGTGGGGGGGGGGGGGGGTGGGGGGGGGGGGGGGTGGGGGGGGGGGGGGGTGGGGGGGGGGGGGGGTGGGGGGGGGGGGGGGTGGGGGGGGGGGGGGGTGGGGGGGGGGGGGGGTGGGGGGGGGGGGGGGTGGGGGGGGGGGGGGGTGGGGGGGGGGGGGGGTGGGGGGGGGGGGGGGTGGGGGGGGGGGGGGGTGGGGGGGGGGGGGGGTGGGGGGGGGGGGGGGTGGGGGGGGGGGGGGGTGGGGGGGGGGGGGGGTGGGGGGGGGGGGGGGTGGGGGGGGGGGGGGGTGGGGGGGGGGGGGGGTGGGGGGGGGGGGGGGTGGGGGGGGGGGGGGGTGGGGGGGGGGGGGGGTGGGGGGGGGGGGGGGTGGGGGGGGGGGGGGGTGGGGGGGGGGGGGGGTGGGGGGGGGGGGGGGTGGGGGGGGGGGGGGGTGGGGGGGGGGGGGGGTGGGGGGGGGGGGGGGTGGGGGGGGGGGGGGGTGGGGGGGGGGGGGGGTGGGGGGGGGGGGGGGTGGGGGGGGGGGGGGGTGGGGGGGGGGGGGGGTGGGGGGGGGGGGGGGTGGGGGGGGGGGGGGGTGGGGGGGGGGGGGGGTGGGGGGGGGGGGGGGTGGGGGGGGGGGGGGGTGGGGGGGGGGGGGGGTGGGGGGGGGGGGGGGTGGGGGGGGGGGGGGGTGGGGGGGGGGGGGGGTGGGGGGGGGGGGGGGTGGGGGGGGGGGGGGGTGGGGGGGGGGGGGGGTGGGGGGGGGGGGGGGTGGGGGGGGGGGGGGGTGGGGGGGGGGGGGGGTGGGGGGGGGGGGGGGTGGGGGGGGGGGGGGGTGGGGGGGGGGGGGGGTGGGGGGGGGGGGGGGTGGGGGGGGGGGGGGGTGGGGGGGGGGGGGGGTGGGGGGGGGGGGGGGTGGGGGGGGGGGGGGGTGGGGGGGGGGGGGGGTGGGGGGGGGGGGGGGTGGGGGGGGGGGGGGGTGGGGGGGGGGGGGGGTGGGGGGGGGGGGGGGTGGGGGGGGGGGGGGGTGGGGGGGGGGGGGGGTGGGGGGGGGGGGGGGTGGGGGGGGGGGGGGGTGGGGGGGGGGGGGGGTGGGGGGGGGGGGGGGTGGGGGGGGGGGGGGGTGGGGGGGGGGGGGGGTGGGGGGGGGGGGGGGTGGGGGGGGGGGGGGGTGGGGGGGGGGGGGGGTGGGGGGGGGGGGGGGTGGGGGGGGGGGGGGGTGGGGGGGGGGGGGGGTGGGGGGGGGGGGGGGTGGGGGGGGGGGGGGGTGGGGGGGGGGGGGGGTGGGGGGGGGGGGGGGTGGGGGGGGGGGGGGGTGGGGGGGGGGGGGGGTGGGGGGGGGGGGGGGTGGGGGGGGGGGGGGGTGGGGGGGGGGGGGGGTGGGGGGGGGGGGGGGTGGGGGGGGGGGGGGGTGGGGGGGGGGGGGGGTGGGGGGGGGGGGGGGTGGGGGGGGGGGGGGGTGGGGGGGGGGGGGGGTGGGGGGGGGGGGGGGTGGGGGGGGGGGGGGGTGGGGGGGGGGGGGGGTGGGGGGGGGGGGGGGTGGGGGGGGGGGGGGGTGGGGGGGGGGGGGGGTGGGGGGGGGGGGGGGTGGGGGGGGGGGGGGGTGGGGGGGGGGGGGGGTGGGGGGGGGGGGGGGTGGGGGGGGGGGGGGGTGGGGGGGGGGGGGGGTGGGGGGGGGGGGGGGTGGGGGGGGGGGGGGGTGGGGGGGGGGGGGGGTGGGGGGGGGGGGGGGTGGGGGGGGGGGGGGGTGGGGGGGGGGGGGGGTGGGGGGGGGGGGGGGTGGGGGGGGGGGGGGGTGGGGGGGGGGGGGGGTGGGGGGGGGGGGGGGTGGGGGGGGGGGGGGGTGGGGGGGGGGGGGGGTGGGGGGGGGGGGGGGTGGGGGGGGGGGGGGGTGGGGGGGGGGGGGGGTGGGGGGGGGGGGGGGTGGGGGGGGGGGGGGGTGGGGGGGGGGGGGGGTGGGGGGGGGGGGGGGTGGGGGGGGGGGGGGGTGGGGGGGGGGGGGGGTGGGGGGGGGGGGGGGTGGGGGGGGGGGGGGGTGGGGGGGGGGGGGGGTGGGGGGGGGGGGGGGTGGGGGGGGGGGGGGGTGGGGGGGGGGGGGGGTGGGGGGGGGGGGGGGTGGGGGGGGGGGGGGGTGGGGGGGGGGGGGGGTGGGGGGGGGGGGGGGTGGGGGGGGGGGGGGGTGGGGGGGGGGGGGGGTGGGGGGGGGGGGGGGTGGGGGGGGGGGGGGGTGGGGGGGGGGGGGGGTGGGGGGGGGGGGGGGTGGGGGGGGGGGGGGGTGGGGGGGGGGGGGGGTGGGGGGGGGGGGGGGTGGGGGGGGGGGGGGGTGGGGGGGGGGGGGGGTGGGGGGGGGGGGGGGTGGGGGGGGGGGGGGGTGGGGGGGGGGGGGGGTGGGGGGGGGGGGGGGTGGGGGGGGGGGGGGGTGGGGGGGGGGGGGGGTGGGGGGGGGGGGGGGTGGGGGGGGGGGGGGGTGGGGGGGGGGGGGGGTGGGGGGGGGGGGGGGTGGGGGGGGGGGGGGGTGGGGGGGGGGGGGGGTGGGGGGGGGGGGGGGTGGGGGGGGGGGGGGGTGGGGGGGGGGGGGGGTGGGGGGGGGGGGGGGTGGGGGGGGGGGGGGGTGGGGGGGGGGGGGGGTGGGGGGGGGGGGGGGTGGGGGGGGGGGGGGGTGGGGGGGGGGGGGGGTGGGGGGGGGGGGGGGTGGGGGGGGGGGGGGGTGGGGGGGGGGGGGGGTGGGGGGGGGGGGGGGTGGGGGGGGGGGGGGGTGGGGGGGGGGGGGGGTGGGGGGGGGGGGGGGTGGGGGGGGGGGGGGGTGGGGGGGGGGGGGGGTGGGGGGGGGGGGGGGTGGGGGGGGGGGGGGGTGGGGGGGGGGGGGGGTGGGGGGGGGGGGGGGTGGGGGGGGGGGGGGGTGGGGGGGGGGGGGGGTGGGGGGGGGGGGGGGTGGGGGGGGGGGGGGGTGGGGGGGGGGGGGGGTGGGGGGGGGGGGGGGTGGGGGGGGGGGGGGGTGGGGGGGGGGGGGGGTGGGGGGGGGGGGGGGTGGGGGGGGGGGGGGGTGGGGGGGGGGGGGGGTGGGGGGGGGGGGGGGTGGGGGGGGGGGGGGGTGGGGGGGGGGGGGGGTGGGGGGGGGGGGGGGTGGGGGGGGGGGGGGGTGGGGGGGGGGGGGGGTGGGGGGGGGGGGGGGTGGGGGGGGGGGGGGGTGGGGGGGGGGGGGGGTGGGGGGGGGGGGGGGTGGGGGGGGGGGGGGGTGGGGGGGGGGGGGGGTGGGGGGGGGGGGGGGTGGGGGGGGGGGGGGGTGGGGGGGGGGGGGGGTGGGGGGGGGGGGGGGTGGGGGGGGGGGGGGGTGGGGGGGGGGGGGGGTGGGGGGGGGGGGGGGTGGGGGGGGGGGGGGGTGGGGGGGGGGGGGGGTGGGGGGGGGGGGGGGTGGGGGGGGGGGGGGGTGGGGGGGGGGGGGGGTGGGGGGGGGGGGGGGTGGGGGGGGGGGGGGGTGGGGGGGGGGGGGGGTGGGGGGGGGGGGGGGTGGGGGGGGGGGGGGGTGGGGGGGGGGGGGGGTGGGGGGGGGGGGGGGTGGGGGGGGGGGGGGGTGGGGGGGGGGGGGGGTGGGGGGGGGGGGGGGTGGGGGGGGGGGGGGGTGGGGGGGGGGGGGGGTGGGGGGGGGGGGGGGTGGGGGGGGGGGGGGGTGGGGGGGGGGGGGGGTGGGGGGGGGGGGGGGTGGGGGGGGGGGGGGGTGGGGGGGGGGGGGGGTGGGGGGGGGGGGGGGTGGGGGGGGGGGGGGGTGGGGGGGGGGGGGGGTGGGGGGGGGGGGGGGTGGGGGGGGGGGGGGGTGGGGGGGGGGGGGGGTGGGGGGGGGGGGGGGTGGGGGGGGGGGGGGGTGGGGGGGGGGGGGGGTGGGGGGGGGGGGGGGTGGGGGGGGGGGGGGGTGGGGGGGGGGGGGGGTGGGGGGGGGGGGGGGTGGGGGGGGGGGGGGGTGGGGGGGGGGGGGGGTGGGGGGGGGGGGGGGTGGGGGGGGGGGGGGGTGGGGGGGGGGGGGGGTGGGGGGGGGGGGGGGTGGGGGGGGGGGGGGGTGGGGGGGGGGGGGGGTGGGGGGGGGGGGGGGTGGGGGGGGGGGGGGGTGGGGGGGGGGGGGGGTGGGGGGGGGGGGGGGTGGGGGGGGGGGGGGGTGGGGGGGGGGGGGGGTGGGGGGGGGGGGGGGTGGGGGGGGGGGGGGGTGGGGGGGGGGGGGGGTGGGGGGGGGGGGGGGTGGGGGGGGGGGGGGGTGGGGGGGGGGGGGGGTGGGGGGGGGGGGGGGTGGGGGGGGGGGGGGGTGGGGGGGGGGGGGGGTGGGGGGGGGGGGGGGTGGGGGGGGGGGGGGGTGGGGGGGGGGGGGGGTGGGGGGGGGGGGGGGTGGGGGGGGGGGGGGGTGGGGGGGGGGGGGGGTGGGGGGGGGGGGGGGTGGGGGGGGGGGGGGGTGGGGGGGGGGGGGGGTGGGGGGGGGGGGGGGTGGGGGGGGGGGGGGGTGGGGGGGGGGGGGGGTGGGGGGGGGGGGGGGTGGGGGGGGGGGGGGGTGGGGGGGGGGGGGGGTGGGGGGGGGGGGGGGTGGGGGGGGGGGGGGGTGGGGGGGGGGGGGGGTGGGGGGGGGGGGGGGTGGGGGGGGGGGGGGGTGGGGGGGGGGGGGGGTGGGGGGGGGGGGGGGTGGGGGGGGGGGGGGGTGGGGGGGGGGGGGGGTGGGGGGGGGGGGGGGTGGGGGGGGGGGGGGGTGGGGGGGGGGGGGGGTGGGGGGGGGGGGGGGTGGGGGGGGGGGGGGGTGGGGGGGGGGGGGGGTGGGGGGGGGGGGGGGTGGGGGGGGGGGGGGGTGGGGGGGGGGGGGGGTGGGGGGGGGGGGGGGTGGGGGGGGGGGGGGGTGGGGGGGGGGGGGGGTGGGGGGGGGGGGGGGTGGGGGGGGGGGGGGGTGGGGGGGGGGGGGGGTGGGGGGGGGGGGGGGTGGGGGGGGGGGGGGGTGGGGGGGGGGGGGGGTGGGGGGGGGGGGGGGTGGGGGGGGGGGGGGGTGGGGGGGGGGGGGGGTGGGGGGGGGGGGGGGTGGGGGGGGGGGGGGGTGGGGGGGGGGGGGGGTGGGGGGGGGGGGGGGTGGGGGGGGGGGGGGGTGGGGGGGGGGGGGGGTGGGGGGGGGGGGGGGTGGGGGGGGGGGGGGGTGGGGGGGGGGGGGGGTGGGGGGGGGGGGGGGTGGGGGGGGGGGGGGGTGGGGGGGGGGGGGGGTGGGGGGGGGGGGGGGTGGGGGGGGGGGGGGGTGGGGGGGGGGGGGGGTGGGGGGGGGGGGGGGTGGGGGGGGGGGGGGGTGGGGGGGGGGGGGGGTGGGGGGGGGGGGGGGTGGGGGGGGGGGGGGGTGGGGGGGGGGGGGGGTGGGGGGGGGGGGGGGTGGGGGGGGGGGGGGGTGGGGGGGGGGGGGGGTGGGGGGGGGGGGGGGTGGGGGGGGGGGGGGGTGGGGGGGGGGGGGGGTGGGGGGGGGGGGGGGTGGGGGGGGGGGGGGGTGGGGGGGGGGGGGGGTGGGGGGGGGGGGGGGTGGGGGGGGGGGGGGGTGGGGGGGGGGGGGGGTGGGGGGGGGGGGGGGTGGGGGGGGGGGGGGGTGGGGGGGGGGGGGGGTGGGGGGGGGGGGGGGTGGGGGGGGGGGGGGGTGGGGGGGGGGGGGGGTGGGGGGGGGGGGGGGTGGGGGGGGGGGGGGGTGGGGGGGGGGGGGGGTGGGGGGGGGGGGGGGTGGGGGGGGGGGGGGGTGGGGGGGGGGGGGGGTGGGGGGGGGGGGGGGTGGGGGGGGGGGGGGGTGGGGGGGGGGGGGGGTGGGGGGGGGGGGGGGTGGGGGGGGGGGGGGGTGGGGGGGGGGGGGGGTGGGGGGGGGGGGGGGTGGGGGGGGGGGGGGGTGGGGGGGGGGGGGGGTGGGGGGGGGGGGGGGTGGGGGGGGGGGGGGGTGGGGGGGGGGGGGGGTGGGGGGGGGGGGGGGTGGGGGGGGGGGGGGGTGGGGGGGGGGGGGGGTGGGGGGGGGGGGGGGTGGGGGGGGGGGGGGGTGGGGGGGGGGGGGGGTGGGGGGGGGGGGGGGTGGGGGGGGGGGGGGGTGGGGGGGGGGGGGGGTGGGGGGGGGGGGGGGTGGGGGGGGGGGGGGGTGGGGGGGGGGGGGGGTGGGGGGGGGGGGGGGTGGGGGGGGGGGGGGGTGGGGGGGGGGGGGGGTGGGGGGGGGGGGGGGTGGGGGGGGGGGGGGGTGGGGGGGGGGGGGGGTGGGGGGGGGGGGGGGTGGGGGGGGGGGGGGGTGGGGGGGGGGGGGGGTGGGGGGGGGGGGGGGTGGGGGGGGGGGGGGGTGGGGGGGGGGGGGGGTGGGGGGGGGGGGGGGTGGGGGGGGGGGGGGGTGGGGGGGGGGGGGGGTGGGGGGGGGGGGGGGTGGGGGGGGGGGGGGGTGGGGGGGGGGGGGGGTGGGGGGGGGGGGGGGTGGGGGGGGGGGGGGGTGGGGGGGGGGGGGGGTGGGGGGGGGGGGGGGTGGGGGGGGGGGGGGGTGGGGGGGGGGGGGGGTGGGGGGGGGGGGGGGTGGGGGGGGGGGGGGGTGGGGGGGGGGGGGGGTGGGGGGGGGGGGGGGTGGGGGGGGGGGGGGGTGGGGGGGGGGGGGGGTGGGGGGGGGGGGGGGTGGGGGGGGGGGGGGGTGGGGGGGGGGGGGGGTGGGGGGGGGGGGGGGTGGGGGGGGGGGGGGGTGGGGGGGGGGGGGGGTGGGGGGGGGGGGGGGTGGGGGGGGGGGGGGGTGGGGGGGGGGGGGGGTGGGGGGGGGGGGGGGTGGGGGGGGGGGGGGGTGGGGGGGGGGGGGGGTGGGGGGGGGGGGGGGTGGGGGGGGGGGGGGGTGGGGGGGGGGGGGGGTGGGGGGGGGGGGGGGTGGGGGGGGGGGGGGGTGGGGGGGGGGGGGGGTGGGGGGGGGGGGGGGTGGGGGGGGGGGGGGGTGGGGGGGGGGGGGGGTGGGGGGGGGGGGGGGTGGGGGGGGGGGGGGGTGGGGGGGGGGGGGGGTGGGGGGGGGGGGGGGTGGGGGGGGGGGGGGGTGGGGGGGGGGGGGGGTGGGGGGGGGGGGGGGTGGGGGGGGGGGGGGGTGGGGGGGGGGGGGGGTGGGGGGGGGGGGGGGTGGGGGGGGGGGGGGGTGGGGGGGGGGGGGGGTGGGGGGGGGGGGGGGTGGGGGGGGGGGGGGGTGGGGGGGGGGGGGGGTGGGGGGGGGGGGGGGTGGGGGGGGGGGGGGGTGGGGGGGGGGGGGGGTGGGGGGGGGGGGGGGTGGGGGGGGGGGGGGGTGGGGGGGGGGGGGGGTGGGGGGGGGGGGGGGTGGGGGGGGGGGGGGGTGGGGGGGGGGGGGGGTGGGGGGGGGGGGGGGTGGGGGGGGGGGGGGGTGGGGGGGGGGGGGGGTGGGGGGGGGGGGGGGTGGGGGGGGGGGGGGGTGGGGGGGGGGGGGGGTGGGGGGGGGGGGGGGTGGGGGGGGGGGGGGGTGGGGGGGGGGGGGGGTGGGGGGGGGGGGGGGTGGGGGGGGGGGGGGGTGGGGGGGGGGGGGGGTGGGGGGGGGGGGGGGTGGGGGGGGGGGGGGGTGGGGGGGGGGGGGGGTGGGGGGGGGGGGGGGTGGGGGGGGGGGGGGGTGGGGGGGGGGGGGGGTGGGGGGGGGGGGGGGTGGGGGGGGGGGGGGGTGGGGGGGGGGGGGGGTGGGGGGGGGGGGGGGTGGGGGGGGGGGGGGGTGGGGGGGGGGGGGGGTGGGGGGGGGGGGGGGTGGGGGGGGGGGGGGGTGGGGGGGGGGGGGGGTGGGGGGGGGGGGGGGTGGGGGGGGGGGGGGGTGGGGGGGGGGGGGGGTGGGGGGGGGGGGGGGTGGGGGGGGGGGGGGGTGGGGGGGGGGGGGGGTGGGGGGGGGGGGGGGTGGGGGGGGGGGGGGGTGGGGGGGGGGGGGGGTGGGGGGGGGGGGGGGTGGGGGGGGGGGGGGGTGGGGGGGGGGGGGGGTGGGGGGGGGGGGGGGTGGGGGGGGGGGGGGGTGGGGGGGGGGGGGGGTGGGGGGGGGGGGGGGTGGGGGGGGGGGGGGGTGGGGGGGGGGGGGGGTGGGGGGGGGGGGGGGTGGGGGGGGGGGGGGGTGGGGGGGGGGGGGGGTGGGGGGGGGGGGGGGTGGGGGGGGGGGGGGGTGGGGGGGGGGGGGGGTGGGGGGGGGGGGGGGTGGGGGGGGGGGGGGGTGGGGGGGGGGGGGGGTGGGGGGGGGGGGGGGTGGGGGGGGGGGGGGGTGGGGGGGGGGGGGGGTGGGGGGGGGGGGGGGTGGGGGGGGGGGGGGGTGGGGGGGGGGGGGGGTGGGGGGGGGGGGGGGTGGGGGGGGGGGGGGGTGGGGGGGGGGGGGGGTGGGGGGGGGGGGGGGTGGGGGGGGGGGGGGGTGGGGGGGGGGGGGGGTGGGGGGGGGGGGGGGTGGGGGGGGGGGGGGGTGGGGGGGGGGGGGGGTGGGGGGGGGGGGGGGTGGGGGGGGGGGGGGGTGGGGGGGGGGGGGGGTGGGGGGGGGGGGGGGTGGGGGGGGGGGGGGGTGGGGGGGGGGGGGGGTGGGGGGGGGGGGGGGTGGGGGGGGGGGGGGGTGGGGGGGGGGGGGGGTGGGGGGGGGGGGGGGTGGGGGGGGGGGGGGGTGGGGGGGGGGGGGGGTGGGGGGGGGGGGGGGTGGGGGGGGGGGGGGGTGGGGGGGGGGGGGGGTGGGGGGGGGGGGGGGTGGGGGGGGGGGGGGGTGGGGGGGGGGGGGGGTGGGGGGGGGGGGGGGTGGGGGGGGGGGGGGGTGGGGGGGGGGGGGGGTGGGGGGGGGGGGGGGTGGGGGGGGGGGGGGGTGGGGGGGGGGGGGGGTGGGGGGGGGGGGGGGTGGGGGGGGGGGGGGGTGGGGGGGGGGGGGGGTGGGGGGGGGGGGGGGTGGGGGGGGGGGGGGGTGGGGGGGGGGGGGGGTGGGGGGGGGGGGGGGTGGGGGGGGGGGGGGGTGGGGGGGGGGGGGGGTGGGGGGGGGGGGGGGTGGGGGGGGGGGGGGGTGGGGGGGGGGGGGGGTGGGGGGGGGGGGGGGTGGGGGGGGGGGGGGGTGGGGGGGGGGGGGGGTGGGGGGGGGGGGGGGTGGGGGGGGGGGGGGGTGGGGGGGGGGGGGGGTGGGGGGGGGGGGGGGTGGGGGGGGGGGGGGGTGGGGGGGGGGGGGGGTGGGGGGGGGGGGGGGTGGGGGGGGGGGGGGGTGGGGGGGGGGGGGGGTGGGGGGGGGGGGGGGTGGGGGGGGGGGGGGGTGGGGGGGGGGGGGGGTGGGGGGGGGGGGGGGTGGGGGGGGGGGGGGGTGGGGGGGGGGGGGGGTGGGGGGGGGGGGGGGTGGGGGGGGGGGGGGGTGGGGGGGGGGGGGGGTGGGGGGGGGGGGGGGTGGGGGGGGGGGGGGGTGGGGGGGGGGGGGGGTGGGGGGGGGGGGGGGTGGGGGGGGGGGGGGGTGGGGGGGGGGGGGGGTGGGGGGGGGGGGGGGTGGGGGGGGGGGGGGGTGGGGGGGGGGGGGGGTGGGGGGGGGGGGGGGTGGGGGGGGGGGGGGGTGGGGGGGGGGGGGGGTGGGGGGGGGGGGGGGTGGGGGGGGGGGGGGGTGGGGGGGGGGGGGGGTGGGGGGGGGGGGGGGTGGGGGGGGGGGGGGGTGGGGGGGGGGGGGGGTGGGGGGGGGGGGGGGTGGGGGGGGGGGGGGGTGGGGGGGGGGGGGGGTGGGGGGGGGGGGGGGTGGGGGGGGGGGGGGGTGGGGGGGGGGGGGGGTGGGGGGGGGGGGGGGTGGGGGGGGGGGGGGGTGGGGGGGGGGGGGGGTGGGGGGGGGGGGGGGTGGGGGGGGGGGGGGGTGGGGGGGGGGGGGGGTGGGGGGGGGGGGGGGTGGGGGGGGGGGGGGGTGGGGGGGGGGGGGGGTGGGGGGGGGGGGGGGTGGGGGGGGGGGGGGGTGGGGGGGGGGGGGGGTGGGGGGGGGGGGGGGTGGGGGGGGGGGGGGGTGGGGGGGGGGGGGGGTGGGGGGGGGGGGGGGTGGGGGGGGGGGGGGGTGGGGGGGGGGGGGGGTGGGGGGGGGGGGGGGTGGGGGGGGGGGGGGGTGGGGGGGGGGGGGGGTGGGGGGGGGGGGGGGTGGGGGGGGGGGGGGGTGGGGGGGGGGGGGGGTGGGGGGGGGGGGGGGTGGGGGGGGGGGGGGGTGGGGGGGGGGGGGGGTGGGGGGGGGGGGGGGTGGGGGGGGGGGGGGGTGGGGGGGGGGGGGGGTGGGGGGGGGGGGGGGTGGGGGGGGGGGGGGGTGGGGGGGGGGGGGGGTGGGGGGGGGGGGGGGTGGGGGGGGGGGGGGGTGGGGGGGGGGGGGGGTGGGGGGGGGGGGGGGTGGGGGGGGGGGGGGGTGGGGGGGGGGGGGGGTGGGGGGGGGGGGGGGTGGGGGGGGGGGGGGGTGGGGGGGGGGGGGGGTGGGGGGGGGGGGGGGTGGGGGGGGGGGGGGGTGGGGGGGGGGGGGGGTGGGGGGGGGGGGGGGTGGGGGGGGGGGGGGGTGGGGGGGGGGGGGGGTGGGGGGGGGGGGGGGTGGGGGGGGGGGGGGGTGGGGGGGGGGGGGGGTGGGGGGGGGGGGGGGTGGGGGGGGGGGGGGGTGGGGGGGGGGGGGGGTGGGGGGGGGGGGGGGTGGGGGGGGGGGGGGGTGGGGGGGGGGGGGGGTGGGGGGGGGGGGGGGTGGGGGGGGGGGGGGGTGGGGGGGGGGGGGGGTGGGGGGGGGGGGGGGTGGGGGGGGGGGGGGGTGGGGGGGGGGGGGGGTGGGGGGGGGGGGGGGTGGGGGGGGGGGGGGGTGGGGGGGGGGGGGGGTGGGGGGGGGGGGGGGTGGGGGGGGGGGGGGGTGGGGGGGGGGGGGGGTGGGGGGGGGGGGGGGTGGGGGGGGGGGGGGGTGGGGGGGGGGGGGGGTGGGGGGGGGGGGGGGTGGGGGGGGGGGGGGGTGGGGGGGGGGGGGGGTGGGGGGGGGGGGGGGTGGGGGGGGGGGGGGGTGGGGGGGGGGGGGGGTGGGGGGGGGGGGGGGTGGGGGGGGGGGGGGGTGGGGGGGGGGGGGGGTGGGGGGGGGGGGGGGTGGGGGGGGGGGGGGGTGGGGGGGGGGGGGGGTGGGGGGGGGGGGGGGTGGGGGGGGGGGGGGGTGGGGGGGGGGGGGGGTGGGGGGGGGGGGGGGTGGGGGGGGGGGGGGGTGGGGGGGGGGGGGGGTGGGGGGGGGGGGGGGTGGGGGGGGGGGGGGGTGGGGGGGGGGGGGGGTGGGGGGGGGGGGGGGTGGGGGGGGGGGGGGGTGGGGGGGGGGGGGGGTGGGGGGGGGGGGGGGTGGGGGGGGGGGGGGGTGGGGGGGGGGGGGGGTGGGGGGGGGGGGGGGTGGGGGGGGGGGGGGGTGGGGGGGGGGGGGGGTGGGGGGGGGGGGGGGTGGGGGGGGGGGGGGGTGGGGGGGGGGGGGGGTGGGGGGGGGGGGGGGTGGGGGGGGGGGGGGGTGGGGGGGGGGGGGGGTGGGGGGGGGGGGGGGTGGGGGGGGGGGGGGGTGGGGGGGGGGGGGGGTGGGGGGGGGGGGGGGTGGGGGGGGGGGGGGGTGGGGGGGGGGGGGGGTGGGGGGGGGGGGGGGTGGGGGGGGGGGGGGGTGGGGGGGGGGGGGGGTGGGGGGGGGGGGGGGTGGGGGGGGGGGGGGGTGGGGGGGGGGGGGGGTGGGGGGGGGGGGGGGTGGGGGGGGGGGGGGGTGGGGGGGGGGGGGGGTGGGGGGGGGGGGGGGTGGGGGGGGGGGGGGGTGGGGGGGGGGGGGGGTGGGGGGGGGGGGGGGTGGGGGGGGGGGGGGGTGGGGGGGGGGGGGGGTGGGGGGGGGGGGGGGTGGGGGGGGGGGGGGGTGGGGGGGGGGGGGGGTGGGGGGGGGGGGGGGTGGGGGGGGGGGGGGGTGGGGGGGGGGGGGGGTGGGGGGGGGGGGGGGTGGGGGGGGGGGGGGGTGGGGGGGGGGGGGGGTGGGGGGGGGGGGGGGTGGGGGGGGGGGGGGGTGGGGGGGGGGGGGGGTGGGGGGGGGGGGGGGTGGGGGGGGGGGGGGGTGGGGGGGGGGGGGGGTGGGGGGGGGGGGGGGTGGGGGGGGGGGGGGGTGGGGGGGGGGGGGGGTGGGGGGGGGGGGGGGTGGGGGGGGGGGGGGGTGGGGGGGGGGGGGGGTGGGGGGGGGGGGGGGTGGGGGGGGGGGGGGGTGGGGGGGGGGGGGGGTGGGGGGGGGGGGGGGTGGGGGGGGGGGGGGGTGGGGGGGGGGGGGGGTGGGGGGGGGGGGGGGTGGGGGGGGGGGGGGGTGGGGGGGGGGGGGGGTGGGGGGGGGGGGGGGTGGGGGGGGGGGGGGGTGGGGGGGGGGGGGGGTGGGGGGGGGGGGGGGTGGGGGGGGGGGGGGGTGGGGGGGGGGGGGGGTGGGGGGGGGGGGGGGTGGGGGGGGGGGGGGGTGGGGGGGGGGGGGGGTGGGGGGGGGGGGGGGTGGGGGGGGGGGGGGGTGGGGGGGGGGGGGGGTGGGGGGGGGGGGGGGTGGGGGGGGGGGGGGGTGGGGGGGGGGGGGGGTGGGGGGGGGGGGGGGTGGGGGGGGGGGGGGGTGGGGGGGGGGGGGGGTGGGGGGGGGGGGGGGTGGGGGGGGGGGGGGGTGGGGGGGGGGGGGGGTGGGGGGGGGGGGGGGTGGGGGGGGGGGGGGGTGGGGGGGGGGGGGGGTGGGGGGGGGGGGGGGTGGGGGGGGGGGGGGGTGGGGGGGGGGGGGGGTGGGGGGGGGGGGGGGTGGGGGGGGGGGGGGGTGGGGGGGGGGGGGGGTGGGGGGGGGGGGGGGTGGGGGGGGGGGGGGGTGGGGGGGGGGGGGGGTGGGGGGGGGGGGGGGTGGGGGGGGGGGGGGGTGGGGGGGGGGGGGGGTGGGGGGGGGGGGGGGTGGGGGGGGGGGGGGGTGGGGGGGGGGGGGGGTGGGGGGGGGGGGGGGTGGGGGGGGGGGGGGGTGGGGGGGGGGGGGGGTGGGGGGGGGGGGGGGTGGGGGGGGGGGGGGGTGGGGGGGGGGGGGGGTGGGGGGGGGGGGGGGTGGGGGGGGGGGGGGGTGGGGGGGGGGGGGGGTGGGGGGGGGGGGGGGTGGGGGGGGGGGGGGGTGGGGGGGGGGGGGGGTGGGGGGGGGGGGGGGTGGGGGGGGGGGGGGGTGGGGGGGGGGGGGGGTGGGGGGGGGGGGGGGTGGGGGGGGGGGGGGGTGGGGGGGGGGGGGGGTGGGGGGGGGGGGGGGTGGGGGGGGGGGGGGGTGGGGGGGGGGGGGGGTGGGGGGGGGGGGGGGTGGGGGGGGGGGGGGGTGGGGGGGGGGGGGGGTGGGGGGGGGGGGGGGTGGGGGGGGGGGGGGGTGGGGGGGGGGGGGGGTGGGGGGGGGGGGGGGTGGGGGGGGGGGGGGGTGGGGGGGGGGGGGGGTGGGGGGGGGGGGGGGTGGGGGGGGGGGGGGGTGGGGGGGGGGGGGGGTGGGGGGGGGGGGGGGTGGGGGGGGGGGGGGGTGGGGGGGGGGGGGGGTGGGGGGGGGGGGGGGTGGGGGGGGGGGGGGGTGGGGGGGGGGGGGGGTGGGGGGGGGGGGGGGTGGGGGGGGGGGGGGGTGGGGGGGGGGGGGGGTGGGGGGGGGGGGGGGTGGGGGGGGGGGGGGGTGGGGGGGGGGGGGGGTGGGGGGGGGGGGGGGTGGGGGGGGGGGGGGGTGGGGGGGGGGGGGGGTGGGGGGGGGGGGGGGTGGGGGGGGGGGGGGGTGGGGGGGGGGGGGGGTGGGGGGGGGGGGGGGTGGGGGGGGGGGGGGGTGGGGGGGGGGGGGGGTGGGGGGGGGGGGGGGTGGGGGGGGGGGGGGGTGGGGGGGGGGGGGGGTGGGGGGGGGGGGGGGTGGGGGGGGGGGGGGGTGGGGGGGGGGGGGGGTGGGGGGGGGGGGGGGTGGGGGGGGGGGGGGGTGGGGGGGGGGGGGGGTGGGGGGGGGGGGGGGTGGGGGGGGGGGGGGGTGGGGGGGGGGGGGGGTGGGGGGGGGGGGGGGTGGGGGGGGGGGGGGGTGGGGGGGGGGGGGGGTGGGGGGGGGGGGGGGTGGGGGGGGGGGGGGGTGGGGGGGGGGGGGGGTGGGGGGGGGGGGGGGTGGGGGGGGGGGGGGGTGGGGGGGGGGGGGGGTGGGGGGGGGGGGGGGTGGGGGGGGGGGGGGGTGGGGGGGGGGGGGGGTGGGGGGGGGGGGGGGTGGGGGGGGGGGGGGGTGGGGGGGGGGGGGGGTGGGGGGGGGGGGGGGTGGGGGGGGGGGGGGGTGGGGGGGGGGGGGGGTGGGGGGGGGGGGGGGTGGGGGGGGGGGGGGGTGGGGGGGGGGGGGGGTGGGGGGGGGGGGGGGTGGGGGGGGGGGGGGGTGGGGGGGGGGGGGGGTGGGGGGGGGGGGGGGTGGGGGGGGGGGGGGGTGGGGGGGGGGGGGGGTGGGGGGGGGGGGGGGTGGGGGGGGGGGGGGGTGGGGGGGGGGGGGGGTGGGGGGGGGGGGGGGTGGGGGGGGGGGGGGGTGGGGGGGGGGGGGGGTGGGGGGGGGGGGGGGTGGGGGGGGGGGGGGGTGGGGGGGGGGGGGGGTGGGGGGGGGGGGGGGTGGGGGGGGGGGGGGGTGGGGGGGGGGGGGGGTGGGGGGGGGGGGGGGTGGGGGGGGGGGGGGGTGGGGGGGGGGGGGGGTGGGGGGGGGGGGGGGTGGGGGGGGGGGGGGGTGGGGGGGGGGGGGGGTGGGGGGGGGGGGGGGTGGGGGGGGGGGGGGGTGGGGGGGGGGGGGGGTGGGGGGGGGGGGGGGTGGGGGGGGGGGGGGGTGGGGGGGGGGGGGGGTGGGGGGGGGGGGGGGTGGGGGGGGGGGGGGGTGGGGGGGGGGGGGGGTGGGGGGGGGGGGGGGTGGGGGGGGGGGGGGGTGGGGGGGGGGGGGGGTGGGGGGGGGGGGGGGTGGGGGGGGGGGGGGGTGGGGGGGGGGGGGGGTGGGGGGGGGGGGGGGTGGGGGGGGGGGGGGGTGGGGGGGGGGGGGGGTGGGGGGGGGGGGGGGTGGGGGGGGGGGGGGGTGGGGGGGGGGGGGGGTGGGGGGGGGGGGGGGTGGGGGGGGGGGGGGGTGGGGGGGGGGGGGGGTGGGGGGGGGGGGGGGTGGGGGGGGGGGGGGGTGGGGGGGGGGGGGGGTGGGGGGGGGGGGGGGTGGGGGGGGGGGGGGGTGGGGGGGGGGGGGGGTGGGGGGGGGGGGGGGTGGGGGGGGGGGGGGGTGGGGGGGGGGGGGGGTGGGGGGGGGGGGGGGTGGGGGGGGGGGGGGGTGGGGGGGGGGGGGGGTGGGGGGGGGGGGGGGTGGGGGGGGGGGGGGGTGGGGGGGGGGGGGGGTGGGGGGGGGGGGGGGTGGGGGGGGGGGGGGGTGGGGGGGGGGGGGGGTGGGGGGGGGGGGGGGTGGGGGGGGGGGGGGGTGGGGGGGGGGGGGGGTGGGGGGGGGGGGGGGTGGGGGGGGGGGGGGGTGGGGGGGGGGGGGGGTGGGGGGGGGGGGGGGTGGGGGGGGGGGGGGGTGGGGGGGGGGGGGGGTGGGGGGGGGGGGGGGTGGGGGGGGGGGGGGGTGGGGGGGGGGGGGGGTGGGGGGGGGGGGGGGTGGGGGGGGGGGGGGGTGGGGGGGGGGGGGGGTGGGGGGGGGGGGGGGTGGGGGGGGGGGGGGGTGGGGGGGGGGGGGGGTGGGGGGGGGGGGGGGTGGGGGGGGGGGGGGGTGGGGGGGGGGGGGGGTGGGGGGGGGGGGGGGTGGGGGGGGGGGGGGGTGGGGGGGGGGGGGGGTGGGGGGGGGGGGGGGTGGGGGGGGGGGGGGGTGGGGGGGGGGGGGGGTGGGGGGGGGGGGGGGTGGGGGGGGGGGGGGGTGGGGGGGGGGGGGGGTGGGGGGGGGGGGGGGTGGGGGGGGGGGGGGGTGGGGGGGGGGGGGGGTGGGGGGGGGGGGGGGTGGGGGGGGGGGGGGGTGGGGGGGGGGGGGGGTGGGGGGGGGGGGGGGTGGGGGGGGGGGGGGGTGGGGGGGGGGGGGGGTGGGGGGGGGGGGGGGTGGGGGGGGGGGGGGGTGGGGGGGGGGGGGGGTGGGGGGGGGGGGGGGTGGGGGGGGGGGGGGGTGGGGGGGGGGGGGGGTGGGGGGGGGGGGGGGTGGGGGGGGGGGGGGGTGGGGGGGGGGGGGGGTGGGGGGGGGGGGGGGTGGGGGGGGGGGGGGGTGGGGGGGGGGGGGGGTGGGGGGGGGGGGGGGTGGGGGGGGGGGGGGGTGGGGGGGGGGGGGGGTGGGGGGGGGGGGGGGTGGGGGGGGGGGGGGGTGGGGGGGGGGGGGGGTGGGGGGGGGGGGGGGTGGGGGGGGGGGGGGGTGGGGGGGGGGGGGGGTGGGGGGGGGGGGGGGTGGGGGGGGGGGGGGGTGGGGGGGGGGGGGGGTGGGGGGGGGGGGGGGTGGGGGGGGGGGGGGGTGGGGGGGGGGGGGGGTGGGGGGGGGGGGGGGTGGGGGGGGGGGGGGGTGGGGGGGGGGGGGGGTGGGGGGGGGGGGGGGTGGGGGGGGGGGGGGGTGGGGGGGGGGGGGGGTGGGGGGGGGGGGGGGTGGGGGGGGGGGGGGGTGGGGGGGGGGGGGGGTGGGGGGGGGGGGGGGTGGGGGGGGGGGGGGGTGGGGGGGGGGGGGGGTGGGGGGGGGGGGGGGTGGGGGGGGGGGGGGGTGGGGGGGGGGGGGGGTGGGGGGGGGGGGGGGTGGGGGGGGGGGGGGGTGGGGGGGGGGGGGGGTGGGGGGGGGGGGGGGTGGGGGGGGGGGGGGGTGGGGGGGGGGGGGGGTGGGGGGGGGGGGGGGTGGGGGGGGGGGGGGGTGGGGGGGGGGGGGGGTGGGGGGGGGGGGGGGTGGGGGGGGGGGGGGGTGGGGGGGGGGGGGGGTGGGGGGGGGGGGGGGTGGGGGGGGGGGGGGGTGGGGGGGGGGGGGGGTGGGGGGGGGGGGGGGTGGGGGGGGGGGGGGGTGGGGGGGGGGGGGGGTGGGGGGGGGGGGGGGTGGGGGGGGGGGGGGGTGGGGGGGGGGGGGGGTGGGGGGGGGGGGGGGTGGGGGGGGGGGGGGGTGGGGGGGGGGGGGGGTGGGGGGGGGGGGGGGTGGGGGGGGGGGGGGGTGGGGGGGGGGGGGGGTGGGGGGGGGGGGGGGTGGGGGGGGGGGGGGGTGGGGGGGGGGGGGGGTGGGGGGGGGGGGGGGTGGGGGGGGGGGGGGGTGGGGGGGGGGGGGGGTGGGGGGGGGGGGGGGTGGGGGGGGGGGGGGGTGGGGGGGGGGGGGGGTGGGGGGGGGGGGGGGTGGGGGGGGGGGGGGGTGGGGGGGGGGGGGGGTGGGGGGGGGGGGGGGTGGGGGGGGGGGGGGGTGGGGGGGGGGGGGGGTGGGGGGGGGGGGGGGTGGGGGGGGGGGGGGGTGGGGGGGGGGGGGGGTGGGGGGGGGGGGGGGTGGGGGGGGGGGGGGGTGGGGGGGGGGGGGGGTGGGGGGGGGGGGGGGTGGGGGGGGGGGGGGGTGGGGGGGGGGGGGGGTGGGGGGGGGGGGGGGTGGGGGGGGGGGGGGGTGGGGGGGGGGGGGGGTGGGGGGGGGGGGGGGTGGGGGGGGGGGGGGGTGGGGGGGGGGGGGGGTGGGGGGGGGGGGGGGTGGGGGGGGGGGGGGGTGGGGGGGGGGGGGGGTGGGGGGGGGGGGGGGTGGGGGGGGGGGGGGGTGGGGGGGGGGGGGGGTGGGGGGGGGGGGGGGTGGGGGGGGGGGGGGGTGGGGGGGGGGGGGGGTGGGGGGGGGGGGGGGTGGGGGGGGGGGGGGGTGGGGGGGGGGGGGGGTGGGGGGGGGGGGGGGTGGGGGGGGGGGGGGGTGGGGGGGGGGGGGGGTGGGGGGGGGGGGGGGTGGGGGGGGGGGGGGGTGGGGGGGGGGGGGGGTGGGGGGGGGGGGGGGTGGGGGGGGGGGGGGGTGGGGGGGGGGGGGGGTGGGGGGGGGGGGGGGTGGGGGGGGGGGGGGGTGGGGGGGGGGGGGGGTGGGGGGGGGGGGGGGTGGGGGGGGGGGGGGGTGGGGGGGGGGGGGGGTGGGGGGGGGGGGGGGTGGGGGGGGGGGGGGGTGGGGGGGGGGGGGGGTGGGGGGGGGGGGGGGTGGGGGGGGGGGGGGGTGGGGGGGGGGGGGGGTGGGGGGGGGGGGGGGTGGGGGGGGGGGGGGGTGGGGGGGGGGGGGGGTGGGGGGGGGGGGGGGTGGGGGGGGGGGGGGGTGGGGGGGGGGGGGGGTGGGGGGGGGGGGGGGTGGGGGGGGGGGGGGGTGGGGGGGGGGGGGGGTGGGGGGGGGGGGGGGTGGGGGGGGGGGGGGGTGGGGGGGGGGGGGGGTGGGGGGGGGGGGGGGTGGGGGGGGGGGGGGGTGGGGGGGGGGGGGGGTGGGGGGGGGGGGGGGTGGGGGGGGGGGGGGGTGGGGGGGGGGGGGGGTGGGGGGGGGGGGGGGTGGGGGGGGGGGGGGGTGGGGGGGGGGGGGGGTGGGGGGGGGGGGGGGTGGGGGGGGGGGGGGGTGGGGGGGGGGGGGGGTGGGGGGGGGGGGGGGTGGGGGGGGGGGGGGGTGGGGGGGGGGGGGGGTGGGGGGGGGGGGGGGTGGGGGGGGGGGGGGGTGGGGGGGGGGGGGGGTGGGGGGGGGGGGGGGTGGGGGGGGGGGGGGGTGGGGGGGGGGGGGGGTGGGGGGGGGGGGGGGTGGGGGGGGGGGGGGGTGGGGGGGGGGGGGGGTGGGGGGGGGGGGGGGTGGGGGGGGGGGGGGGTGGGGGGGGGGGGGGGTGGGGGGGGGGGGGGGTGGGGGGGGGGGGGGGTGGGGGGGGGGGGGGGTGGGGGGGGGGGGGGGTGGGGGGGGGGGGGGGTGGGGGGGGGGGGGGGTGGGGGGGGGGGGGGGTGGGGGGGGGGGGGGGTGGGGGGGGGGGGGGGTGGGGGGGGGGGGGGGTGGGGGGGGGGGGGGGTGGGGGGGGGGGGGGGTGGGGGGGGGGGGGGGTGGGGGGGGGGGGGGGTGGGGGGGGGGGGGGGTGGGGGGGGGGGGGGGTGGGGGGGGGGGGGGGTGGGGGGGGGGGGGGGTGGGGGGGGGGGGGGGTGGGGGGGGGGGGGGGTGGGGGGGGGGGGGGGTGGGGGGGGGGGGGGGTGGGGGGGGGGGGGGGTGGGGGGGGGGGGGGGTGGGGGGGGGGGGGGGTGGGGGGGGGGGGGGGTGGGGGGGGGGGGGGGTGGGGGGGGGGGGGGGTGGGGGGGGGGGGGGGTGGGGGGGGGGGGGGGTGGGGGGGGGGGGGGGTGGGGGGGGGGGGGGGTGGGGGGGGGGGGGGGTGGGGGGGGGGGGGGGTGGGGGGGGGGGGGGGTGGGGGGGGGGGGGGGTGGGGGGGGGGGGGGGTGGGGGGGGGGGGGGGTGGGGGGGGGGGGGGGTGGGGGGGGGGGGGGGTGGGGGGGGGGGGGGGTGGGGGGGGGGGGGGGTGGGGGGGGGGGGGGGTGGGGGGGGGGGGGGGTGGGGGGGGGGGGGGGTGGGGGGGGGGGGGGGTGGGGGGGGGGGGGGGTGGGGGGGGGGGGGGGTGGGGGGGGGGGGGGGTGGGGGGGGGGGGGGGTGGGGGGGGGGGGGGGTGGGGGGGGGGGGGGGTGGGGGGGGGGGGGGGTGGGGGGGGGGGGGGGTGGGGGGGGGGGGGGGTGGGGGGGGGGGGGGGTGGGGGGGGGGGGGGGTGGGGGGGGGGGGGGGTGGGGGGGGGGGGGGGTGGGGGGGGGGGGGGGTGGGGGGGGGGGGGGGTGGGGGGGGGGGGGGGTGGGGGGGGGGGGGGGTGGGGGGGGGGGGGGGTGGGGGGGGGGGGGGGTGGGGGGGGGGGGGGGTGGGGGGGGGGGGGGGTGGGGGGGGGGGGGGGTGGGGGGGGGGGGGGGTGGGGGGGGGGGGGGGTGGGGGGGGGGGGGGGTGGGGGGGGGGGGGGGTGGGGGGGGGGGGGGGTGGGGGGGGGGGGGGGTGGGGGGGGGGGGGGGTGGGGGGGGGGGGGGGTGGGGGGGGGGGGGGGTGGGGGGGGGGGGGGGTGGGGGGGGGGGGGGGTGGGGGGGGGGGGGGGTGGGGGGGGGGGGGGGTGGGGGGGGGGGGGGGTGGGGGGGGGGGGGGGTGGGGGGGGGGGGGGGTGGGGGGGGGGGGGGGTGGGGGGGGGGGGGGGTGGGGGGGGGGGGGGGTGGGGGGGGGGGGGGGTGGGGGGGGGGGGGGGTGGGGGGGGGGGGGGGTGGGGGGGGGGGGGGGTGGGGGGGGGGGGGGGTGGGGGGGGGGGGGGGTGGGGGGGGGGGGGGGTGGGGGGGGGGGGGGGTGGGGGGGGGGGGGGGTGGGGGGGGGGGGGGGTGGGGGGGGGGGGGGGTGGGGGGGGGGGGGGGTGGGGGGGGGGGGGGGTGGGGGGGGGGGGGGGTGGGGGGGGGGGGGGGTGGGGGGGGGGGGGGGTGGGGGGGGGGGGGGGTGGGGGGGGGGGGGGGTGGGGGGGGGGGGGGGTGGGGGGGGGGGGGGGTGGGGGGGGGGGGGGGTGGGGGGGGGGGGGGGTGGGGGGGGGGGGGGGTGGGGGGGGGGGGGGGTGGGGGGGGGGGGGGGTGGGGGGGGGGGGGGGTGGGGGGGGGGGGGGGTGGGGGGGGGGGGGGGTGGGGGGGGGGGGGGGTGGGGGGGGGGGGGGGTGGGGGGGGGGGGGGGTGGGGGGGGGGGGGGGTGGGGGGGGGGGGGGGTGGGGGGGGGGGGGGGTGGGGGGGGGGGGGGGTGGGGGGGGGGGGGGGTGGGGGGGGGGGGGGGTGGGGGGGGGGGGGGGTGGGGGGGGGGGGGGGTGGGGGGGGGGGGGGGTGGGGGGGGGGGGGGGTGGGGGGGGGGGGGGGTGGGGGGGGGGGGGGGTGGGGGGGGGGGGGGGTGGGGGGGGGGGGGGGTGGGGGGGGGGGGGGGTGGGGGGGGGGGGGGGTGGGGGGGGGGGGGGGTGGGGGGGGGGGGGGGTGGGGGGGGGGGGGGGTGGGGGGGGGGGGGGGTGGGGGGGGGGGGGGGTGGGGGGGGGGGGGGGTGGGGGGGGGGGGGGGTGGGGGGGGGGGGGGGTGGGGGGGGGGGGGGGTGGGGGGGGGGGGGGGTGGGGGGGGGGGGGGGTGGGGGGGGGGGGGGGTGGGGGGGGGGGGGGGTGGGGGGGGGGGGGGGTGGGGGGGGGGGGGGGTGGGGGGGGGGGGGGGTGGGGGGGGGGGGGGGTGGGGGGGGGGGGGGGTGGGGGGGGGGGGGGGTGGGGGGGGGGGGGGGTGGGGGGGGGGGGGGGTGGGGGGGGGGGGGGGTGGGGGGGGGGGGGGGTGGGGGGGGGGGGGGGTGGGGGGGGGGGGGGGTGGGGGGGGGGGGGGGTGGGGGGGGGGGGGGGTGGGGGGGGGGGGGGGTGGGGGGGGGGGGGGGTGGGGGGGGGGGGGGGTGGGGGGGGGGGGGGGTGGGGGGGGGGGGGGGTGGGGGGGGGGGGGGGTGGGGGGGGGGGGGGGTGGGGGGGGGGGGGGGTGGGGGGGGGGGGGGGTGGGGGGGGGGGGGGGTGGGGGGGGGGGGGGGTGGGGGGGGGGGGGGGTGGGGGGGGGGGGGGGTGGGGGGGGGGGGGGGTGGGGGGGGGGGGGGGTGGGGGGGGGGGGGGGTGGGGGGGGGGGGGGGTGGGGGGGGGGGGGGGTGGGGGGGGGGGGGGGTGCCTATCGTCTACTGCCAACAGAAACAATGACTTCTAATTGACTGCCTGTCAAATACGTAATACTTTCAAATACTTAATTTTGTTTCTAGAAATCAAAAGAAGGATACTTTCCTGAAACAAGGAACTTTACCATATTTCTAAAACATGTTTTTAAAACAGCACAACAGGGAGAATTATCCCGTTTTCTGCCTTCGCTAACCAGCCACATAGGAAACAACAGGACTTTATGATTTTTGGACCTAATGGAATTTCTAAGGGAAAAGCAGACCCAATTAGTAACCCTCTCTCAGCACACACAAATAATTAGTAACCCACTCTCGGGAACTGGTGAGAACCTGCTGGATCCCACCTCTGGGGGCGGATCTGATTAAATCACCACATTTCAATATCCCTGATTGCCTCTGTGTAACTGCAACCCCAACCTTTTGATCTGTCATCAGTTCATGTAAGCAACTGAAAATGAAAAATTATTCCTATGGAGCAGCAGTGGCGTAGGAGCAGCAGTGGCGTAGGAGGTTAAGAGCTCGTGTATCTAATCTGGAGGAACCGGGTTTGATTCCCAGCTCTGTCGCCTGAGCTGTGGAGGCTTATCTGGGGAATTCAGATTAGCCTGTGCACTCCCACACACGCCAGCTGGGTGACCTTGGGCTAGTCACAGCTTTCTGGAGCTCTCTCAGCCCCACCTACCTCACAGGGTGTTTGTTGTGAGGGGGGAAGGGCAAGGAGATTGTAAGCCCCTTTGAGTCTCCTGCAGGAGAGAAAGGGGGGATAAAAATCCAAACTCTTCTTCAAACTCTTCTATGTAATCTGCAAATTCCCAGCAGGATGTTACCTATGGCTTTAACTGATATGGAGCCTCAGCCAAGATGAAGCAGACTGCAGTCCAGATAATCTGGGGTTAATGTATTGTCGAAGGCTTTCCCGGCTGGAATTAACAGGCTGCTGGGTTTGTCTGGACTTTGTGGCCATAGGCTGGTCCTGTTACTTCCAGCATTTTGCCTGCATCTGTGGCTGGCATCTTCAGAGGCATGTCACGGTAAGATGTGCTTTTCTCCTTAGCAATCTAGGGTTACTTAATGAGACAATGTTCAATATGGAAGTGCCATTGAGTCAACTGATTTGTGACCCCAGCAAGAGGCTTTTAAAGCAAGTGAGAAGCAGAGGTGGTTTGCCATTGCCTTCCTCTGCAAAGTCTTCCTTGGCGGTATTTCTTCCATTCATTCATTAACCTTTAATGGCATACATAAAAGATCAACGGTAATAATATATTAAAATTCTTCAGTTTATACATTTGGGAAAATAGAGACAAGAAATTTAGCCACATCTTCGGTTCGTCTGATATCACAGTCGTTTGAAAGCAGCCGAATATTGTCCGAGTCGGAGATAGGGGAGCATCTGGTGATATGAAGCTCAATAAATAGTCTTCTCTACTTTTTGTGGTTGGTGCAGTACAAACATCACCAAATTTGGGTGGTATCATCAGGACAGTATCTGGATGGTACCCTGAAATTTTGGTGCTGCTAGCCTTAAAAATGCGCCCCCTGCAGGCCGAAACGTGAAAATCACTTAAAAAAATTAAAAACACACAAATGGGGGGCGCCCGGGGACATAGGGTACCCCTTGTCCCTAGGCAGGTACGCCACTGAGCACAATAGATTGTGTTTGGTGGTCTCAACTTGCTTGAGGGAGCAGTTGCATCAATGTTCTTGCAAGGGAACATGGGAAAATCTTCTTCTTGTGAAGAATGTTTAGACGAGCCTGCATAGAGGCATGTCGCATAACTGGTGAGGTTAGGTTAATGAGATATGTTGGGAGTGTTCCTCTTGGGGGCAGAAAGCCATATCTCAGGGGTGAACAAACTCTGTTGGCCTGTGATAGGAGTGTTTGGTACTCCATGTCAAATGCTCTTTGTTTTAGGGTTTTGAGGATTAGATGTTCATCCGAGGTTATAAAATAGTCCAAGGAGAATCCTAGGGATTTGATTTTGTTGATGATTAGGTGGTATCATGAGAACAGTCTCTGGATGATACCTTGAAATTTTGGTGCCGCTAGCTTTAAAAATGTTCCCCCTGCAGGCCAAAACGTGAAAAAATACAAAAAACCCACAAAAAAGCCTGAATCCCTTGCATTTGGATTCGTTCATATTCGGGCAGGGCATATTCGGCTGATTTTTGCCCAGATATGCCCGAATTTGCCCAGATTTGGGATGATTTGTTGCACCCGAATCTCCAAGCCTAGTTGTAACAAGATTTAGGCCAAGCTCCAGGTAGATACTATCATGTGCCATGCAGTTGGGAACGCCCAGTAGTTGATGGAGAAAATTGGATTGCATTTTCTTGAGTTCTGTGGTGGAGCCACCAACCTAAATAGAATCTTAGGAAGTATCTTAGTTTTGAAAATTTTGGTTGCAGATGGAACGAATCGGCTCCCTTTTGTGAAAAAAAAATAATGCTTGATTGCGTTGGTGTTATGGGTTGCAAGTGTTTTAACTTGCATTAGATGGGATGACCATTTTAGCTTGAAATGGAATGTCACCCCAAGATAACGAAAGGAGGGAACTTGTTTGATGGGGTGTCCATTGATTTTCCAAGTATCGGGTCTCAAGGATTTGGCAAAAACCAAGATCTTTGATTTGCTGTAGTTGATTTCCTTTCCAAATTGATTTCCTTTCCAAATTTCCTTTCCAACCCTGCATAACTTCTGAGATCGACGAGATAGGGCTATACCAGATTGTCTTCCCTCCCTGGACAATATTATGGTGAAATGAAAGCAACTGTGATGAGTTCCTGTGGGTTTCTAGACCGTGTTCAAGCAGCTGACCTGGGCCATATGCACAGCTGTGCAAGTGCAGCTGATTGGATTGTGGGACAATCGGTATGACTGTGGGGGTTCATTTTTCCATGCCTGCACAGCTATGCATGTGTTGCAGGAAATAATTAAAAAAGAGAAGCATCTCCATGTGAAGGCGTGAAAGCAACCCGGATCGAGCTCCAATTGCTGCCTGAATGAGAGAAGGGCACAAATGCAAACAGAAAAAAGGAAAACAAATTCCTTCATAATGATCGCAACCCATTATACCTATGCTGTGTGGAATAATATGACTATCTATCTATCTATCTCTATCTATCTATTTATCTATCTATCTATCGAGCTAGGTACTCAAACTCCTGACCATGTGAGTGGCAGTGCAAGCACTTAACCACTACGCCACGCGGCTCCTATAAAAAACAATAAAATCCACAACTGTCTCATGGCGCCATAATCTCCTCCATGGGATAGTAGCTAAATTAAAATTATACCCCTTAAAAACTACAATTCACACCAGTATTGAAAAGGAAAAAGAAGGGAGGATAGGGAAGGGGAAACAGAAAGGGAGAAGGAGAGGCCAATAAATGGATACCATTGCTGTGCTCAGCTGTAAGCTTGGTGGAACAGCTCCAATTTATAGGCCCTGTAAAACTACATTGGGTCTTCCTCACTTGGCAGAGCATTCCACCAGACGAGGGCCAACACTGAAAAGGTTTGTGGCCATTGTTCAGCCATATGCTGGATCAGGTTGATGGTCCGTTTGGATTTGGAACCAGTAAAATTTTTCAACTGTGTGAACATTTGAACTTTTGTTTGAAGTTAGTGATTATGAATTGCAGGTACACAATTGGTGTACAGGATGACTTACAATAGGTGGCTATATTGGGAAAAAAAGAAACGAGATGTGATTGCTAGATCTGGTTTATTTTATGGCAGTGAATACAATTACGTGTGTAACTTTGGTTTGGCACATTTGTTTTGTTTTGTTTTCTGATATTGCTAGTATTTCTATACCACCACAACCCATCATGAAAAGCAAACACCCTCTCATCCAAGGGTGTGTTCTAAAAGAAACAACTGGAAATGAGGAACAGACATATATTAAAATTCTTGGTAAAATTTTGGACTGCCTGAACAGTAACAAAAAGAACCCAGTAGCATTTAGGAATTGTCAGGGAGATCACAGACATTGTCCCGGGCAGTGGCGAAGCACCAAGGGGAATGGGGGGGAGGCGTGATATACTGGGTGTGCTCCTGTGTGGGGGCATGGCAGGGGTTTTCCGGGGCATGGCGGAGGCGTGGCAGGGGCATGGGGCACACATGTACCCCAAGCGCAGTTCCCCCTCGCTACGGCTCTGGTCCTGAGACCACAATATGGCCTTTTCATCCTTGGGCCACTGCACAGCCAAGAAATGTGGGATAGGGTCAATGGTCCATCTAATCCAGCAAGGGCAGGCTACAAGCCGAGCGAGATAAGATCTTTCCCTTTTGCCAGCCTGGAGCTTTAGTACTTTAAAAAGCCCAGTGTCATGATCAGTCTCTGGTTGATCCTGCCATGTTTCACCTCCTGGGTGGGATCTGGGAACCTGTTTGTGCTCAGACCCCCCCCCCTTCGCTTCAGCTATCCCACTTTGCTTTTCCTCAGACTCGTTATCAGCTTTTAGGCACCTGCTATTGTAACTCTCTCAGGAGTGTGGAATGTAGGTTGCTTTGACCCTGGTGGGGGGAGGCGGTTTCTCCTTCCAACAGGCCAATATTCTTCTTCCAATAGCCAATACGGCAATTATCATTATACCCCACATCACCCCTTACATCATGTCACCCTGCCCCGGCTGACCAGTTCCCGGGGGGGGAGATGGCACCAGTGACATGGGGTATAATGATAATTGCAATATTGTCTATGCTTAGCTCAGGCAACAGAAGTCTAAATGCTTATTCCCAAAGCCGCTTCATAATAAAGAAATCAACTGAAAACAGAGTCTTGTTATTGAACAGTGCAGCACACAGTCTCTGAATACGGAAGATGAATTTCATTTTTGTGGCTAAGCCAACAACAGGCCGACCCCCTGAGTGTTTGTTGAATTTTCTGAATAAAGCCAGGTCTTTTCAAAAGTGTGAGGACAATGAGCTGCTGAGAACTGCCACTTACTCTAGAAGTCCCAAAATTCACATGCTTTTGTTCTGTACCCCCCTACTCTGCACTTGGTCATGGAATCCTGCCCTTTCCCCTCCATGTTATTATCTCTCCTCAAATCACCTCCCGGCACTATTTTACAACTCTCTGACAGATGTGGGGTTCGGAATGTGACGGAAAGCATCAAATTTCATCTGGGTCGCGAGAGGTTCCCCCCCTTCCTTTTCCTCGCTGGAAGCTCTTGGGAACAAAGTATGAACAGATTGTTCATGACAGAGTACCTCATTATTATAAGCAAATTGACTTTCTTATTGACTACACTGAAAGGTTGTTCGCCGGTTATAATTACTAGTTCTATCTAATTTTCCTTTATAGAAAAGGTCTGTACTTGCACCTGCTTGTGCTATTTTGATTAACCTGCTTTTCTGCCTCCGGAGACTATTTAGCACTTAAAGAAACAGAGACGTGGCTTTCTGAGAGCCTGTTCCATGCTGAGATGCCCACTGTAGTTCTGTCAATCGAAATGAGTCATGTAAAGTTTTCAGGATTATGAAATATCAAGCAGTCAATTCCGCACCCCCCTCCAAAGTCTTGAATTATCCTTACGTAATGCTCCCAGATTTGGTGCAGACGCGAACAGACCATGGAATGGAGCAGACCTGTGAACGGACAAGGTGAAAGAGACATTCCAGGTCAGAAGATTGGGCATTCCACCAGAGGCGTAACAAGGGGGAAAACCACCGGGTGCCCTAGTGCATCCTCCGCCACCCTCCCACGCTGGAACGCCCCCGGAACGCCCTCACCATGCCCCACAGGGGTGCGTGCCCAGTGCATTGTGCCCCCATCCCCTTGGAGCGACGCCTCTGCACTCCACGATTGGACCACCCAGCATTAAAAACAACAATCACAAAACTGTGTAGAGGCTAAACAAGACAGCGTGTGAAAGCCAATTGGTGCAAATTAAGTAGAACATGTTGGTGTTAGCTTGCTCTCGGATTAAAGATTATTGAATGAAATTATGTCTCTTGATTGCTCATTGAATTTAGGCAACAATTAAATATTACAACAGCCATTCGATTTTGCTTGCAAAAGGGACATGTAACAGAACCAATGCAGGAACAAACACGGCAAATCTATGTTTGACAAAAGGGTCAAATCAACGCGCTCCTAATCCGAGACAATTCTGGTTCAGCCATAACAATCTAACACAATGTCTGCATAGAATTCAAAAGTATGTCTCCAATACAGACAACAAAAGTGAACAAGTGAATTCAAAAGTATATGTCTCCAATACACATTGGGGAAAGTGGGGAAATGGATTTATCCCAATTAGCAAAACCTTCCCAGCCACACCTCCCTTCCCTATGACCCCTTCCACACATGCAGAATAATGTCGTTTCAATCCACTTTCACAATTGTTTGAAAGTGGATCTTGCTATTCCGCACAGTATAATCCAGCTGCAAAGTGGATTGAAAGTGGATTGAAAGTGCATTCTTCTGCATGTGCAAAAGTGACAAAAGAAGTGACAAAACCCAGACAATTATGCCCAGGCTATACAATCACAAACTGATTGCAAGAATTGTATATACATAATGCACACACACTGTTTAACACTAAGTGCATCTTACAACCCTTTAACACCCGATACAACTGAAGCATGAAGCTTATCCACAAAATTCCTTAAAGCTGACGATGCAAAACATAATTACAGTCCGAATTGCAAATGCACTTTCGAAGTCCATACTGAAGAGAAGACTGGATGCTGAAAGTCACAGAATACTCAGAAATAGCAAAATTAACAACTTTAATTAAGAGACAGTAATACAAAGAAGTTTGCAGAAAACTGGAATCCTTTTACGGATTAGCTATTGAAAAAATACGGTAGAAGAGAAATAATTGCAGGATTTGAGATCCAAAAGTAAACAGCAGAATGAATTAGAATATTAGCAATGATACATGTGTAATTGGTAAATTGTTTCATTTTAAATAGATTCACGAATCTAAAGTGGATTAGAATTCAACAATGAGACAGCAGAAAGTCATTATATAGTTTATGCTGTTTAGTTTTGTTAATTATAATAGGTTGTGTTTAGTTATTGTACAATTTATGTGTTAATTTTTCTTGTGTTCTTTTTTGTATCTTGTATTTTTATCTTCTATTAATGTAAGGGTAGATGTGGAAGTATATAGTGGTATATGGGGTTTTTATGTTGAGAAAATAAAATGTTATTAATCGAAAAGAAAATATAAGATGTGGTAGGATTCAAATAATTTAACAACCGGTTCCAAAAGGACTCAGTGGTGGGATTAAAACCATTCTCTGAACTAGACAAAAAATTAGTTACCGGTTCTACCGAACTGGTGCGAATCGGCTGAATCCCACCGCTGAAGATAAGTATAAACCTTTGTATAGTCCATAAACATATAAATATCTTGCTGGACTGGTTTTCTGGTGTTCTCTTGTTCCTTGGGTTGATTGATACCCACTTCTTCAGCCAAGTGGTAACCCTTGCTTTCAGATTATTTGGGATCATTATCTTGTAACTAATCTGGAATAAATAACTAAAATAGAATTATGCGATTTGACAAGAATGTCAAATATATATAAATCTATAGGTAAGATATCTAAAAATAAAAGATGATGTCTGAAAAATACATATATGTGATGTTATGCATAAGAATATTGCTCCTAACATTTTGCCCACATCTATGGCTGGCATCTTCAGAGGCACGTCATGGTAAAATGCGTTGCTCTAACCAGTGTGGTGTAGTGTTTAAGAACAGGTGGATTCTCATCTGGAGAACCGGGTTTTATTCCCCACTCCTCCACCTGAGGGGCAGAGGCTTATCTGGTGAACCAGATACGTTTCTACATTCCTACATTCCTGCTGGGTGACCATGGGCTAGTCACAGTTCTCTCTGAATTCTCTCAGCCCCACCTACCTCACAAGGTGTCTGTTGTGGGGAGAGGAAGGGACAGGAGCTTGTAAGCCACCTTGAGCCTCCTTACAGGAGAGAAAGGTGGGGTATAAATCCAAACTCCTCCTCCTCTGCCCTCATACAAATTGATCCCCACTGATCTACCGTGTTTCCCCGAAAATAAGACAGTGTCTTATATTAATTTTTGCCCCCAAAGATGTGCTATGTCTTATTTTTAGGAGATGTCTTATATTTCGGTGTTCTGTTCGTCAGGCATGCTTCGAAACAAAAACTTTGCTACGTCTTACTTTTGGGGGATGCCTTATATTTCGCATTTCAGCAAAACCTCTACTACGTCTTATTTTCTGGGGATGTCTTATATTCGGGGAAACAGGGTATCAACCAATAGTGTAGAAGAAGAAAAGAGTTTGGATTTACATCCCCCCTTTCTCTCCTGCAGGAGACTCAAAGGGGCTTACAATCTCCTTGCCCTTCCCCCCTCACAACAAACACCCTGTGAGGTAGGTGGGGCTGAGAGAGCTCCGAAGAACTGTGACTAGCCCAAGGTCACCCAGCTGGCGTGTGTGGGAGTGTACAGGCTAATCTGAATTCCCCAGATAAGCCTCCACAGCTCAAGCGGCAGAGCTGGGAATCAAACCCGGTTCCTCCAGATTGATCATGATTGCATAGATTAAGAATGGTTAAGAGTTAATTGATCATGGTTAAGAGTTTAATTGATCATGATTGCATAGATTAAGAACGGTTAAGAGTAGTAGATTCTGACCTGGAGAACTGGGTTTGTTTCCTGACTCCTCCATATGAAACTTACTGGGTGACCTTGGGCTAGCTCTCTTAGAGCTCTCTCAGCTCCACCTGCCTCACAAGGGGTCTGTTGTGGGGAGAGGAAGGGAAGGAGTTTGAATAAAAGCTAACTCTTCTTCTTTGTCATTAATTTCAGTGTTGAAAGATTGCAGCCCTGCTTTTGAGGTTGTGGAATTTACAGAACGCTGTCTGACTCTGACAGAGAGAACAATGCAGGACGATGAACATCACCTTGAACGATGTCCTTCCAACACACAAGAAGTAATAACCAGCTTTCTGCGGAATGATTGTCAAATTGTTTACCCTCTTGAATGGCTCAGAGTCATAACAAGTCAATTTTGTCATTACAGTTATAGCCTAGGCCCTGGAAAGCTATTCCGTGTTAATTTTATCAGAGAAGAAGTGTGGAGAAACCAAAGCCAAGCAGGGTATGGAGTTGATTTTAAATAAGTGAGCTTCAACTGGAGTCAAGTTTGCATGATTTGTAGGAGCAAGCTTTGTCAGAGAGGCAAATAGCAGACTTGGAAAGAAATGGATGGCACAACTCTGTGCAAATTATGACAGCCAGCGTGGTGTGGTGGTTAAGAGCAGGTGGATTCTAATCTGGAGAGCCGGGTTTGATTCCCCACTCCTCCACTTGAGTGGCAGAGACTTATCTGGTGAACCAGATGTGTTTCCACACTTCCTGGTGAACCAGATGTGTTTCCATACTTCCTGCTGGGTGACCTTGGGCTAGTCCCAGTTCTTGGGAACTCTCTCAGCCCCTAGCAGGGGTGGAGCGAGGGGGAGCTGCACCTGGGCACGTGCACCCTGTGCCCCTGCCACACTCCCATCTGCCCCGGAATGGCCATGGAACTCCCCGGAACGGCCCCGGAACAGCCCTGGAACTCACCTGGGTCAATACTACCACTAACTGTTTGAATAACTGATGTTTGCATGTGGCTTATTGTCCGAGGAGGAATCCAGCATTACATCTGAAAATTGGAATCCTTCTTCCTCATGCTATTCTTGGATTTTCCCTAAAGGGATGTCACTTATACAGAGACTTTGAGTTCCAAGTTTACATTTTGGGATCCCCTTGTTGTTTGTATCGTGTTTATCCACATTGTGTAATTTTCTTTATGGTTGGTATTTTGGTTTTTTGATGTAGATTTTTTGAATTATTAAAGGTTTAGTTTTAACGCTGTTATTTGAGCCAGACAGAAGTTTTCTTTTGACAGTCTTGGGTAGATGTCTCAGCCACCCTCATCTGAACCTACCTCACCGGATTGTTGTGTGGATCAAGTGGGGAAGGGAAAGCAGTATGTGCCAGTGATCATCCCTATTGGGAAGAAAGGTGGGTCTTAAAAAAACAAGCAAATGATAATATTCAGATGCTTATTTGTCAGTGTAATTAGTCTGCGGCTTCACACATGTCTAGACTGAACCTATATCATAGCATCCACATTAGTGCTTTATAAATATGCAAATCTGAATCACAAGTTGCTTGTTTCAGCTGCTATTCTTGCTTTAAAAAACCTGTTATGATTGTAGGGATAATTGGACTTATTTATAATTATAAGTTGTTGATATTTTCATTCCATTATTTCCAATCTCACAGTGGCATGAAAAGCTTAAGAATAAATGAATAAGCAACTAAACCACAGGCTATAGGGCTGGAAAAAATACTTTTTTGTCTCCTTACTGCTGTAGAATAAGACTCTCTGAAATGTAAAGATCTGAGAGAGAAGAAATAACTTCGTTTCTTTATGTGATTCATTACCCTAAGATGAAGGGGGTTGAAAATCAGCCAAGAGTTTTAAAGGATTAGCTGCTCCGACAGGCCTTTCCACCCAAAGTGTTTAAAATGTTTGCAGAATGTTTCCAGAACATTTTTTAAAATGACCATTTCGGTGGGTTTTGTCCACATTCTGCCTTTGGAAACATTCTGCAAACGTTTTGGCTCATCAAAATAAAACGTTTCAGGTAGTTTGCACTGAAAATGTTTCCTTAAAAAAAAACCATACACACACACACACGCACGGATTTGAAGAGGCTTCAGTCGTTTGAATCGACGAAGCACTGAGCCCACAACAGATGATTTAAAAAAGAGAGAAAATTGTATGTTAGTTTGTTTATTTTTAATTTATTTATAATTAATTTTATATACTGCCCCTCCCCCGAAGGGCTCTGGGTGGTGAACAACACAATAAAACAACAATTACATTAAAACCCCATTAAAACAACAAATTAACAAAATTACATTGGTGTCCAGCATAAAACTTCATAAACCCACCCTGGAAGAAAACAAGATAAGAGAGCGGAGGGCCCCCATAAGTATTAAGACCCAGAGTGTAAAAGGGAAAGAAAAGGGGGGGGGGAAAGGACCGCTCATCAGCGGCCGGCCCCCCCAAAGGCCCAGTGGAACAGTTCAGTTTTACAGGCCCTGCGGAACTCTCCAAGGTCCCACAGGACCCCTGATAGATGGTGGTAAGGTGTTTCACCAGGCCGGGGCCAGAGCTGTAAAGGCCCTGGCCCGGGTAGAGGCCAGCCGCATCATCGAGGGGCCAGGGACCAGCAAATTGGCCTCTGATGTTTAATAGACAGCCCCCCCCCAAAGGATTGGGCTTCACGTCTATGATTTCTGCCAAATAAACTACGCGAGGAGAAAGAATTCCCCTGCCCAGCAGTGACGTCTCCTCCCCATGAGTACTTTTCAAGAGTAAACACATGATGTAAGAGCCAGTCGCAGATCTCCCAAATTGCATGTCAAGCAACCTTTTTATATGAGTATTTTGGGAGACATCAGCTGAAGTAGCAAGCGATTGTTTATGCTTTTATTTTATTTCTGCTACAGTTGGTTTCTCTACTGGCATCCAGTCAGTTCGATTATCATTCACCCCTCCAAGGCCCGCGTGTGCATTGCTCCTACGCAGTTCGCACGCAGGGGGAGAAAAAAAGAAGACATTTTATTACTGAGTTTTACAGTCATCATACACTTTTGTTAATGGGAGGTTTCATCTCTTGGGTGAAATTGAGTTCTTCAATAGATTACTATTATTACACGTTCTTCCAGGATGTCCATCATAGAATACCCAGGGCCCATCTCATGCATTCAGACATAGATTAATTATACCCCAGGAAGAGGCCACTAGCTTCGTCTACTCCCTATTTTAAGCCAATTACTGAAAAGGTGAAAGGTTTGTCCTTATTAACATCCGCTAAATGAAACTTTACATAGACAGCGGAGTGAATGATTCAGCAGGGCACTCTCATCTACTGTTTCCTGCCTAGCCAATCAGAATTAGAAGCAATGTTTCCAAGCTTGTTTTTTTTTCAACCACTTCCTGCCAAGTGGGGGGGGGGAGTTGTACTGGGTTAGGAAATAGTAGCCCCACAAAGCCCTCCTCCCTGGGAAGGATTCCTTCAGGGCTGTTGTAACCCCCATGCTCAGAATGGGTTGACCCAGTAAGGGGTGGAGACTCAGAGCAGCACGAGGCAGCAGACCTCATGTAGTTGGAGGAGACAAGGCTACCAGACTCGGACCTTGATTTCTATAAGCCCTTAATACCTTGTTAAGGGTTTCTTTTTATGTTTGTAATGGGTGAGAGTTCTCCTGGAAACCTTCATCATGTTGAAGCCTGTTCATCAAGCCCTTGGAGTCTTCAGGAGCCAACCCACTTGCAAAGAAGAAATGGACTTGGCAGTATCAGTAGACTGTAAATATAAGGACTTGAAAATGCAACCTGAACAGGACCTTGAAATGTGATGTTAAGTGTTGATGTTATATGTTATGTGTTAAGAAAGTAAACCATTTTGTTTTTTAAAATTGTTGTTGCAAACTCATTCCAGGTTCTGCCCCATGGAACCCACTAGCTGAGGTTACACTGTCCCTTCTTTTGATTGATTGATTGATTGATTGATTGATTGATTGATTGATTGATTGATTGATTGATATGCCACTCTCCCATAAGGGCTCAGAGCGTCTCACAACAGGACCAAACGTCAGTATTGCATAGTACATACAACAAACCTAAAACTATACTAGAAATACACATTGACTAAGCAACAAACCACTAACTAACTAACAGGCGACCGGTAAACAATACTGCCTGCTCCCGACCATTTGAAGATAGATGAACTGATATACAAACAGGTGGCCGCAAGAAAGGGTTATCCTCAGAGGTGGGATCCAACCAGTTCTCACCACTTCTCTAGAAGTGGTTACTAATTTTTTCTGAGTGCCGAGAAGGGGTTGATCTCATGCGACTGGAGTTTCTCATTGGACAATTCTAATGCTTCTCATAGAACCATGGCAGTTAGAATGTCAAACTAAGTGGCCCCAGAGTGATGGATAATTGAGGTCCCACCCTCTTCGTAAAAACTGCCAATGAGAGCAGAGAGGCAGTGAGATCCATTGAGGGAGAATTAGTCAGTGGATGTTGTTAAGTCACTGAGCAAGAGCTGACAGCTCTGAGCTAGGGAGAGCCAGAAGATTTACGAATAACTCCTCTGTTGTGTTAAACCTTCAGTCAGTGAAAGCGAACTCCCTTTGTGTTAACTCTGCTAACTGCATGCCCGCTGTCTCAGGGAAAGGAGCCTGCACATTCACTAAGACCTCATTCAATACAAATAGGCATTAGGAAATGAGTAAGTGGTGGCAGCGTGCGAACGAAGAATAATAATTTGGATCGATACCCCGCTTTTCTCAACTGTGAGGAGTTTTAAGGCAGATTATGGACTTTCCCCCTTGTTCTCGCTACATCAGACACCTTGTGAGGTAGATGGGGCTGAGAGAATTCTGAGAGAACTGTGATCATGGGGAGGAGTGAGGAAACAAATCCAGTTCACCAGATAAGAGTCCTCCACTCATATGGAGGGGGGCTGAGAGATTTCAGAGAAAGAACTGTGACTAGCCCAAGGTCACCCAGCAGGCTTCATGTGGAGGAGTGGGGAAATCAAACCATGTTCTGCAGATTAGATTCTGCTGCTCATGTGGAGGAGCAAGAAATTGAACCCAGTTCTCTAGGTGAGAGTCTGTTGCTCATGTGAACGAGTGGGGAAACAAACTCAGTTTTCCAAATTAGAGTCTGCTGCTCTTAACCACTACACTGTGCTAAAATTATATACTAAGCTAGCGGGGCCCAGCCACACGTTGCTGTGGCAATTGTCCTTCTCATCACAGTTCACAACCCACACAGATGTCCATGCAGGTCCAATGATCCCCAGCATAGCCTTTTGGGAGCAGCAGTGGCATAGTGGCTAAGAGCAGGTGCACTCTGATCTGGAGGAACCGGGTTTGATTTCCAGCTCTGCAGCTTGAGTTGTGGAGGCTTATCTGGGGAATTCAGAGTAGCCTGTGCACTCCCACACACACCAGCTGTGTGACCTTGGGATAGTCACAGATTTTCGGAGCTCTCTCAGCCCCACCCACCTCACAGGGTGTTTGTTGTGAAGGGTGAAGGGCAAGGAGGTTGTAAGCCCCTTTGAGTCTCCTACAGGAGAGAAAGGGGGGATATAAATCCAAACTCCTCCTCCTCCTTTTCCTCCTCCTCCTCCTCCTCCTCCTCCTCCTCCTCCTCTTCTTCTTCTTCTTCTTCTTCTTCTTCTTCTTCTTCTTCTTCTTCTTCTTCTTCTTCTTCTTCTTTTTGAGTGATCAAATGGAATCCCTCTTTCCCTTTTCAATTCACATTATTATATGGCGCTGTCTTGGTTTTTAGTATAAGGTAACCCTTTCCATTCCACAACGGAACTGTCCAGAGTGCGAATCCCACTGTCCATGAGGCTGGTTGACACGCACAGTCCTGGCTTGGGTAAGTCAGAACTGGGGCAAGGAGGCTATCCCAGTCAGGCAGCAGAGGCAGGGTGGTGAGGCGCTCAGATCGAGGCCAGCTCCCTGGGTTTTTAAAGGGCCACGTGCAAAAGAAGCAGAGGCAGTAGTGTTGGTTCTCCCCCACCCCGCAGATTTTCTTAGAAGAAAAAGGCAAACTCCAGCTTGCTTTTAGTAAAAGGGAGTTGTGGCGAATATGGGTGAGGAAGTGGGTAAGTGGTGGTTGGATGTGAGGGAGGGCAGAGGGAGGTGTGTGAGGATGAGCTGGATATGGATGAGAGTATGTGTGTTGTGTGGTAGTAGTGGGTGAGGCACAGAGAGTGAAAGTTACCTGCATGTGGGGGGGAACCCCACCTGACATCTTACATGGCAAAGTGTGTATGTGTTTCACTTCCACTCCTATTACCTAACAGTATTACCTATTTACTGTTTTCACTGCTCATTTGTGGCCATCTGCACAAACATTCTCAGCCCTCAAGCCACAGACAGACAGGCTGCACGAACATTCTAAGGGTGACAGTTAAACTCAGCTAGCTTCATGGCCTGGTGCACCAGGAAAAAGACGTTTTACCTGGCTCAGGTATGGACTTTTGGCGATTTGAAAGTCCAATTACCTGCCCACAACAGGGAGGGACGTCATGTGAAAATTTGGGGGCGATCCGTCCAGCCGTTTCGGCGTTAGGGAGTCACCAACAAACAGATGGTTAGCTTTTTATATATATATATTTTGGGACAACTCTGGTCTGATTTGAAAATTCATATTTCTGTTCTTGTTTCTGCGCACTTGGGATGAACCTGTCCTTGTGCTTCTTTGTCTGAGCACATTAACACGTTTGATAGGCATCTTGCCATTCATATTTCCTTTGTATCCCCCGAACAGAAACGAAATCAAAGTGGCATGTAATTTGTAACAGTGCCATTAAAACAAAACCAGAATGGGAACTTTGTGAACGAAGAAGAGGCAGGCGGAAAACGGTTCACCCAGCCGTGTATCAAAATTAAAAGACTCAAAAGCTGAGTTTTCATTCTGCCCCATTTGGAGCAGAGCTCTTAATTATGTTTAAAACTTGAAATGCGCAGTGAAAAGATGGATACCTGCTCTGAGTCGTTTTGATAGGATGGATGGAGGATCTGATAAATAAATCACACGAAGAAATGTTGAGCCTTAATTTCGACGGGCTTGCAGTTGACAAAGAGAAACTACCCAGGCCGAAACACAAAGGAGGTCTCCCGGTAACTGCATACTAATGGTGTCATTAAAGAAAAAGCTGGAGATAATGTATGGTCTCCGTGTCTGGAAATAACAGGCGCGCTCCAAGAGGTGAAGATGTTGTGTGCACTGAGAAGAGGACCCGCTGTTTTTGCTTAATGCAAATAGCTGGAGGAATCCAGATGTTTGACAATCCATACGTACGTTTCGAACGGGAAATGGATGCTTTGGATAGACTCAGAGCTGCCCACCTGATCCAGCTGTCAGGGATGCGCATAAAAAGTCCTACTCGGGAATCCAGAGATGGTATTAAATTAGATATTCCCTAGGTTGAACAGCATTTCATCTGATCAGTCCTGGGGGTTCATTATCTGCCTGTTTGCACATGTCGCCAGAACATGGGACAGGAATTAGTCATCACTCCCCAATTTGCTTTGAGCACAGAGATATGAGAGATGTGGTATCGTCTCTCGTTTTCAGCAGACGTTTGAAGACCCCTGAAACCCAAGCCGTCATGGAGAATGGTGTGCGACGTAAACACGTCTCTTTCTGCTTGATAACAAAAAGACCACGAGAATTGCAAAAGACTTTTGCAAATGCAAAAAAATAGTTCTTTGGAATCAGTAATTGCCAGTTTGATACCCTGCTGGTATTCCACTGCCAAAACATTTCAAAGGAAGAGGTCAGAAACCCAGCTTGCAGCAAAATTTATTCCCAGCTATCAGATTTAAACATAGCCAGGACTACACATATAAAAAAAGAGAAGAAAAAACAAAAAATGTGGAAATGGTACAGAATTCAATTTTCTAAGTTTTCATTTTTTAAAAAAAAGTTTATAGTCCAATGATGTTCAGCAATTTAGAGGTATGCCAACTGGGAGTCCATGGCAAGATTACCATAGAGTTTCTGGAAATTCCTAGAGCTACCCTTTGTTGCTTCTGGATAGCTCTTGGAATCACCAGGACCTCTGTGGTCAGAACCTCCTATAAGTAGATTAGGACTCATTTTTCTTTTCCCCCCCTTTTTCTCCTGGGATGCTGTTTCCACATTACTGTCAGGAAGAGACTTCCTGATATCAAAGGGGCTCTGTCATGCTGCCTCATTGTCTTTGAGCACCCTCAACCCCGCCCATGTCATCATCAGCATCATCAACGCCTGGCTCCGCACCCTGCTGTCTTCCTGGTCATGTGGGGGCCTGATTTTACACCCCCTTACATGACCAGAAGAGCAGCGCCCGTGGGCAAGGGGTACCCCCTTGTCCCTAGGCAAATACGCCACTGCTTCGAGGAGAGACTTCGGGAGCTTGGGGTTTAGTTTGGTGAAGAGAAGGTTAAGAGGTGACATGACAGCCATGTTTAGATATCTGAAAGGATGTCATGTTGGTGCGGGAGCAAGCTTGTTTTCTTTTACTCCAAAGACTAGGGCATGGAGAAATGAGTTCAAGATGAGGGAAAAAATCCTGGCAGTAACGACTGTTGGACAGTGGAATGCGCTACCTCAGAATGTGGTGGAGTCTCGTTCTTTGGAGGTTTTTAAACAGAGGCTGGATGATCGTATGTCGGGAACGCTTTGATTGTGTGTTCCTGCATTGCAGGGGGTTGGACTTGATGGCCCTTGGGGTCTCTTCCAACTTTATGATTCTAAGCACCCTTTCCAGTACAGTGTAGCAGAGAGCTTCTGCAAGATCAAACCAGTTAAATTGACATCCACAAGGTTCTTAGTGGGCTGTTGCTGTCTTATGTGGTCCAGCCAATCCGGTAAGGCTCAGGGACAAAGCCATTTAAGACTTTCAAAAACCCCTCCCCATCCCCACCTGCTTTTTAAAAACTCTTGGCAGGTACCAGAAAAGGACTCAGCAGACACCATGGTGCTCGCACGTTGGGGATTCCCTGAGACAGAGGGCTGGACTACAATTAGGACAACCTAGGTTTGAATCTCCCACTCCTCCATGGAAGCTTGCTGGAGGACTGTAAGCCACATAAACATTCTTGGCCCGACCTACCTTGCAAGATTGTTGTGAGGATAAAACGAAAGTGAGGATAATCATGACAAAATAGGACGGGAGGGGTGATTTTATAGGAAGTCACTAAAAATAAAGCTAGTGAAAGAAAAATAAACTACACATGGCACAGGTGTGCATCCCGTTCACCCTCTGCCCATCAGAGTTCCTGCGTGACAAAATGCAAGTGACTTATTCTTTTAAAAAATGGCCCAATTTAAAACCCTTCATAAACAATGTGACATATTTTTTCAAAATAATGTGCAGGTGCTGCTCATAACTGATGCTCCTGTTACGATATGAGCTTCAGGAACTAGGTGTTCGGAAACCTTCCCATGGCATTCCAAGAAAACCCGAATAAATTCTGAACATTACTAAACAAGTTACCCCAAATAAGAGCTGTTTGATTTGCCTTATTTCAAATGAATTGCAGAACTCAGCTTCTGCTGTTAATTTTTTTTGGGTTACCGGGGAAAGAGAGCTAATGTGGTGTAGCGGTTAAGAGTGGTGGACTCTCATCTGGAGAACTGGGTTTGAGTCCCCATTCCTCTACATGAACAGCAAACTCTTATCAGGTGAACTGGATGTGTTTCCCCATTCCTTCACATAAAGCCTGCTGGGTGACCTTGGGCTACTCACAGTTCTCTCAGAACACTCTCAGCCCCGCCTACCTCACAAGGTGGGGAGAGGAAGGGAAGGAGTATTTAAATTGCCTTGAGTCTTCTTACAGGAGAGAAGTGTGAAGTATACAAACTCTTCTTCTTAACATGCAGAATACCACAGGGTCGAATACAAGTTTCCATTTTTTTTCACTGAGGGACTGAGTATCTAAAAGCAGGTTTCCTAAAAAACACAAAAATAGCACTTTGGGATCAGAGCAAAGATTCCTCAGGAGGGTTGCTAGGCGGAACCAGAAAATCCCCTGCCACAGCTGGTATTTCTCAGCACTGCTCTGGGTAGAGATATACAGTTAAAAATGGTCGTTCACAATGATGTGATGTCACTTCCTGGTTTTCTGTGGAAGTGCTGTTAGTCCTCTCTAGGAATCACTGAAAACTATGGTGTTAAAGGAAAATATCACACACAGTAGCCATCCCCATGACCCCCCTGGACCTGCAACCCTAATGCAATCCTCAGAAGAGATACTCCTTTCTAAATCCATTGAAGTTAATGTGATCATTTCTTATTTATTTATTTTGAAGGGTGCATCTATCTCTGGATCTGGATGTTTCATGTCTAGTGCAGTCCGAAGGACAGTTACTCCTGTCTAAGTCCATTCATTACAGGGGGCTTATGCCGGAATAACTCTGCAGAGAATTGCACTGTCGGTTGCTGCGACCCCTTCCGCACATGCAGAATAATGCACTTTCAATCCACTTTCACAGTTGTTTGCAAATGGATTCCGAACAGCTGCAAACTGCTTTGAAAGTGGATTGAAAGTGCATTATTCTGCTGACAGTGATGGGATCCAAAAATTTTAGTAACAGGTTCCCATGGTGGTGGGATTCAAACTGTGGCGTAGCGCCAATGGGGCTGGGCGGGGCACGACGGGGGTGGGGCATTCTTGGGCAGGGCTGTGGCAAGGACACAGCCACTGCTCCGGTCCTTGGGCAGGAAACGAATGCAAGCAGGTGCAGGCTGCCACGCACGCCAGTGCACCTCCTGCTAGACTGCTTCAAGTTCTGCGCGCTACTGCTGAGGAGCAGAGGAGGGGCGTAACTAAGGCAAAAATCACATGGCAAAATCACCAATTAGTAACCCCCTCTTGGCACACACAAATAATTAGTAACCTAATCTCGGGAACTTGTGAGAACCTGCTGGATCCCACCTCTGATTCTGCATGTGCGGAAGGGGCTTGCCATGAACAAAGCTATCCTTGACGAATTAGTCTAATCTCCTTTAAAAGTTAAGCAACTCGTGTTCTGCTCTCCATCCGAATGCCACCCCCCAATTCCTCTTTTAAGACAAGAAGCACTTCCTTTTGTCTGTTGTGAATGTACTCGCCATTAACTACACTGCATACCCCCTGAGTGCCAATATTGTTCTTCCTATCCGCTTTCGTCAGCCTGTTCATAATTGTATGAGCCTATCCCCCCTCCCTCGCTCATCTCTTTTCTAAACTTAATAGTCCATTATCTCTTTGGCCTTTCCTCTAACCACCCACCCATGTCATCTTTCGAACCCAGAAAGGCTATTTTATGCCCGCGGTCCAGATTGTCTAGAGCCGCTCCGGAAGTCAATATCGTTCTTCTCCCCCTCGGTCATTTGAAACAACATCAGCCCTTCGTCTCAAACACCCTGAAGGCGAGCACGAACCAAATCGATGCAAAGATTGCAATCTTAATAGCCTCTAATTCATAAGGCGGTAATTAATTGAACATGCTGAAACCTTGTAAAACTTCGGAGGTTTCTGTTGTTGTTGTCTGTTTTCTTTTTTGAAGGAGGGAGGAAAAAAAACTGTGCCGGGTTTAATTGATTTTCGTGGGTCATTCCTAATGGGCTGCAAGAGCCTTCTTCATTTAAATAACATGGCCTTCCGAAGGAGCCGCGGAATGAGGGCATGTTGTACTTGGAAAGAAGGGAAACGGAATAAGTTACCCGGCATGATGATAATGCCAATCCCCCCCCCCTAGTTCTGAATGAGCATTTTGCAAAAAAGCTGATGGAAAATGACAGCCTATCATTCATGATTCCTTCTCTACCATCTTAAGAACATAACAAGAGCCCTGCTGGATCCTAGACTAGATGGACCACAGGTTTGTCCAGCTGCTGCTTGAAGACCACCAGTGAGGGGAAGCGCAGAAGAAAAAGAGGAGGAAGAAGAAGAGTTTGGATTTATATCCCCCCTTTCTCTCCTGTAGGAGACTCAAAGGGGCTTACAATCTCCTTGCCCTTCCCCCCTCACAACAAACACCCTGTGAGGTGGGTGGGGCTGAGAGAGCTCTGAGAAGCTGTGACTAGCCCAAGGTCACCCAGCTGATGTTTGTGGGAGCGTACAGGCTAATCTGAATTCCCCAGAGAAGCCTCCACAGCTCAGGCGGCAGAGCTGGGAATCAAACCTGGTTCCTCCAGATTAGATACACGAGCTCTTAACCTCCTACGCCACTGCTGCTCCTGAGAAGTTTGGATTTATACCCTACCTTTCTCACCCATAAGGACATTCAAGGTGGCTTACAAGCTCCTTTCCCTTCCTCTTCCCACAACAGACACCTTGTGAGGCAGGTGGGGCTGAGAGAATTCTGAAGAACTGTGGCTGGCCCAAGGTCACCCAGCAGGCATGCAGGAGCGCAGAAACACATCTGGTCAACCAGATAAGCCTCTGCCACTCAGATGGAAAAGTGGGGGATGAAACCTGCTCTTAACCACTACACCATGTTGGCTCTCTACATCCCTAAGCTGCTGATTTCGCTGCTGAACTACTGTACAAAAAACACACACATAATATCCGGCCGGTACCTTTCCAATTTAAACCCATTATTGCTATTCTCTGCTGCCAATTCGTTGGTTGCCGAATAACCTTGAACAATAAAATACATTTCACGTGGGGGGGGGGGGGGGTGGTGTGACAAAACATGGCTCAGAAATGAAGAATTAGGAGTTCAGGTAAGAAAAGAGACACTCAAGATGGATATTTTCAGGTCAAAATGGATAGTATGAGATAGTGAAACATTATGGAGTTGCTCAGCAACTCCACACATCAAGGTATGTAAAATAACCCCCCCACCCCCAGCTTTTTAGTCCAAATATCTCATCATTTTCTCCTTCCTCTAGTGCACAGGTGTCAAACTCGCGGCCCTCCAGATGTTCATGAACTACAATTCCCATCAGCCCTTGCCAGTGTAGCCAATGCTCATGTTGGGAGGGATAGATGGGAATTGTAGTTCATGAACATCTGGAGGGCCGCGACTTTGACACCCCTGCTCTAGTGCATCAAGATGGATTGCTTTCCTCCTAATGCGAATATTTCAGACTTTCAAAATTTGTCCAGCAACTGGTGGTTTTGATGTTTGCCCCCTTGAGGACCTTTTGGGGGTGGCAAGGAGGCATGGAAATGTAATATATAGTGTTATATATGGTGACAAACATCAAAATAGTAAACGCATTTTAACAAGATTTAAAATGGAGGATGTATGCATATTAAAAGGGTTAAATAAAAAGAACACACAAACATGCATAACACAACCAGGGAGGAGGGCTAATAACAGTTCTGGGCGTGTCCCAAACAAAACAAAATGTTTCAGCTGACTAAAGCGGGGCCAGCATGTTCATATGGGAGAAGGTATGCTGCCCCCAAGCCACATAGGGCTTCAGAAGAAGAAGAAGAAGCATTTGGATTTATATCCCCCTTTCTCTCCTGCAGGAGACTCAAAGGGGCTTACGAACTCCTTGCCCTTCCCCCCTCACAACAAACACCCTATGAGGTGGGTGGGGCTGAGAGAGCTCCGAAAAGCTGTGACTAGCCCAAGGTCACCTAGCTGGCATGTGTGGGAGTGCCCAGGCTAATCTGAATTCCCCAGAGAAGCCTCCACAGCTCAGGCGGCAGAGCTTCAAAGGTCAATACCAGCCCCTCAAGCTGAACCCAGAAGCAAATCAGGAGTCAGCGTAGATGGAACAAGGCAGGAGTGATATGGTTCACATGACCCACTCTAATCTGCATTCTGGCCACAACATTCTGGACCAACTGTAGCTTCTAGTCTATCTTCAAGGAGAGGGAGGAGAAATTTGGATTTACACCCCACCTTTCTCTCCTGTAGGGAGACTCAAAGGGGCTTACAATCTCCTTTCCCTTCCCCCCACCTACAACGAACACCCTGTAAGGTGGGTGGGGCTGAGTGAGCTCCAAAGAACTGTGAAGATCACCCAACAGGTGTGTGTTGGAGTGCACAAGCTAATCTGGTGCACCAGATAAGCCTCCCCAGCTCAAGTGGCAGAGCGAGGAATCAAACCCTGTTCTCCAGATTGGAGCGCACCAGCTCTTCACCACTACCGCCCAGAGGTGGGATCCAGCAGGTTCTCACAGGTTCTCGAGAGTAGGTTACTAATTATTTGTGTGTGCCGAGAGGGGGTTACTAATTGGTGATTTTGCCATGTGATTTTTGCCTTAGTTACGCCCCTTCTCTCAGCAGTAGCACGCAGAACTTGAAGCAGTCTGGCAGGAGGGGCACCGGCGTGCGTGGCAGCCTGCACCTGCGTGCATTCGTTTCCTGCCCAAGGACCGGTGCAGCGGCTGCGTCCTTGCCACTGCCCTGCCCAGGAATGCCCCGCCCCCGTCATGCCTGGCCACACCCCCGTCATGCCCCGCTCAGCCCCATTGGTGCTACGCCACAGTTTGAATCCCACCACCATGGGAACCTGTTACTAACATTTTTGGATCCCACCACTGCTACCGCCCCATCCTGAACAGAAGATATACCAACTCCTGGGTCAAACTTTCCCCTGGCATCAAACTTACACACAAAGGTTTTTGAGTTTTTTAAAAACGTAGCTTGTCATATTCTCTTCACTGATTCTTAGCAGTGCCATTCTCTTACCGGAGGGCTTTTAAGCACAATGCATCTTCTCCCGAACTCTCAAATGAGACGCTTTCTTGGATAGCGGCCAGTATAATGCATCTCTTCAGCTGTCTTTCCCCCATCCCGTATCTGCCTCCTGACTTTAACCACTGAGACTGTCTTAGTGTGATAGACTTCCACTTAACAGGCTCTTTCTCTCCCTGCCAAACAAGAGTTCAGAACTGCCCGTGATTCCGAAAATGTTCTTTAAGTCACAGTTAACTACATTTTCCTCTCCTTCTGCACATTTCTTTGTGTACCAGGTACGGGGAGAATGTGCGGATCTCTGCCTGTGTGTTTGCTGTGGATTCCGATAACGTTTTGCTGGTGGGAAATTATTATTGGTCACTTTATTTGTAGCCCTTCTTTCTCCCCAGTGGAGGTCCACAGGGACTTCCACCATTCTCCTCACTTGCTTTCTTTCTCCTTACCACAACCTTGTGAGGTAGGTTAGGCTAAAAGTGCATGACTGCCCCAGGGCCACCCATCCAGATTCCATAGCAGAGTGGCGATTTGAACCTAGAGCAGACCTGGGCATTATATGGCCCGCGGGCCACATCCGGCCCGCCGGATGACCCTGACTGGCCCCCCTGCCTTGCTGGGGAACGAGGCACCTTTGAAAGCCCCACAGAAGCCGGTTGCCTTGGCTGCCGGCTTCTGCGGGGCTTTCAAAAGCGCCTCGCCCCCCTGCCTTTTGGCCTGGCCCTCCATAATATTTTCTGTTTCTTATGCGGCCCCATGGAAAAAATAATTGCCCACCCCTGACCTAGAATGTCCATGTCCTAATCCAGGGGTAAGCAACCTTTATTATCATAAGAGCCATTTTGCCTTCCCTAAGGGGGAAAAAATGGTCTGGAGCCACAAAACATATTTGAACCTTGTAATGTACACAGCCTATTAAGTCTAAATTAGGGAACGGCATCTGTGGAACACCCCTGCGACTGTATGGGTCATTGCCTTCCTCCATGTCCCCAAACCAAATCCAAATCCAAATCCTTTATTAGGCATAAAACTGGGGTGTGTCAAGAATTCCAAATACAATAAGGAGATCATTATTGCACAACTTGCAGTACACAGAGTAAAAATACAGCAACAGCTTCAGAGATTTCAACATTAGAGTTATTTAGAAGCTTAGCCATTTTCATCTTATCAGAAAGGAGCATAAATCCTGTTGGTCACACAGTTCTCAAATCAGTTCTGATGTTGTTGTATTTTGAACAGTGAAGCAGAATATGAGAAAGTGAATCAGTTGTATCAGGACAAAATCGACAGCAACGCTCATTTTGTGGGATATTAGAGAAGCGACCTTGAAGAGGTACTGACGGAAAAGAGTTACACCTTGTTCTAGTCATGACCCATCTGCAATTGTAATTAACGAGATGTTCCAGGTATATAGCAGGGCTAGATTTCTGAGGGATAATCCCAAAGAATATTGGAGAACTAGAGCTTTGCGTTTTGCTCAGGAGAAATTGATATTCTTGCTCAAATAATGTAGTCTTTAAGCGATGGTAAATCTCTGGAGCGGTGAGCATTTGTAGGCATGTCCCCAAACACCTGGGTCTTTCTTTTTGGGTGCTGTTACCAGACTGACCCATGGTGAGTGGAGGGCTCTGTTTTAAGACAGTGGAGACATCCTATTTTACCCATCCCACCAGCCGTTTGGGTGCCTTGCTGTGTAGTGCCAAAGTGGTAAGCCCATTCTCTGCATTGGCCAGTATATCCGCAAGGACAAAGTAAAAGCCTGTCTGGACTTGCCCTTGCCCATGTCTGCCTTGTAAACAGCTGCCACATCCTTCCTAAAGGTGAACACAATAGCCCTGCCCTGGAGAGCAATTCCATCTCCAGTCCTGGGCTATAAACCCTGCAAAGACAAAGGACTTGTTAATGTGTTTGCCCCAAGTGTTCCTGTCAACATTGCATTAACTCAAGAACTCCTCCCTATCTTTCTGATGACTGCCTCATTTACATTGCCATTGGTACAGAAGCTGTGATTTGATCAGCTACCTTCCTCCTTTTCAGGCACTCCCAAGCTTGGCCCATCAAGTCAATGATTCAACCAATAGATTAATGACTGGAACTATTAAAGTTGATGTCTGCTCTTGTCTTTCTCTGGAATATCCTGGGATATTAAGGAACACACTGCGTAACCCTGAAGGTCTTTTTTCCCTATAAAAAGCCCCCTCTTCCAGTAGCTAGTGTTGAATGTGGACACCTCCCTGTCTTTTGATACTGTCCCACAGTGTGGTGTTCTTTCTTCTACCAGAGCTAAACACAGGCTGCTCAGCTCTGTTCATCGAACCATTTCGTTCCAAAATCAAGTGACTGTAACCCTTCCTCCCCAATTCCCTTCATCTGCTCCAAACATATCCACTCAACACTGCTTATATCCTATGACTGGATTCTGCTTCTTTGATTATTGTGCACTTGTGTACCCCAATATTCCTGAACGAAATTATTAAATTTAATTTTACTTCCCTGCAGAATTTCTTGCAAAAGAAGATCAATTCAGACTCCGAACTTGCCGAACCTGTTGCTAAGCCAAAAGGCAGCTTTTGCTAATTCCCCCACTCTAAAAGGGACAGATTCCCACAATTTTGGGTAACAGTGTGGATCCCCTTGTTCATTCTCTCTGCCAAGGCTTGGCTGTGGAGTGGGGAGTGCTGATCTTTGGATGTTGGCCCTTCTCCCCTACTAGAGATCTCCACCTCTTCCTCTGCTCATCTTCACTTCAGCCACTACATGCTGGGAACCCGGACAGGGCAATGTGTCTTGCCCAGAGCTCTCCAAGGTGCTGAAAAACTTGGACTGTTACTCCAAGGAGCTGCTATTCATTTGCTTTGCACCCCATGAAAATATCTGCTGAAAAGGACTCTTCAGGCTGGCGATCCTTTCACAAAAGCTTCCTAAAGCAAAGGTTGCTAGCCCGGAGATCAAGCTGTGAAATTGCTCCAGACCCGTAATGTGAAAATAATAGTCAATAGTGAGAGACGGCATGAGCCTTCCTTTGTCTGCTTGTGACATTAGGCTGCCAGACAGTCCAAACAGTTGAAGCACCGCTCTGGGAACAGCTTGTGGAGGAAACTCTACGTTTCTCTAGTACGTACTTGAAGAAGATTAATGAGCTCCACTAACATGCCAAGTCAATCTGTTCCTTCCAGTCAATCAAGTCCTATGGAACGAGAATGTCAGTCTAACTTGATGAGTTTTTCAGAAGATGCAAAGTAAAAAGAAGAAGAAGAAGAAGCAAGGTTTAATTAAACCACTCTCACAAATGAGCATTACATACCATTCTAAAATGTCTCTCAACCATGATCATTACACTCTGCAGAGTAAGGATGTTTGCTTTTCGTTAAGTTCCTATAGAGAAGAACAACTGAACCAGCCAAAGGGGCAAACAGAACGTTTTAAAAACGTTTATAAAATGATCGTGTCTCCAAAGGTATTTTCAAAGAATTCAAAGCCAAGTTGCTAAAAGTGCAATGAGCAAACGGCTAATATTTTACGAGGCTGACTACTGAAATCCTGTTGCATCATCTGATGTAGGTATCTTCGACATGCAAAAACGTATATTCGAAGATTCTTGTTGGTGCCAGTGGGCTCAAATGGTTGTTGTTGTGAAGAAGAAGAGTTTGGATTGATTAATTCACTGTTGTCAGCCATAAGGAGTCTCAAAACAGCTTAAAAACTCCTTCTCTTCTCACAACACACACCTTGTGAGGTGGGTGGGGCTGAGCGAATTTGGAGAGAACTGTGACTAGTCAAAGGTCACCAGCAGGCTTCATTGTAGGAGTGAGGAAAAAATCCAGTTCACCAGATAAGAGTCTGCTGCTGTTGTGGAGGAGTGGGGAATTGAATCTGATTCTCCAGATTAGAGTCCCCTGCTCTTAACCCCTACACCATGATGGTTCTCAGCTTACCAACACTAGAGTCTATAAAGCTGGTAAACTGTGGATTCAGGTAGTCTCCGCTCATCATCCAGCCTGTTTTATTTATCCATCTAAATATTTATACCCAAAACTTCTACATGGTGGGGGCCCAAAGCAGCATATGTCATTCTCTTCTCCTTACAACAACCTCCTAAGGTAGGTTAGGCTGGGAGGAACTAATTAGCTCAGCAATAGAAGTGACTAAGCCCGCAGGGTTAGATTGGAAGGAAGTGACTAGCCCAGAAATCTTCCATAGCAGGGTGGAGATTTGAACACGGGTCTTCCAGATGACAGTCTGACACTCTAATAGCTATGTCACACAATCTTTTATTGGAGGCTGTGTCCTTCAGTCACTCAATTCTGCTCTGCCTATTTTTCTTGAGCCTCCAGACATAATCTATGCTCTGCTTCCATCCTTCCGATTGCTCAGGATTCATAATATTTCCTTCAGCTGATCATGCAGTAATTGTTGGCCTTCTTTAGTAGGACTCGGGAAGAGCGCCCTGCGGAAATAGCATGTCACACCTTCCCCATGCAGTGTGATGTGCTCATGACAATCACGGCAACTGCTTTGTCAGCCAACTTGACAGAACTGTCAATGGTGTTCCACTCTGCACAGCTAAGAACTGGAGGCGAACAGTGGCGCTTTGCTCATAATGTCAGTTGGCGCACAATGATGGTAATACTCTGTCTAAATGTATAACCTGTAAAAGTTTGGGCCATCAGGACTAGAACTGCTCAAGTGCCCACCGGTTTGGTTGACACCCTGCCTGTCAGTCAGGCACAGGGAGCCAACCCCTTGACAGCCGGTTTGTCTTGGTTGGCAACTCAGCGAACTCTAGGAGAGGGGAGACACAGGAAACTGACACTGGGTGGTGTCATGATGTCATTTCCAGGTAGGAAGCTGCAAGTGGCAGCAAGATGATGGTGGTGGTGATTTATTGAATCGACAGGCCACCCATTCCTATCAAGACTGCTTGCAACATTTCAGTAGACAATGCTAAAAAAATGGGATGTACAAATTTAAAATACAATTCAATTTCTGGCACCACAAAGGGAAAAAAAATGAAAAATGAGGGGGGAGGGAGGCCAGCCAAGATGGAACATTGTTACTACCCTCAGTCACAGGCCTGGCAAAACAACGCAGTTCTGTGAGCCCTGCGGAATTGATGACATCACAGTTTGTCAAATCTCTATGGTTTTTACCATAGAAGAAGAAGAAGAAGAAGAAGAAGAAGAAGAAGAAGAAGAAGAAGAAGAAGAAGAAGAAGAAGAAGAAGAAGAAGAAGAAGAAGAAGAAGAAAAGAGGAGGAGGAGGAGGAGGAGTTTGGATTTATACCTCACCTTTCTCTTCTGTAAGGAGACTCAAGGTGGCTTACAAGCTCCTTTTCCTTCCTCTCCCCACAACAGACACCTGGTGAGGTGGGGCTGAGAGAGTTCCAAAGAACTGAACTAGTCCCAGCAGGAATGTAGGACTGCGGGAACACATCTGGCTCATCAGATATGCCTCAGCCGCTCAGGTGGAAGAGTGGGGAATCAAACCCAGTTGTTCTTAACCACTACACCACGCTGGTGCAGCTCACCATTCGGTTGCCACTGTAGGCTGTTCTAAGTGAGGAATGGAAATTGGAAATTTGTCTCATGGGTGGTCCTGGCAATTGGTTAAAGACCAGAGATGTATGTAGACAAGCATGGCCTGGACAACCTATTATGTATTGGTATGAGGTACTTGGGAATAGCAGATATTCGGGAAGAAGCTTTGGTTGACTCGATACCTCGCTTGTGCATTCACACAGTCATCCGGTGGCCTTCTTCTGGAACTAGAATGCTGAAACTGAGCAGTTTTGAGCTTACAAGATGCAATGATAATTGATACTGTGGAAGAAGGGGAGAGGGAGGCAGTTTCTTAATTGAACTCTTTGACTTCATAAACATACCCAGCATCGAAATGCCGTCATCGTGAGGTTGCCTGTGGATTTGTGGGTAACCTGAAAGCCATAACTTATAAAAGGAAACTCAGCTCATCTGTGAAGAGGTAATCAACATTATGCTAATGCTGAAAATAAACTCGTAATGTCTCCTGTCGATGGTTCCAGCCACCTGGTTGCAATTTGGCATGGTTTGCTGGCAAAGGATTTGTCCAAGAAACGAGCTGTGGGCGGTACAGACAGTTAAACAAGAAAACCATTAGAATGTAAGAGTTTCAGAATGGTCCTGCTGAATCCAACCAGTGGTCCATCTATTCCAGCATCCTTTTTCCTGTGTGTGGGCAACACACAGGAAGATCGACAAAGAGGCTATAGAGGCCAAGGTCTTTCCCCATGCTGCCTGCTATCATGGTGTGTTTATAGCTTTATTGCCACCTCATATGGAGATTCCAGTTAGTCACATGACTAATAGCTATTAACAGCACCCCTCCGCCATAAATCTATTTACGCCCTTTTAAGGCAGAGGAGGTGGAGAGTCATACTCAGACTGGCAGTGGCTCTCCAAGGTCCCACATAAATGTTTCCACACCACATACTACCTGGCCCTTTTAAAAATGGAAATACTGGGGATTGAACCTGGCATCTTCTGCATGCAAAGCAGAGGCTCTTCCACTGAGCCATAGCCCCTCTCCTGCTTCTGCAGAGCAACCCTAGATTTCCTTGATGGCCTCCCATCGAAACACTAACCCTGCTTAGCTTCCAAGATCTGAGGAAATTGAGCTAGTTTGGGCCATCCAAGTAGGGCTATAGTCACGCTAGCCATTTAAAACGTCCTGATTCGGAAATTGTCTGTGTTTCCAGAAAGGAACACTGGCTTGCCCTTGCTTTCCACCAGCCCAAAGGTGGCTGCTAGAAGGTACTGGACTAGACATATCATTGGTCTGATCCTGAAGTGTTGTCCTTAAGTTCTTGCAATAGCGAATAAGTCGCTCTTCATTCTTAGTCCTTCCAAGATACTACCATAGAATCACAGATTCATGGAAACATAGAGTTCAAAGGTCAAACAGGCCACTTAATCCAACCCCCAGCTCAGTGCAGTATCCACCTAGACAAGGTGACCAGATGGTCACCTTTGTGAACCGGGACGGGGGGGGGGGGTAGGTGGGAAACGGCAAGCCCCAAAAGGCTGTGCTCCTGCGGCCACATGTGCAGGAGGCTGCCACACTGCCTTGCGCCCCAGAAGCCAGTGCGGCAGCCTCCCAAATATCGGGACAATTTGAAGAACCATAATGGTTTAAATTGTTTAAAGGCGGGACTGTCCCGCCAAAAGCGGGACGTCTAGGTCAGACTAACCTAGACCTTTGTGTACTTGTGTATCCCTTGGCAACCCATTTCCCTAAACCTGTACCCCCATATTAGCAAACCCATTACATAATTTTGTGTACCCCCCAAATGCTCTGGCACATATTCCTGGAGGTACGCATACCTCAGGTTGGGAACCACTAGCCTATTGCATCCCAGACAAATGTTTGTCCAGTCATTTCTTGAAGACCAGAGGCATATCAGGGGTTAATGGCACCTGGGGACAACACCTCCTATGGGTACCCCCCTGAGCTCAGAGGCAGAGCTCGGGGGTGGAGCTCGGGGGCGGCTCAGATGGCAATCGCAGTGGCAGGCCGGCTCCTCTTGTTCTGCTGGCTTGGGCTTTCCGGGAGCACCAGGGCCCCAATCCCTCCCAGATTTCCAAAGTCACCATTTTTAGCTGCTTCTCCCCTCATTCCCACATCATTATGGTTTCATCAATCAAAAGTCCCAAAAGGGGGCCAGAGAGCCTGCAGGACAGCAAGTAAAGTGGAAGACAATAGTGAGAGCACTTCTCCCCTACCCTCTACCCCTGAACTGTTTGCTTGTTGGCCCAGGGTGTTCAAATTAGCCTCATAAAGCTAATTCTATCACTGTCATTCGGCGCTAATTTACACGGCCATTAACGGCAGGCTCCATTGTCAAATCGTCACCCACAAAAACGCTATTGTGTGCCCAGCTTAGCTGCGTCCCACTCAGGCTGATAAGACGGTTCTCCAGACAATTGTAATTATGAGTAATTTGTAAAGTGCAATAAGAGACTTTTTTATTACGGGCAATAAAATCAATTTTTCTTTCAATTATCTTCCTGCGTGACAGTGTGTAGCTGCTGCCCCTTGGAGAATGCAGAAACGAAAACGAGCTGGTGCTTTAAGGGCAAGGTCTGATTCTTTGGGGATTTGCAAAATATATACATATAGAAAAATGACGGTACCCTCTGGCCCCAATTTGGACAGTGTTTGGCACACTTAATCTCACTATAATTGAAGGGAAAAGCTAGTTGCAACTAACCTTCAGTCTCCCGTTATCGAGGTAGGAAGGTTGTCCCTGGACTCCTCCAGATTGGGGCTGCTGCCGTAGCATTTTGCTGTCCTCTGCTGTGTCATTCATTTATGGGATTTATAGAATTGTCATTTTGGATACCTCCATGCTGAAATAAAAGCCCGAGGAGGAGGAGGAGGAGGAGGAAAAGTTTGGATTTATACCCCACCTTTCTCTCCTGTAGGGAGACTCAAGGTAGCTTACAAGCTCCTTCTCCTTTCTCTCCCCACAACAGACACCTGGTGAGGTGGGGCTGAGAGAGTTCCCAAAAACTGTGACTAGTCCAATGCCACCCAGCAGGAATGTAGGAGTGCGGGAACACATCTGGTTCATCAGATATTCCTCAGCCCCTCAGGGGGATGAGTTGGAAATCAAATCCAGTTCTCCAGATTAGAATTCACCTGCTCTTAACCACTACACCACGCTGGCTCTCAGACTATGACTCCCCACAGTTCAGGAAATTCTGAGCGTGCACCAACCTAGCTGTCAATGGGATAGTGTTGCCAGCCAGCATCTGGCACTGGCCAGGAACATGGGGAAACACTGTCATCGTCATTGTCGTCGTTGTCGTCGTCATCATCATCATCATTATTGTAGATTTCACAGCTGCCAGATCTTTAGCTGGTTGTTGGCCTTCATTACAATTTGAGCCTCACCCAGAGGCGGCGTCGGCGTCGGCGGTGTCGTCGTCGTCGTCGTCGTCGTCATCGTCGTCGTCGTCATCATCAATTTGTTTTATATACTGCCCACCCCCGAAGGGCTCTGGGCGGTGTACAAAATAGAGGAAAACACAACATACAGGAAGAGCATGCTCAAGGCATGACATCATTTCCGGGATGAATTTGGAAATGATGTCCTGCCACTCTAGGATTATGCAGAAACTCTGTCCCATAGAGAAACTCTTTGGGGTTCGTCACCTTGGGGATATCACTTCTGGGTTTGCAATGGAAATGATGTCATATCATCCATGTGATGGGAATTTCTCCCTTATTTCGGCCTGTCACCCGAAATGGTAGGGTCTGTCCCTTTGGAGAGGGGAATTAGTGGGACAGACCTTGTGTCTTGAGCCAGCCTCTGGACCCTGACCTAGGCACTGACGACTTTGGTGTGAAGCTTGGAGACATTGTGCATTCAGAGCTGGCTCCTCACGAGGAAATGCAGGCAGCAGAACCAGTTTCAAGCCCTTCCTTGCAAGCTCAGGCAGAGAGTGATGCTGCGAAGATAGGAGAGTCATCAAGAATCTCAGAAGAGCCCAGTAATGAGGCAAAGACAGAGGCTACAGCTGCAGACTCAAAGGAGAAGTGCTTGCATTGCTGCAAAGTATGGCAGAAGGCTCTGCCAGATGGAGGCATCTGCATCTGAGGATTGAGCTCTTGCAGGATCCCTGCCTCATTAGCCAGGACCTTTTATTTAAACCCTGCCTTGGGCTTGGCTCTGCTTGGATGCAATGAGTATACTTCTTGGTAAGCTCCATGTGCCTGGTTTCCCTCTGACCTCTGGCTCTTCGCCTGCCTGCCTGATCTCCTGCCTGTGCCTTGACTTTGGACTGTCTTGACCATGCCTTTGCAAGACCATTCCCAGACCCTGGACTGCCTTGACCACACCTTTGCTTGCTGCCTCCCTGGCTCTGGACTGGTTGACGATGCCTGACATGCTGCCCATTTTGACGGTGGCTTATCTGGCCACACTCTAGCACTCCTACCTGCCTGCAGGTCACTTTGCTTTGTAAGAGTGGGCAACCACAAGATCTTGACCACCTTTGTTTATGGTAAGTTTGCCTCCTCAGAAATCTGCAAGAGTCAGAAGTAAAAGATTAACATTTTTATTTGAAAAAGTAAAATAAATAAATAAATATACAAGCACACAAATCTGTCTCTCTCACCCCCACACACATATCCTGGGGGTGCCAACTGGCGGGAAAAATCCCTAAAGATTTTGGGGCAGTGCCTGGCTGTTGGGTTGCTTGGAGAGGGGTTTCACCTACAAGCTCTGGTGTACTTTTCCTCTATGAGAAAGGATTTCTGTAAACTGGTGATGAGCTGTAATTCTGACAGAATCCAGGCTGCACCGGGAGGATGGCAGCCCCAACAAACACAAACTCCTGGGCTATCACCCTGAAGGTGGAACCTGGAATTCACCTGGAATGACAACTGATCTCCAGAGGTATGTTCCCTGGGAGGAAAAATTGGCTTCGGAGGTCAAAAGAACATAAGAACGAGCCTGCTGGATCAGACCAGAGTCCATCTAGTCCAGCACTCTGCTACTTGCAGTGGCCCACTAGATGCCTTTGGGAGCTCACATGCAGTATGTGAAAGCAATGGCCTTCTGCTGCTGCTGTTGCTCCTGAGCACCTGGTCTGCTGAGGCATTTGCAATCTCAGATCAAGGAGGATCAAGATTGGTAGCCATAGATCGACTTCTCCTCCAGAAAACTGTCCAAGCCCCTTATCAGGTCAGCTGATATGTAAGGCTGTCAGCTTCCAGGTGATGGCTGTAGATCTCTTACTATTACAAGTGACCTCCAGGTGACAGAGAAAATGGATGCTTTGGAGGGGGACTCTATGGCATTATACTCCATGGGATGTCTGTCCTCTCCCCAAATCCTGCTGTCAGATTCCCCGTTTAGACAATAATTCACTCGATTGGTTCAAGGCTTTTATTGAAGTCATGTCGGGAACATAGAAAGAGAGTTCTGGAGAAAAGTGCGCCAAACCCCTGATAATGTGAGTTTAAGATCCGCACCCCCACATGAGAAGCAGACAGTTTGCATTGTCCAGCCTGGAGTCCCTTCCCAGCCACAGAACTCCAAGGCCACAACTAGAAGTGATAACGCTGCACCTGCAAAAGCCTGCAAAAGCGAAAGCAATCCCCCTCAATGACACCATCATGACACCTGCCCTCCTCAGGCTCCACCCCAAAAATATCCAGGTACTTCCCAACCCGGAGCTGGCAAACCTAGATTTACGGCATTGAATCCCTATATAGCTCCCTCCCCAGTAATTGACTCCAAAACCTTCAAGAATTTCCCAAACCACAGTTGACAATTCGAAATAGACACAACTACTGCGGGTCATCTTTTTTAGGGTGGGGTGTTTGGGCTGCCAGGTCCCCTCTGGCCACCAATGGGGTATTGGGAGATCTGGAGATGGAGCTTGGTGAGGACAGGGAGCTCAGTGGGGTACAGGGCCATAGAGTCCACCTTCCAAGGCTGCCATTTTCACCATTGATCTCTGTCGTCTGGAGATGAGCTGTACATTCAGGGCAACCTCCACGGCCCACCTGGAGCCTGGCATCCCTAGGACATGTTTGCTCTGCATGCTTGTTTTGAGTCTTGTGGCACCTGACATCTGGTAAACGCGTACAGTTAAGCTAGAAGGAATGCAGTGTCTGTTGGGAAAATGGTACTCCGGAAAGTGGACGCACCGACACACTCGGTAGGCTCACAGTGACAGAGCGGCAGATCTTCTCGGCAGCCCCCTCCATCCCACGGTTCGCCGCTCTTCGGTTCTGCGCGGCAGCATCCTTGTTATTCCAAGGTATGAAAATCTCTCTTTTGTGAAGGACTTGGCATTTGCATGAATTCCCCCGGGAACTGGGAAGAAACCGTTCCAAGGCCCTCGGGGGCTGAGTGTGCATGGTGAAATGTGTGAATAAAACCTGTCAGTTTTGCAAATCATTAGGAAGGGATGGCTTTAGGGTGGATTTAAATAGAGCCTGCCGCGCCTCGGGATTTTGCTGGAGTTGGAATGTGTGGCAGCGTCTTTCGCTTCTGTTAAGACTTTGTGTTTGTTCAGGGTTAATTGGGATATTGCCGAGCATTGTGCGGGTGGCCCCTAGGTTAACGGGGGACAAACCGGAGGCTAGAAATACCCCTAAATTTCACCCCAGCCAAAGTTTGAAAAGGAAGCATTTTCAGAATAGAACCAGGACACTCCCTACCACTACAGATGCATGATTCCAGTACCCGAAATTCTGTACATATTTGATTCAATTCTTTCTCTGTCTGTTGGCCATTTCAACAGGTGAAACAGTGTCCCTTTTTGCATGGGCCAATAAAAGTGTCCCTTTCTGCATGGGCCAATAAAAGTGTCCCTTTCTGCATGGCCAATAAAAGTGAGGGAAAGGCGAGTTCCATGAACCCGCCCTTGCCCCAGCCCTTTCGCATGGCTGACTGTTCTGTGGACAACCAGTGTGTTGGCCGGCACACACGCCTTCACACAAAGATGCATTGTTTTTGTTCTTCCCTGCCGGCAGCCAGGACTGACCCCCCAGGACATGATACGGCCTATTTCCCCCGTGTGGCTTCGCAGATGAGAGCCGGGGAAGGGGTTTTTTGAGATTTACGTTATGTGTGATTCTCTTGTTTCAACGCAACTCACAGCTGTGGCCGTTCACTCAGATAAATCACGTAGGCATGTGGGAGCCCACCATCACAAACTGACTTTTGAAACATTGCCTCTACTCATGAATGGTCTCCTGTTTGTGGGATTTATGAATGAACTTGATTCCAGTGCTACTCTATTCGTGTATAGGAATGTATTTATAATACTATAATACTATGTGTTTAGACTTGTCATTCATGCTATAAATCAGTTTGTTGTACTTCCCTTTTTTTGGCGAGTGTTTTTTTCTGGAGGTAGCTCATCCAGTTTCCGTTTTTTCCTTTTCTCCCCCTCACCTTTCTTTTCCCTCTCCAATGCAGCTATCATGCCACCCCTTAACTTTCTCTTCTCTAGACTAAACATACGTAGCTCCATAAGCCACTCCTCGTAGGGTATGGAGGAGTTCGGATTTCGGATTTATACTCCACTTTTCTCAACTGTAAGGAATCTCAAGGTGGCTCACAGTCACCTTCCCTCCCCCCACAGCAGACACCTTGTGAGGTAGGCGGGGCTGAGAGAGTTCGGAGAGAGCTGTGACCAACCCAAGGAGGAAATCAAACCTGGTTCTTCAGAAATCAAACCCAGTTCTTCAGATTAGAGTCCACTTGCTGTTAATCCCTACACCGCCCTGGTGTATTTAGTCGCATTTAGCAGCACGAACATGCTGGCTTTCCAGCACAGTGGAGAATATACTGTGGCTTCCTTGCACATTTCAGAATAAAATCATTTTCAGAACAGAAGCAGTCGAAAAACTGGTAGTGGTGCCAAGGAAACTATTTTTAATTTTTTTTTTAAAAAAATGCAGCTGAAGACGATGGAAGATAACCTTTAAAGAAGAGGAAAAGGGCTTTAAAAACCAACAGCAGATGCACCCGGAGTGTATTTAAAGCAGCTATGGATAGAAAAGGCGCTAAAACCCTCATTAAGCGGTCCGGGATTAGCATGGATGCACTATGCCTTTTCCCTGCCTTCTGCAAGCATCCGTGCATCTGCTTAGCCTGAATGTATTTATATTTTTCTGTTGCTTTTAGGCGGTTTTTTTGGTTTATTTTAACAGAGTGGAGTTTGGCGCTTCAGCAAGTCTGGGTCTTGAAACCGTCCATGATACCTTTAGAACTGGGAAAGCAAAGGTACTGCAAGGGCCAGGGCCCCGATCCTGCGAAGGAGAGGGTCACCGAGGTTCTGTTCTGAATTACAAAGCGCCACGTGCTGCATGTGCAGAGATGGTGGCGGGCTATTCTCATTTACCCCAGCTCCGGATGGACCCATCTGTACTGAGCCGAAAACCTGTGCACGCAATAGACTTTCCCCCTCAACATTCCTGTTCAGGTGGTTTGGATCCCACTGGAAAGCTCTGCTGGGAAAAGATTTCCACTAGTGGAGCAGGATTTTCCATGGCCAACCTCCTAATATGGTTGGTCTTACATGGATAGCCTAAACTCGGCCTAGCTCATTAGATGATCCCTGGCCCAAAAGAGGTTTGGCTAGCCTCAACCAGTGTTATGAACCAGCTCAGCCCCCTCATCAGAGCAGGGTCGGGAGAAAACAATCATTGAAGAAGAGGAAGAAGAGTTTGGATTTATATCCCCCTTTCTCTCCTGCAGGAGACTCAAAGGGGCTTACAATCTCTTTGCCCTTCCCCCCTCACAACAAACACCCTGTGAGGTAGATGGGGCTGAGAGAGCTCCAAGAAGCTGTGACTAGCCCAAGGTCACCCAGCTGGTGTGTGTGGGAGTGAACAGGCTAATCTGAATTCCCCAGATAAGCCTCCACAGCTGAGGCGGTAGAGCTGGGAATCAAACCCGGTTCCTCCAGATTAGATACACAAGCTCTTAACCTCCTACGCCACTGCTGCTCTGTTTTCAACATGATGTCCCAGTGATCAGTATTTTAAGCAGCCTTATTAATAAAGGGAGCAGAGCAGGGTGGTGTTTCCTGTTCTACCCAAAGTGGCATAGAAATTACGGCCATTTATATTTCCCTGATCTCTCGCGACGCAATGGTCCTGCTCCCTCTTTCCATTAGCCAAGAAATCAGGAGGTACAACTTTCTGGAATGCCTATTAAATATCAAAAATATCAAACATTACATAAACAGATCAAAACCCCACCGTGTATGTAACATCCCCACTCCCCCCCCATTCCCGTAAACATCACTATTATCCTTTATTACTTGTGTTTTTGCAGTGAGCTTAAGCAAGCTTGTAAGTTTCTTCCTAAACAAATATCTGCTTGCATCTGTACCTCTCCAGGCTGAGTTTTACGATTACTGGCCTCCCTCGGGGGGTTCAGTCGGCATTGCAATGTTGATTTGTTATATAGTTGTATTTTAACTATGTATTCTATTTTATTGTAGTGGTTTTATCTGGCTGTTGCCGCCCTGAGCCCTTCGGGGGATGGGCAGGGTATAAATCTAAAAATAAATAAATAAATATGTGTGGTTGCAGAGGTGACTGTGGTGGCGTAGTGCCCATGGGACAGGAGGGTGTGATGCCCCGGGTGGACCAGTAGCGGAGGCATGGCTGGAGTGTTGAGGGGGCATTCGGGGGGGTGCTCCGGGGCAGGGGCAGGCAACACTGCAGCAGGGGCGCAGGGAGTCTGCTTAATTCAGACCCTTTCTGCACAGATCCCCTAAAATGGTTCTAAAACGTTTTCAGTTCTCCCCTTTTACAATGATGTCTGTCTGCCCTTACTCCTTCAAAACGATTCCCGTCACACGATTCTCTCTTTTTAACGTTCTGTGTGGAATCGATGCTCCAGTGCTTCACAGCCTTGTGCTATATGCTGTATTCAGTGGTGCGATCCAAAAATTTGAGTAACAGGTTCCCATGGTGGTGGGATTCAAACTGTGACGTAGCGCCAATGGGGCTGGGCGGGACACGACGGGGGCGTGGCTAGGCATTCCTGGGCGGGGCATTCCTGGGCGGGGCATTCCTGGGCGGGGCTGTATCAAGGATGCAGCTGCTGCACCGGTCCTTGGGCGGGAAACGAATGCCCGCAGGCGCAGGCTGCCACGCACGCCGGTGCACCTTTCCCCTCACTCCGGCTCTGGGTGGCCGTTTTAGTAAATCCGGGGCGAATGTCAGTGTTCGCTTGGCATCATAATTATTTATATTAATGTTGTTCGTAATCTTTACTAAAACACAGGCTAAATATGTATTTTCCAACAACAAGTATGTGTAGTTTGATATAGTGTTTATTTATTGATAGATAGCAAGCCACGGCATACATAGATTGGCATGACGCCCCTGTGCAACTGCTCGGCATGCCCATTCAATAAGATGACCCTGCTCGGAGCCCCCTCAACTGTTTACTTGCAGCATTTCTCTGTTTGCTCATTTTTTTTTGGGGGGGGGGGTTCAGTCTTCGAAGCATTCAGTCTATGAGGAATACAGCCAGTGGTGGGATCCAGCAGGTTCTCCAGAGTAGGTTGCTAATTATTTGCGTGTGCCAATGTAACCCCTGTGTCAGAATGGGATGACCCAGAAAGGGGTGGAGTCTGAAATGAAGCAGAATGCTGCAGAACTGCAAGGGGATAATTAGGAAAGGAATTGAGAATAAAACTGCAAAGATTGTCATGCCCTTATATAAAGCTGTGGTGCGACCGCACTTGGAGTACTGTGTTCAGTTCTGGTCGCCACATCTCAAAAAGGATATTGAAGAGATAGAAAAAGTGCAGAGAAGGGCGACGAGGATGATTGAGGGACTGCAGCACCTTCCTTATGAGGAAAGGCTGCAGCGTTTGGGACTCTTTAGTTTGGAGAGGAGACGTCTGAGGGGGGATATGATTGAAGTCTATAAAATTATGCATGGGGTAGAAAATGTTGACAGAGAGACATTTTTCTCTCTTTCTCACAATACTAGAACCAGGGGGCATTCATTGAAAATGCTCGTGTGATTGGTGTTTGGAATATGCTGCCACAGGAGGTGGTGATGGCCACTAACCTGGATAGCTTTAAAAGGGGCTTGGACAGATTTATGGAGGAGAAGTCGATTTATGGCTACCAATCTTGATCCTCTTTGATCTGAGATTGCAAATGCCTTAACAGTCCAGGTGCTCGGGAGCAACAGCCACAGAAGGCCATTGCTTTCACATCCTACATGTGAACTCCCAAAGGCACCTGGTGGGCCACTGCGAGTAGCAGAGAGCTGGACTAGATGGACTCTGGTCTGATCCAGCTGGCTTGTTCTTATGTTCTTATGTTCTTAACTCATGAGGTTGGAGGAAGCGAGGCTACCAGGCTGGGACCTTGGTTGATTTTATTAAGCCCTTTAACACCTTGTTTAAGGTAACTGCAATGTTGTGGGGAACTAGTGGGAAGGGAGTTTATTTTTTTTGCTATATTGTAAATGTTAGAATGTATTGTTTCAGGGTTTTTTGTGTATGTAAATGGTGAGAGTTTTCTGGGAACCTTCATCGTCTTGAAGCCCGTTCACCAAGCCTCAGAAGTCTTCCAAACCAACCACCAGCAAAGAAGAATTGGACTTGGCAATATCAGTAGACTGTAAATAAGGACTTGAAAATGCAAACTTAACAGGGCTGCAAAGTGTAAATGTTAGATGTTTTAAAAGTGTTATTTGTTAAGTAAAGTAAACTGTTTTGTTTAAATTTGGTTCTTTGCAACTCCTTCCAAGTACTGCCCCACAGAACCCACAAGCTGAGGTTACACCGAGAGGGGGTTACTAATTGGTGATTTGGGTGATTTTGCCACGTGATTTTTGCCTTAGTTATGCCCCTCCTCTCAGCAGTAGCGCGCAGAACTTGAAGTCGTCTAGCAGGAGGTGCACCGGCGTGCGTGGCAGCCTGCGCCTGCGGGCATTCATTTCCCGCCCAAGGACCGGTGCAGCAGCTGCATCCTTGATACAGCCCTGCCCAGGAATGCCCCGCCCAGGAATGCCCCGCCCAGGAATGCCTAGCCACGCCCCCGTCGTGTCCCGCCCAGCCCCATTGGCGCTACGTCACAGTTTGAATCCCACCACCATGGGAACCTGTTACTCAAATTTTTGGATCGCACCACTGAATACAGCATATAGCACAAGGCTGTGAAGCACTGGAGCATCGATTCCACACAGAACGTTAAAAAGAGAGAATCGTGTGACGGGAATCGTTTTGAGGGAGTAAGTGCAGACAGACATCATTGTAAAAGGGGAGAACTGAAAACGTTTTAGAACCATTTTAGGGGATCTGTGCAGAAAGGGTCTGAATTAAGCAGACTCCCTGTAACATGCATCTCTAAGAGACCTTTTCTCCCGGGCCAAGTCTGGAGAAAGGGATTGAATCGGAGCTCAGCCAATGTCTTTGCAAAGCATTTCTCTGAATGAACAGCTAAGGGAGAGCCTTCAAATGTACAGGAGGTGTAGGAACCCTGTCAGCTTCTTGTGTCATAAGAACATAAGAACTAGCCTGCTGGATCAGACCAGAGTCCATCTAGTCCAGCACTCTGCTACTTGCAGTGGCCCACCAGGTGCCTTTGGGAGCTCACGTGCAGGATGGGAAAGCAATGGCCTTCTGCTGCTGCTGCTCCCGAGCCCCTGGTCTGCTAGGGCATTTGCAACCTCAGATCAAGGAGGATCAAGATTGGCAGCCATAGATCGACTTCTCCTCCATAAATCTGGATAGATTGCCATGTGGGTTTCTTTTGCAAGCGATTTTTCCACCGGCCATGCTTCCTTTTTCAAAAATTATCTCCCCTCTCCCAAATCCAAAATGGCCACATTGTACCAAGAATCAGTCCCTCACAAAAGACTTCTTCAGCACTATGTATAACTCAGTGTACTCTCTGCTAGGAACAATGGTATAGTCAGTGTGATGTAGTGGCTAGAGCAGCAGATCCGGGAATTCTGAGATGGAATTCCCACTCTGCTGCGAGGCTTGATGGGTAACCTTGGGCCAATTGCCTTCACACAGACTAACCGCTTTCACGGGGTTACTGTGAGGATAAAATGAGGAAAGGGGAGCCGTAAACAAGACTCTGCTGCTCTGCTGCTCCCGAGCACCTGGTCTGGTAAGGCATTTGCAATCTGAGATCAAGGAGGATCAAGATTGGTAGCCAGAGATCATAGGACTTCTTCTGTTTCAATGCCACCATCTGGCCACCTGGAGTAGAGGAGGTGAAGCCGAGCAGACAGCAGGCCAGCAATTCACTCCATTGGCAAGGTACTAGATTGAAACAGCTGCATTGCATGGTTCTCTGAGACTCCTCTACCCTACAGCCAGCAGACGAAAAGAAAAGGAAGTTTGGATCTCTAAGTCTGATAGGACTTCTCCCTTGCTAAGCAAAACCATCCATTTTTGTCACCCTTCTGTCCTCGCGAAAGCATTTCTGTCTGATGAAGTCAGGACTTCTAGAGACATAATACACAATGATGAACTGTCTAGGCTCAGACTGATAAAGGTTTCCATGGTGAATGAAGGATATTTAATGCCACTTCCACTCTGCTGTTTCCTGACCATTTATTACAGGAAAATGCTAATCCGACAGCGTGTGTAATCAGCTTGTAATCAACCTTCCTTACATGCTAGGAAAAAAGAGTGTGTTGCGGGTCTCAGCTCCCTCTAGATACGAGCAGCCCTCCTCTCTGTTCACCCACTGTTAAAGGACGATTCGAAAAGAAGGATTGGAATTGAACAGCAGTGTAGCGCTCTGATTGAACGGTGGAAGCATTTACGCGAGGGACATCGGGTAGGAAAGATAAGCACTGCCGAAAAATTGGGCTTACAGGTCTTGTCAGCAACTGGTTTGCCTGGAGGACCGTGCTGGAAACGGCTGAGAGATGACAGGCCAAACATTCAACCCGTCCACTCCATGAAGTGGTTGACAAATAGGGTTGCCAACTGTGGCTTGGGGAATTCCTGGAGATTTGGGTGGAGCCTGGGGAGGGTGCATGAAGAAGAAGGAGGAAGAGGAGGGATTTGCTGAGATTTGGAACTGGAGCCTTCTATGTCCGAACCCCAAATCCTCCTTCTGTTGACTCCTTCCCCTGACTCATGGGTCTGTAAAGGGATCCTCCTATTATAAAAGGGCATAGGAACTCTACCTATAGGAACTCTCACAATACTAGAACCAGGGGGCATCCATTGAAAATGCTGGGGGGAAGAATTAGGACTAATAAAAGGAAACACTTCTTCACGCAACGTGTGATTGCTGTTTGGAATATGCTGCCACAGGAGGTGGTGATGGCCACTAACCTGGATAGCTTTAAAAAGGGCTTGGACAGATTTATGGAGGAGAAGTCGATCTATGGCTGCCAATCTTGATCCTCCTTGATCTCAGATTGCAAATGCCTTAGCAGACCAGGTGCTCGGGAGCAGCAGCAGCAGAAGGCCATTGCTTTCACATCCTGCACGTGAGCTCCCAAAGGCACCTGGTGGGCCACTGCGAGTAGCAGAGTGCTGGACTAGATGGACTATGGTCTGATCCAGCAGGCTAGTTCTTATGTTCTTACCTGGAATTGCCAGCTGTAGGTTAGGATGTTCCTGGAGATTTTGGGGTGGAGCTGAGGAGGATGGAGATTGGGGATTGGAGAGATCTTGGCAGGGTATAATGTCATAGAGTCCACCCTCCAACAGAGATGTAGGGAAAATGCAGCCCGGTGAAAAATCTGAGCCCCCCCCCATATGGGTGGCCACCTTTCCCCCCATGACCAAATGACATTTTTTTTGCACCAGGTCATCTCAAAGTCTCCATCAGTGTATGGACCCAAGGGAAGGAGGAGGGGTGTGGGGTGGTTTTCCACCCCTCACCCATGTGACTAAATGGCCACAGCCCAGGGACATTTGGCCCCATACCCATATGTCCCCCTGGGCTGTATACCCCAGCCCCCCAAAGTGGCTATTTTCTCCGAGGAAGCTGATCTCTGTTCCCTGGAAGTCAGTTGTCATTTTGGAAGATTTCCAAACCCCACAGAGGTGAGCCGCCCAAACTCTGCCTCCTTTCCTTTGAAGATTAGCCTCCGAGTCAGGTTCTGGGAGGTTAGGGAAAATGACGTTTTCTGAAACCCCAATATTTGAATGTTTTGAGCAAGGGTGAGAAAAAAACACAGTTTTCCTCGACTCCCAAGCCATGCTCTTAATGAGCAAACGTTCTTGGTGGCATAGCAGGAGAAAGAATTTCCAAAATGTATGTCATTCTGTCAAGACGCCAATTGGTGACCCAGTTTCCCTTGATTCAGAACACTGCGCGCCCTGATTTACGAGCACAGGAATATCTTCAGGGCTTAGTAGATTCAGGCCTGGCAGGGCTCTCGCGGATCACGGCTTTTTCTGACACGAGGCGCAGACTGTTGTTATACCCCCACTGGGTTCCGGCACTGTGGCGGACCATTCTTTCTCTCACTTTATGTGTGAGACAAATCTCCAGACACTCGGCCGAGGAGACGGGAAAATGATGGCTCCTGAGCCAGTTGGCAAATGTCAAGAAGGGGACTCTTTTTTCATCCTCCTTCCTTATTAAGGACTCTGCTCAGCCCACTGGTATCCTTCAGGCAAAAGTCTGAATAAATAGATGACTTTCATTCCCGGCTCTAAATGTCAACTTTAGCACTGTCTGCCACACTAAAGGAGCATGTGTTCCATCACTGTAGGCCTGCAGATTAGCGAGATTCAGTGCAGCCCAAAGGGCAGGCCAGCTTGGCTTCTGAGATGGGAGGCTGCTTCAGAGGTGGACCGGTCTTGCACCCCAAGGCCCCTGAAGCATGTGGCCAGCAGAAGGATGATGGATAGCAGCAGGGTTATGCTCACTTACTCTATTCCCAGCTGCACCGAGCCCAAAACCTGTATACACAATAGGCTTTCCCCCTCCGGATTCCTGATCATGTAGAAAAGTCCAATTTTAGTACATGTGCTGCCGAAGTGAGCACATGTAGAAAAGTTTTCGGTGTAGACTCCACTCAAATTTGCTGGAATTCCCCCCACCCCAATCATCTCCAACCGAGCCCAAAACCTGTATATGCAATATGCTTTCCCCCTCCGGATTCCTGATCATGTAGAAAAGTCCAATGTTAGTACGTGTGCTGTGGAAGCGAGCACTTGTAGAAAAGTTTTCGGTGTAGATTCCACTCGAATTTGCTGGAATCCCCCCCCCCATCATCTCCAACCAAGCCCAAAACCTGTATACGCAATACGCTTTCCCCCTCCGGATTCCTGATCATGTAGAAAAGTCCAATTTTAGTACGTGTGCTGCGGAAGCGAGCACTTGTAGAAAAGTTTTCGGTGTAGATTCCACTCGAATTTGCTGGAATCCCCCCCCCCATCATCTCCAACCAAGCCCAAAACCTGTATACGTAATACGCTTTCCCCCTCCGGATTCCTGATCATGTAGAAAAGTCCAATTTTAGTACGTGTGCTGTGGAAGCGAGCACTTGTAGAAAAGTTTTCGGTGTAGATTCCACTCGAATTTGCTGGAATCCCCCCCCCCCCATCTCCAACCGAGCCCAAAACCTGTATTACGTCGGCTTTCCCCTCCAGTTCCTGATCATGTAGAAAAGTCAATTTTAATGCGTGTGCTGCGGAAGTGAGCACTTGTAGAAAAAAAGTTTAGGTGTAGATTCCACTCGAATTTGCTGGAATCCCCATCATCTCAACCAAGCCCAAAACCTGTATCGCCCACCCTCCAGTTCCTGATCATGTAGAAAAGTCAATTTTGTGTGTGCTCTTGAGCGAGCACATGTAGAAAAGTTCCGCACTTTCGAATTGCTGGAATCCCCTACATCTCAACCGGCCCAAAACCTGTATCGCCAATGCGGCTTTCCCCTCAATTCCTGATCATGTAGAAAAGTCCAATTTTAGTACGTGTGCTGCGGAAGCGAGCACATGTAGAAAAGTTTTCGGTGTAGATTCCACTCGAATTTGCTGGAATCCCCCCCCCCCCATCTCCAACCGAGCCCAAAACCTGTATACGCAATACGCTTTCCCCCTCCGGATTCCTGATCATGTAGAAAAGTCCAATTTTAGTACGTGTGTTGCCGAAGCGAGCACATGTAGAAAAGTTTTCGGTGTAGATTCCACTCAAATTTGCTGGAATTCCCCCCCCCCCCGCCGCCCATCATCTCCAACCGAGGCCCAAACCTGTATACACAATAGGCTTTCCCCCTCCGGATTCCTGATCATGTAGAAAAGTCCAATTTTAGTACATGTGCTGCCAAAGAGAGCACATGTAGAAAAGTTTTCGATGTAGATTCCACTCAAATTTGCTGGAATTCCCCCACCCCCATCATCTCCAACCGAGCCCAAAACCTGTATACACAATAGGCTTTCCCCTTCCGGATTCCTGATCATGTAGAAAAGTCCAATTTTAGTACATGTGCTGCCGAAGCGAGCACATGTAGAAAAGTTTTCGTTGTAGATTCCACTCAAATTTGCTGGAATCCCCACCCCCCACCACCACAATCATCTCCAACCTCCTAAAACATGCCAGACCGATCTCATGATGTCTCAGAAATTAAGCAGCATTGACCTTGTTTCAGACTTGGATGAGAGACCACCAAAGAAGTCCAGGATGGCTATGCAGAGGAAGGTAATGGCGGATCACTAGGGGTGGGCATTAAGTTAAAGGGTGAACAGAAACCCCCCCACCCCCACACACACACAAATCCCTTAGCGTTTCCCAGGGTTTTTTAACCCAAAAGAAGGCAGCAGTTCAAAGGGATCTTTGAAATGTAAATCCTGTAGATCCTGAAATGTAGATCCTGAATCATGCTAGGGAAAGAAATCAGCATGATTCGGGCTCCTTTGGACTTATTGCTACCCCCAGCTTCATGTGGAGCTGAAGGGCATCGGGTGCAAAGCTCTGTGCTAGGTTGTCAGAGTTTTGTGTTCGGCTCTGTGCCTGCGTGGCTCTTCCCAGTTCCATTTGGAGCTCAGAGGCAGCAGGTGCCGAACCAAACGCGTGGGTCTGAGAGCCCATGTCAGGTTGGCTGATTTGTGGGGGATGGCATTTCTGTCCGCTGTGCTTTTCCTGTGTGAAACTATGTTCCTGCTACTCTCAGTTTCTGCTTATTTCTTCTCGCTTCTAAAGAAGGCCAAACGCAGTGGTGGCGAACCTATGGCACAGGTGCCAGAAGTGGCAATCAGAGCCCTCTCTGTGGGCACGTGCAAACAGAGTCCCCCCCACACACACACACATCTAGGCTGGCCTGGGCTGCTGGGCTCAATTATTAGCATTAAACCTAAGACCTAGTTTTGGGGAAGCAGTGTAGGCAACCCTGTTAAGCACTGTTAAACCCCACTGATTTTCATGCGAAAAACTAAAGCGCGATCCTTTACCTGGGGGTAAGCTCGGTTGCTGGCAATGGGGCTTTCTTCTGAGTAAGCCCTCCTAGTGGCATGATTCACCCATTGGAAGAATTGCACAGTTGCTTCAAAGCAAAGCCACCGACTACCACCAAGCTTACTCCCGAGTAACGCACGCCTTGAAGCCAACCGTTTTTTCTAAACTAAAACCTCAGTATTCAGGTTAAATTGCTGTGTTGGCACTTTGCGATAAATAAGTGGGTTTTGGGTTGCAATTGGGGCACTCGGTCTCGAAAAGGCTCGCCACCACTAGCCTAATGGTTTGGTTCTTAGTAATGTCGCAGGGAATCTGGATGGGGGGGGCGGGGAGGGAGTGCCGTCTGAATTTACGATCCAGGCATTCTGGCTGAACAAGCCAGTAATGTCTTGGACCGTGTTCAGGATTCGTCTGACCTACAATAAAGAAATCATTGGTCATCACAACTGTTTCAGTCGTTTGGTTCATGGTGGTTCTAACAGCCCAGCATTCGGCTCTGCGTCTGCCTGCTGCCTCCCACTGGAGCTACGAGGCTGCAGGGATTTTTCCGGCTCAGGTCTAACAGTGCTGAAAGCAACCCGAGAAAAACAACCGTTCCTTTGAATTGGCTTTTTTCCCTAGGTTTTTTGAAATTTTATAACCCTAACCCCGATCTGCTCCAGTGGGAGCAGCAGTGGCGTAGGAGGTTAAGAGCTTGTGTATCTAATCTGGAGGAACTGGGTTTGATTCCCAGCTCTGCCGCCTGAGCTGTGGAGGCTTATCTGGGGAAATCAGATTAGCCTGGGCACTCCCACACACGCCAGCTGGGTGACCTTGGGCTAGTCACAGCTTCTTGGAGCTCTCTCAGCCCCACCTACCTCACAGGGTGTTTTTTGTGAGGGGGGAAGGGCAAGGAGACTGTAAGCCCCTTTGAGTCTCCTACAGGAGAGAAATGGGGAATATAAATCCAAACTCCTCCTCCTCCTCCTCCTCTTCCTCCTCTTCTCCTTCTCCTCCTTCTCCTTCTTCTTCTCCTTCTGCTTCTCCTTCTTCTCCTCCTCCTCTTCCTCCTCTTCTTCCTCCTCTTCTTCCTCCTTTTCCTCCTCCTCCTCCTCCTCCTCCTCCTCCTCCTCCTCTTCTTCTTCTTCTTCTTCTTCTTCTACTTCTGCTTCTACTTCTCCTTCTCCTTCTCCTTCTTCTTCTTCTCCTCTTCCTCCTCCTCCTCCTCTTCCTCCTCCTCCTCCACACTAAGCCTTCTGGGTGGCCTTGGGCCAGTCACAGTTCTCTCAGAACTCTCAGCCCCACCTACCTTACAAGGTGTCTGTTATGGGGAGAGGAAGGCCAGGAATTTTTTAAGCTGCTTTGGAGACTCCTTACAGGAAAGGCAGGATATAAATCCAAACCCTCCTTCTTTTCTTCTACTCACATCTGCCATGATGACCGATACTGGCAAGAAAAGATGTCGGCCCAAATCAGAGTCGCAGCATGTCCAGTCTTCAAATTCTTCCCGGCTGTCGAGTTAGGTGAGAGAACCTCCGAGGCTTGGGCAGCGTGCTGTCATAGGAATCCTCGCTTGCTATGCAAGCCACAAGCCCCGTAGCTTTTCCCGGGGAATTGTCGTGTTAACTAGCCACAGTTGTAAGTTGCAAATTCATAAATGAATACAAATTGGGAGCTGTCATAATTGGCAGATGACAGTTCCTGGAGGGGAAGCATGGATACCTCCCCAACGGTAGCAGTGTTCCAGCGCGGCCTCTCCAGAGAGTTCTCGTGTACAAATGTGCTGGCAATCTTTCTGAAGGCAGAACCACTTCTAATTGAGAGGACATCAGCCTAGTTGTGCTAGTGGGAGAAATTAATAAGTCGAGGATGCAGGTCGGCACTATCGTAACATCATTAATGGCCCGGATTGTGGGGGGTTTTTTGCGCGCTTCGGAAAACCGTTCAAGCAGAGTGGCTTCTCCGCCAAAATTGCCTGGATCTTTATTCATTTTTATTTATGATCGCAGGTCTTTCTCTCCCTCGGGGACCCCAAGTGGCTGACATCATTTGCCTCTCCTCCATGTTTATCCTCGCAACGATCCTACGAAGTAGGTTAGGCTGAGAACGTGTGGCCGGACCAAGGTGACCTAGCAAGAGTGGGGATTTGAAGCTGGGTTTCCGAGATCTTCTCCTGAAACTCTAACCACTAGGCCATGCTGACTCTTGGGCTGAAGGCTTTAGCCTAGGGCTGGTAGTCACTGCCTGCCAACCGGTGGGAGCAGACTCTCAGGAGGAAAACTGGAAAAAAAGAACAGAAAAATAAGCCCTTGTCTATTTATAGGAAGATCTTAACTTGGTTTTCTTAGCGATTCCTATTGCTACCTGTAAGTGGGGAGGGGGTGTGGCTCAGTGGTAGAAGAGAGGCCAAGTGGTAGAAGAGAGGCGTTCAGCAAAGGCCAATTTACTGGAGATCCCTGGCCCCTCAATGACACAGCTGGCCTCCACTCGGGCCAGGGCCTTTACGGCTCTGGCCCCTGCCTGGTGGAACACTCTACCACCAGCTGTCCGGGCCCTGCGGGACCTTGGAGAGTTCCGCAGGGCCTGTAAGACCGAGTTGTTCCACCGGGCCTTCGGAGAGACCAGCTGCTGAGGATGCCCCCGCCCCCTTGCTCTACAGGGGTCCCCAACATCATCAGGACCCACTATTTTATTCCTAGGAGGGTTGCATATGGTTTTTGTGGGACATTGTTTTAGAATGTAACTGTTTTAACTTTTATGTATGTTTTTATATATGATATTCTATTGTTCACCACCCTGAGCCCTTCGGGGATAGGGCGGTATATTAAATCAAATAATAAATAAATAAAAATAAATAAACTGGAGATGAGAAAGACCTCTGCCTGAGACCTGGAGAGCTACTGCCCACCAGAGTAGACAATACTGGCTGTGATGGACCAATGATCTGGTTCAGTAGAAGGCAGCTTCATGTGTTCACATGTCAGCTATAAAAACCTCCAAAAACTGGGGTGCTGTGTAGTTTCCAAGCTGTATCTCCATGTTCCAGTAGCATTTTCTCGTAAAGATCTTCTGAAGATTCCAGCCACAGACGCAGGTGAAACATCAGGAGAAAATGCTACTAGAACATGACCATACAGCCCGGAAACCACAGAACACCCCAGTGATTCCAGCCGTGAAAGCCTCCGACAATACATTCTTCAAAAACTCTTTGGTAGAACAGGAAGTTCTGACCTTAGAGTTTCCAATGCTTCTTAGGGATACCCCTTTCTCTTCTAGGAATCTCCAAGAACTCTACATTAAGAACTTGCTGTAGGTAGATGAGATCTTTTTCTTTTTTGTAATGTTTCTCTGGTCACCAGCGAGGTTCAGTGGTTAAGAATAGTGGACTCCAATCTGAAGAACTGTGTTTGATTGCCCCCTCCACCACATGGGAGATAGACTCTTATCTGGTCAAGTGGATTTGTTTCCCTGCTCCTCCATATGAAGCCCGCTGGGTGACCTTGGGCTAGTCACAGTTCTTTGGAACTTCCTCAGCTCCACTTACCTCACAAGGTGTCTGTTGTGAGGAGAGGAAGGGAAGGGAGTTTGTAGACTGCCTTGAGTCTCCTTACAGCAGAGAAAGACAGGGTATAAGTCCGAACTCCTCTTCCTCCTCCTTCCAACAGCAGGTAATGGGACTGGGGGCTTGCCAACTGGTGAGGGGGGGAAAGGTTGCTCTACACTAGGGTCTTTGGAGCTTGAAATGGAAACTCGTGGCTGGATAGTTAAGTGGCACCTCCATGCCAGAGACAGTAAGCCACAAATAATTGAAATGAGACAGGTCTTACGAAATCAACCCTGTTGTGTTCATGAAAAGGGCCTCCCAGTCTGAAAATTGCTTGCCAAGACGTGGATAAGAACATAAGAAAGAGCCTGCTGGATCAGACCAGAGTCCATCTAGTCCAGCACTCTGCTACTCGCAGTGGCCCACCAAGTGCCTTCGGGAGCTCACATGCAGGATTTGAAAGCAACGGCCTTCTGCTGCTGCTGCTGCTCCCGAGCCCCTGGTCTGCTAGGGCATTTGCAATCTCATATCATGGAGGATCAAGATTGGCAGCCATAGATCGACTTCTCCTCCATAAATCTGGATAGATTGCCATGTGGGTTTCTTTTGCAAGCGATTTTTCTACCGGTCATGCTTCCTTTTTCAAAAAGAGTCTCCCCTCTCCCAAATCCAAAATGGCCACATTGTATCAAGAATCAGTCCCTCACAAAAGACTTCTTCAGAACTATGTATAACTCAGTGTACTCTCTGCTAGGAACAATGGTATAGTCAGTGTGATGTAGTGGTTAGAGCAGCAGATCTGGGAATTCTGAGATGGAATTCCCACTCTGCTGCGAGGCTTGATGGGTAACCTTGGGCCAATTGCCTTCACACAGACTAACCTCTTTCACGGGGTTACTGTGAGGATAAAATGAGGAAAGGGGAGCCATAAACATGACTCTGAGCTTCTTGAGGAATGGGTGGGATACCAATGTCCTCCTTGTGATCATGAGACTGACTGGTCACTTGTGGAAAACAACAACAACAACAACAACAACAACAACAACAACAACAACAACAACAATAATAATAATAATAATAATAATAATAATAATAATAATAATAATAATAATAATAATAATAATAATTTTAACTTAATAAACCGCTCTCCCCCCCCCCCCCAAGGACTCAGAGAGTTGTACAGGCAATAAATATCAGAATACAAAAAAAAATCAAATAATGTCATTAAAATACATAAAACAGTAAAAACAGCAGTACTACTTCTTGTTGGATAAAAGATAACAGATACATATATATCTTACACACACAACACATGTTATCTTTTACATTCTTAAGACAAACTTTCCACTGTACATAGTTGTGTCATTCTGTATATATTCTTGTACTCCTGTATATAGACTGGGATACTGTTTCTGGCATGTTTCCATCAAACCTGTCTTGATAAGTTGTAATGGCAATGCTAGGAAGAGTCATCAGAGGCAAAGTTGTGGGTCTGTCTGGTGTTCTGTCTGGTGTTCTTCCTCTTTCACTCTGCCTTTGGGACAGCGGTGTTGAGTTTTTCACCGTCCTACCGAGTTATCAATCGAGTTATCAATCTCTTTCAATTTTTGACATGGGCGTTTTCTGTGCCCTCACTCAACAGCGCAACTGTTACGGGGGCTGCTTGTAAAAGCCAATCGTGTGATAATCCCTTTGGTATTCATCGGGAGACCTTTAATCATGATGGATTAATTTGTTATAAAGGCGGTCGTAGTGTGTTATTTCGTAATATCGTCACTGTAATTTAGCAATTAAATAGTCTGCTATTATTTCAATCACCACCCAGATCTTTTATCATGTTACAGTGGTTTCGCTCTGTAGTGAATTATGTTACACCACGGAAGGGACAATAGCTTCATCTGTCTTCCTCTCTTCTTTGTGGGAGAAAGAACACAAAGGGCAGCCAGAGTTACAACACACGCTGATATTATCATCCTCCCTAACCCTCCCTTTTCAATTGTTCCTTAAGGATCAGTGAATGGGAAGAATAGACATAATTCAGGCTGATAGCTGTTCTTTGGGAGCAAGGATCATAGCGATACCCTGTGCACTTCCTTCTCTGCAGGGTAATTTGTCTTTTGTTGGGAGCCCACGTTCCCCTTCCTGTGACAATTTTCATGCCTGAAGAGGGAGCTGATTCCCAGCTACTGCAACAAATCTGTTCTGCCCCCCAAGTGAATCTGTTAGAGGTGCCCTGTACTTGGCTAGGACAGAATGGGGGAGACACAAGCCAGGTTCAACAGTTCTTACAATAGGTTTATTACTGGAGAGAAACAAGACCCTAACTCCTCCCTGGGGTCTGTCTAAGTCAGAGTACTTGCTTGACTTGAGCAGGTTTGAAGCTGTGGACCACAGGTGTCAAACTTACAGCCCTCCAGATGTTATGGACTACGGTTCCCATCACCCCCTGCCAGCATCATGGGAACTGTAGTCCATAACATCTGGAGGGCCGCGAGTTTGACACCTATGCTGTAGACTGTGTCTTCACTTGGTTGCTTTAGGAAAGTCCACTGTGTCTTGCTTCCTTTCAGCTCTTGCAGTCTTTCTCTAGTTCTCACTGCTGCTAAACTTAACTTGTGCTCTTTGGACCACCATATGATGATATGGACGTCACGGATATTCCGGTTTCCAACTACCCTTAATACCTCTCTCAAACTGACTGACTAAAACTAAAACAGGGGTTGGCTGGGTAAAGAAAGAAAACTGCCTATTGGGAAAATGTCTTAAAGGGACAGGGGCTAACTAAAATCCCTCCCGTAGAAGACTTAACAGTAAAGTAAAACCTTGCTAACTATGGGGAAACTGAAGCTTAAAGGGGAAATAGCAAAAGTCTCTGTGGGGGCATGACAAAGTCTCTTAGGCCCTTTCCGCACATGCAGAATAATGCACTTTCAATCCACTTTCAACGCACTTTGCAGCTGGATGTTACTGTGTAAAACAGCAAAACTCATTTGCAAACAATTGTGAAAGTGGATTGAAAGTATATTATTGTGCATGTGCGAAAGGGACCTTAGGTGAGCTTTTGAACAGGGATCCAGCCTGCTTTTTCAGTTCAACCTCACCTGATTTCCCTTCTTACAACAAATCCTGTCCTACATGTATTTTGTCCCTCATCCTTAGCATTTTGGTGGACAAAATGGTGGGCCCTCTGGGTGGACCCTCCTCTCTCTTTTTCCCCAGCCAAAAAGATTGCTGGATTCAACCCCTGAAGATAGTTTCAGAGGGTAGCTGTGTTGGTCTGCAGTAGAAGAGTTGGAACCAAGTCCCATGCCACGTTAGAGACCAAAAACATTTTTGGGGTAGAAAGTCTGAAGTAGGCTTGGTCAATGCTAGGCTTGGTCAATACCCTAGAAATTTGGTAAAATTCAGACTCGGATTTATTTGGGCATAAAAGTATCTGTATGGCCGAATAAGACAAATGACATATTCGGATATACCCGAATATTCGTCTGATTTTTTGGTTTTTGGGGGTGTTTTTGCATATTGGCCTTCAGGGGGTCCATTTGTAAAGCTAGTAGCCCCAACATTTCAGGGTATCATCCAGAGTTGGCTATGATGATACCACCCGAGTTTGGTGAAGTTTGGTTCAGAGGGGGCCAAAGTTATGGACCCCCAAAAGGGGTGCCCCATCCTCCATTGTTTCCAATGGGAGCTAACAGGAGATGTGGGCTACCCCTTTGAGGGTCCATAACTTTGGCCCTCCTGAAACAAACTTTGCTAAAATCGGTTGGTATCATCAGAACCGTCTCCCTGAAATTTTGGTGTCACTAGCTTTAAAGATGCACCCCTGATATGCCCAGTCTGGAGAGGCAAAGGTGTCATATCTGATGAAGGAAGCTTTGACTCTTCTAACTTATACCCCGCCCCCCAAACTTATTAGTCTCTTTGGTGCTACTGAACTGCAATCTAGCGGCTCCAATCCACTGTCTGAATGACACATCTCCTTCCACTGTCTCCATGTTCTGAGGCACTGTGCCCTTGAATGTCAGTTCCTGAGATGGGCAACGATAGAGTCGGGCTTCATCCCTTAACCTGTTCGTTATCCTTCCGGGAGCATCTCATTTTTGAGATCCCCTGGATTTCATGGTGAATGTGTTCGATGGTCAGACTTGCAATGTTTGACTGTGACAGTTAGATGTGAGCCCATCATTGCTTCTTTTAGGTTCAGTGCCAAAAATGTTTGGATTTTTCCCCCCAACAAAACGGCATGCACAAAAATTCTGATAATCTCAGGAATGAGGTCTTCAGGAATCTTCCACATGGTGTAGTGGTTAAGAGCAGGAATATAGAGAACCCAGTTTGTTTCCCCATTCCTCCACACGAAGCCTGCTGGGTGACCTTGGGCCAGTCACAGTTCTCTCAGAACTCTCTCAGCCACACCTACCTCACAAGGTGTCCATTGTGGGGAGAGGAAGGAAAGGGGTTTGCAAACCTCTTTGAGACTCCTTACAGTAGAGGAAAATGGGGTATAGAAAACCAACCTTTCTTCTATTCACCTACCTACCTATCCAGTGTTGTATAACAGTTATGAGCTGCAGAGTCTGTAGAACTGGGTTCGATTCCCCAGTCCCAGAGAGGGGGAACTGTGCGCGGGGTGCATGTGCGCCCTGAGCCCCTGCTTCGATGCTGTGCACCCCTGCCCCACCTTGGAATGACCCCAGAATGCCCTGCTCTGCCCCCTCTGTGGCCCAGCCACGCCCCCTTCACTGCTCCATCTGGGAAGTCATACCCCACCTGGTGGTGCTACGCCACTGCCCAGTCCTCCACACAAAGCCTGCGGGGAGACCTTGGGCTAGTAACAGTTCCCTTGGAACTTTCCCAGTCCCACCTACCTCACATGCCTGTTGTGGGGAGGGTAAGGGAAGGCAATTGTAAGCCTCTTTGAGATTTTTTTAAAGTAGAGAAAAAGTGGCCTATAAAAACTTTCTTCTTCTTCTTCGTCCTCTTCTTCTTCTTTGTCTTCTTCTTCTTCGTCGTCTTCTTCGTCGTCTTCTTCGTCTTCTTCTTTTTCTTTGTCTTCTTCTTCTTCTTTTTCTTCTCCTTCTCCTTCTTCGTCTCCTTCTTCTCCTTCTCCTCCTCCCTCCCTCCCTTTAATAGCAAAAGCCAAAAGAACCTTCTGCATCCAAGCATATGTTCCGCCATCGAGCCATAGCTCTTTCATGGAATTAGCATTTTGCAAAAATCATGCTGCCAAGGGAACATCTGAATCATGCAGGGGTCTTCCTAAGGCAGAATTCTGACTCAGTGAGACTGAATTATCATTGTATGCACCCTGACTTTCCAACAGCTTGGTGGTGGGAGCTTGACTATATCCCCACCTCCACCTACATATACACTCGCATTCCACGTGCCTGAATTTCCACCAGGAAACAATTAACTTGAAGGCTTGAACCCTATGCATAGAAGTGGGATAACGTGCAACATCTCTCAGAGTAGACAAAATCTAGCAAACTGTCATTTTTCACCCGGTTTCATGTAGGACTGAAGGTTTTGATGGTAGCATGCTGAATGGTGAAGGTGCTATTGCACAATGCCCTATTGCTATGAGGCACTTGAAGAATTTGGATTTCCAGCCTCACAGAAGTCTGAATTAGTGGTATGCATTTTTTTCCTCCCAAAGGAACTCAACTAGCATTTTATTAGATATGATGCAAAAGGTCACATTTTCAAATATTCCTAGAGTCCACAATTTCCCTTTCTATCCACAAGGGCCTCATTTTTTAAACACAGCCTCCCATGGTGAGAACATGGAAAATGGGTTCCATTAATAATCCCCAACTGAGCGTAAAGCACTTTTTTTTTTGGAAATGTTGGTATTTAGCATTTCTTCCATTTTCTTACACAGAATACAGAGGATTATATTATCTTACACAAGGCAAGGATATCTTATTTTCTGATCCACGTTTTCTCTTTTCAATTTCCATTTAAGGAATTGGTCCTTAAATGGGAAGGGAGGTGACGTTTTAAAGCCCAATTTGGTCAGATCTCAGAAGCTAAGTCGATGAATACTTGCATAAGAGACCAACAAAGAAGACTCTACTGAGGAAGACAGAATTTGGGGACGGGAGGAACTTTAATGAGGTATACTGCCATACAGCCGGAGGTGGGACCCAGCAGGTTCTCACAGGTTCCCGAGAGTAGTTTACTAATTATTTGTGTGTGTGCCGAGAAGGGGTTACTAATTGGTGATTTTGCCACGTGATTTTTGCCTTAGTTACGCCCCTCCTCTCAGCAGTAGCGCGCAGAACTTGAAGCAGTCCAGCAGGAGGTGCCCCGGCGTGCGTGGCAGCCTGCGCCTGTGTGCATTCGTTGCCCGCCCAAGGACCGGCGCAGCGGCTGCGTCCTTGCCACAGCCCCGGCCAGGAATGCCCCGCCCCCGGAACGCACAGCCATGCCCCCGTCGTGCCCCGCCCACACCCATTGGCGCTACGCCACAGTTTGAATCCCACCACCATGGGAACCTGTTCCTAAAATTTTGGGATCCCACCACTGCATGCAGCTCACCGTCCAAAGCCGCCTGTAAAGGATTCAATGGTGTTGATGAGCGGGTCAGCCGCCTGGCCTTGACTACATTCCACAGCCCGGGCGATGGGCCAGCTTCTCCGGCGGAGACCTTATCTCTGCGAGGGAGATGAGACCTCCATTCCCATGGGAATCCGGGAGGGGGGATGGGATGGACAGAGTTATAACCTGTGTTTCTGGCGGGAGATCTTATTCCTGCCACTGCGTGTACGTGAGCTTTCTCCGGACTCCTCTTCACCTGAACGCAGGACGTCGTGCCCACCGGTGGCTCCACGGGGCATCTCAGGTGCCGCCGCTGGTCCGGGATCAGGGGGGTCCGATCGGAAGATGGTACGGATACCCCTCCCAATCCCTGGTATAGTCCCAGTGTCACCGGTGGTCTTCGGACGGGCCCCAGTGCCACGGTGGATCTTTGGGAGCATCACCAAAATACGAGTCCAGGAATCGTTCAATGGACTCCTGTGTTGCCGCATGAAAGGTGGTCAGGCCCGTCTCCTCCGTGACAGGTTGCATCTGAGGTTTGTAATCCATACGAAAACGGGTAGATACCCGATCAACAGGCCATCCATAGACAGTGCCCCAAGCGACTCATGTAAGTCCCCATGGTCACCTTTCACGTCCCTGTTCCAGCGGAGTAAGGGAAGACTTCGTGCTGATACGAGGGCGGGAAAGAGTCACCAGTGAGACCCAAGCCCCGCCCGGTTCGTCCAAATCCAGAAGGGAGAGCTCGAGCCCTCTTTGGGGGCTACCGAACCTTCCACAGGAATATTCAACCTCTCCATGCCGAGACACCAGAGGTCCACTGCACTAGGAAGATAGATGAACAAAGGTTTCCTGCCACAATGTAAGGAATTCCATAGAAGCAGAAATAAAAGGCTTTTGGGGTGTAAAAGACCGTTTATTCAGACATCTTAGAAAGCTCAAGTACACGCAGTGGCAGGAATAAGATCTCCCGCCAGGAACACAGGTTATAACTCTGTCCATCCCATCCCCCCTCCCGGATTCCCATGGGAACGGAGGTCTCATCTCCCTCGCAGAGATAAGGTCTCCGCCGGAGAAGCTGGCCCATCGCCCGGGCTGTGGAATGTAGTCAAGGCCAGGCGGCTGACCCGCTCATCAACACCATTGAATCCTTTACACCGCCATTTTCTCTGGGAGGACTGATGTCTACTGTCTGGAGACCGGTTATATCTCTGGGACATCTCCAGGCCACACCTGGAGGTTGTCAATCCTATATTAGGAGCATTTTGGGCTGCAGCAAGAGGTTGGAATTGTCCTTCAAAAGCCTGAAATTACTTCTGACCTTGGAAAAACGGATGTGGACTCCAAGTTGCTGTTTCTTTGTAACACGTTAATGTAGGTCCGTGGTGGCGAACCTTTGGCACTCCAGATGTTATGGACGACAATTCCCATCAGCCTCTTCCAGCATGGCCAATTGGCCATGCTGGAAGGGGCTGATGGGAATTGTAGTCCATAACATCTGGAGTGCCAAAGGTTCGCCACCACTGATGTAGGTGCTTCTGCAAACTGGGGTTTGTTTCGCCAACCATGACCAGCTGAACACAGAGACAGTAGTATGGAGAGCCTTTCCTCCTTGCTGGGAAACAGACAGGAGGCAAGAAGGAAGAAGAAGGAGTTTGGATTCATATCCCCCCTTTCTCTCCTGCAGGAGACTCAAAGGGGCTGACAATCTCCTTGCCCTTCCCCCCCCCCCCACAACAAACACCCTGTGAGGGAGGTGGGGCTGAGAGAGCTCAGAAGAACTGTGACTAGCCCAAGGTCACCCAGCTGACGTGTGTGGGAGTGCCCAGGCTAATCTGAATTCCCCAGAGAAGCCCAATGACATCCATGCATTTCCTTAGATCACGGATCTTCAAACTATGGCCCTCCAGATGTTCATGGACTACAATTCCCACCAGCCCCTGCCAGCATGGTCAAGTGGCTGATGGGAATTGTAGTTCATGAACATCTGGGGGGGGCATAGTTTGAAGACCCCTGCCTTAGATAAACAGACCTTTTCCAAAGGTAGTGGGGAAAATGAATAATGTCTCTTGTACATAAAGCTCTCGAGTGCAATTCATCACTGGTGTCTCATTGCATATCTGATGAGTCAGCAAATGCCATCTTCTAAGAGTGAATCGTGGCATGTGTTTTGAAAAAGAAGAGGAGTTTGGATTTGTATCCCACCTTTCTCTTCCGTAAGGAGACTTAAGGTGGCTTACAAGCTCCTTTCCGTTCCTCTCCCCACAACAAGTACCTTGTGAGGCTGAGAGAGTTCTGAAGAACTGTGACTAGCCCAAGGTCACCCAGCAGGAATGTAGGGGTAGAGGAGTGGGAAATGAAACCCGGTTCTCTAGATTAGAATACACCTGCTCTTAACCGCTGCACGCACCACACTGGTGTTGTGTTTTGCCATTGAGATGGGAAGTTTCCAGCAATTCCTAGAGGTACTCACTGCCACTTCTGTGTAAGTCTCAGCATGGAGGACACACACACACACACACACATACGCATGCACGCACACAAAATTATCCCATCTGAAAGGCCTGGCTACTCTGGCAGACCACTATGGAGAGTGGGTGGTAAGAAGGGTCAGTGTAGGAGTGTACCTCTCCTTTTGGTACCCTAAGGAGCAGCAGTGGAGTAGGAGGTTAAGAGCTCATGTATCTAATCTGGAGGAAACGGGTTTGATTCCCCGCTCTGCCACCTGAGCTGTGGAGGCTTATCTGGGGAATTCAGATTAGCCTGTGCACTCCCACACACGCCAGCTGGGTGACCTTGGGCTAGTCACAGCTTCTCAGAGCTCTCTCAGCCCCACCCACCTCACAGGGTGTTTGTTGTGAAGGGGGAAGGGCAAGGAGATTGTAAGCTTCTTTGAGTCTCCTACAGGAGAGAAAGGGGGGGAAATAAATCCAAACATCTCCTCTTGCTCTTGCTCTTGCTCTTGCTCTTGCTCTTGCTCTTGCTCTTGCTCTTGCTCTTGCTCTTGCTCTTGCTCTTGCTCTTGCTCTTCTTCTATGAGATTGCCTAGGGCTGCCTAGTGGATAGGCTATTCCTGCTGGTTGTCACTTCTCTGTAGGTCCAAGCCGAGTGGGCACTCATGGACCTGAATTGCTCTGGGCTTCCAGTAGACCACTACTGCTAAAGAGAGAATGTGCCCCTGCATTAAAAAAATCAGAAGGGACCTGAAGGTTCAAAAGTTGTGGGTTTTCTGGGCTGTGTGGCCGTGGCCTCTCAGAAATAAGCACATCTTGCCATTGACATACCACTGAAGATGTGAGCTATAGATACAAGCAAAAAGTTAGGAGCAAAAACTACCAGAACACGGCCACACAGTCTAGAAAGCCCACAACAGTTAAGTCAATTCCAGCTGTGAAAGCTTCCAACAATACAGCGGTAATAGGACTGCAGAGATCTGAAACATTGCATAAGAATTAGACATGACATATTAAAGGAAAGGGGGCAGATAAACACATAACTAAAATTGTGACTTTGTTTGTCATA